>NC_136412.1:182446754-182769254 GCF_051521515.1 Lactuca serriola | reverse complement strand
AATAGTAGCTTGGGCGGCCCTATTGCCCATGACTGATTTGCTTAGTCTACCAAGATGTGTCAGTATAATTTTGATCATTGTTTTATCACTAAAAAGATGGAACAACATCTTTATACTCAAGTATACTTTTCCTCTTCAGTGTAACTGAACAACAAACAAGGCTCTTCGGTAAGCCTTATCTCCTATTTGGTTCCTTAGAATCAAATATGTGGTATTACTTAAATACTTCAGCTACTGAGGGTCACTTTATGTCTTAGCAATTTCATCCTATGTGACCTCGCAACTTAAGTATCTACACGTTGAGTATGAAGAACTTGATCAAGATCCACCAAAAAACTCTAACTTGGAATATCCAGTTGATTCTTTATTAAATTTCATGCTAGACCTCCTCAGTTGTATATTTGGATTTTTTGATTAGCAGAAGGATGTCTTCTAGTTGTGTCTTGCTACAACGATGGAAGGGTAGAGCATGTAGAAAGTTCTTTGGATCTCCCTTGGTTGTGCGAAACATAATGCTGAGGTTTGGATTGTGGGTAGCTCCTAGACTCAGTTCTTGTATGCCTTCGGTCATGAAGTGTTGGGGTTCGAGAGGTGGAAGTTTTGGTTTTGCCTTTAGTACCGGATGAATCTCGGCATCAATAGTGGCAAAGTCACCAAGCATGGATTGAAGATAGGCGCAAACCCTTAGGAAAGGAGTCTTCATTTAATGATGTTTTTCAATCTTATGAATGAAGACTTTTGCAATTAGGAACAACTCTTCGGGATTCATCTTCAGAAAGTCATACTACATTCTGTAATACTCTTTGCCAAAGCCCACCAGAGTATATTGGAAGAATTCAACTTTGAGAAATTATATTTGCTTGTAGTTGGTGATAGCCTCTGGTGTGTCAATTGACTAGATCTCAGTCACATGTTCTTTTTCGTGCTTGTTTTGAAAAAGAGTTAATTTGTTGAACTCCATGGGCAATTTTCTATTATCAGGAATCCACAAAACAATGTCTTCAAACACCTTATAGAATTTCCCATTTGGAGAAAAAGGAATGTCCTAATACATGTTTTCGCTTGGGGGAGAGTATGTCAGATGAGGATCACAGTCTTCATCTAGAAGTCTGTGGAATGGATTTATCTATGACTTGATCAGAGTTTCATCAAAGGTTGTGTCGACTTCCTGAGCATGCCAAATTTCACTAGCTAGTTTGGCAGCGCTCCAGTCTCTTATCTTTTGCCTTGTGGTCGGGGAGTCATTGGAGTAATCAAAGGACATAATCTCCTCTTTGGTTGGCTGCTTTTCAGGGGATTTAGGAGGAGATTGAGTTGGGGATTTTTGTCTTTGGGGAGAAGGGGATTTAGAGATTTCTTCGGTAGTGGTGATTTCCACTATCATTGATTTTCCCCATTTTTGAAGAAGAGGGCTTCAGTTTTCCCTCAAACAATGTTTTCAGTTCGTCCAGTTGCGAGAGGACCCTTCCGAATTGGAACATTGCTTTCCTAATTGTAACATGCATAAAATTCAAGCCAATTTAAAACTTTTTCAACCAATTAAAAACCATTAATTATTACAAGGTGTTTACAAAATAGTTCATGTGAAAGTATCCCAGAAATCAAAATCATAAAATGTGAGGAGCTGTATGATCACACCTTCGCCTTCCCGCGATCATCCAAAGTACCTGAAACCAAAACTGAAACTGTAAGCCCGAAGCTTAGTGAGTTCCCCCAAAATACCCATACACACAACAATACACATACAATAACAAACATCATACTATGAGTCCGATCAACCATCAAGGTTGGAATACTCCAGGCCGTCAACCCTCAGGTTGGAATGCCAACATACTATAGGTCGAGTCATCCTTGGGATGGAATACCCTAGGACCACAACCATCGCATTGGAATGCCCACATACTACGAGTCCAATCATCCTCGGGATGGAATACTCATGGCCACCAACCAACTGGTTAGAATGCCCTGGTCTGTTGGCTATCGCACAAAGCAGATAAGCCTCAACCACTAATCAAACATGTGCATATATAACAGATAATCACATAACAGTCTATAGACAGACAAACGGATTTAACAGATCATAACAACATAATAACATCCTATCTACTAGGATATCGGTCTAAAAAATCATACTAGCATAACATATCAGGATAACAATACAAAAGGGCAGACCTTGGTGCCTTAGACCCTTGAGTATAGTGAGGAAAACTCACCTCGCATGTAGTGTTGAACTGGACTAAAATCTCCGATCGTTGGTTCAGTGAAAATCCCGAACAATCCAAAATAACGAATACTAAGTCAATAATTGGGATCTCAATATTGCCCAAGGGTCCTACATAGAGTAATTGTCGACTATTACCTTTTCCCTAATGTGGGCCAAGGCCCAATATCAAATCCTTGATCTTAAACGTCCATATACCCAAAGCCCATTAATGGCCCAATTTTCCCAATTGGGCCTAACTCCCTAACTGTGCCTTATTCTAGGATCCATTATCAAAACTGGCCCAAAACCAAATTATTCAGAACGTACAGCAAGGCCCAAGTCCAACTAGTCCAAAGGCGGGCCAATCCCGAAGTCTAATTCGTCAAAAGCCCAACAAAGGGCATACATAGGGCGTACTCCTCTGGTACGCTGGGCGTACTTCCCTTTTGAATTGACCACCATCGGGGCGGTTGACTAAGTACATTGGGCGTACTGAAACTACACGGGGCATACGCAAGTTTTACCAAAACTCTAATAAGTGCTTAATGGCTTAAGCACTTAAGCCCAAATTCCAGATCTATCGACCAAATGTGTCTTTGAACCATAAAGTCTCGAACTTTAAGACTTTGGACCTCCAGAAAGTTCTTAATACATGGTCTTAACCCATTAAGACCTTCCTACTATATGCATTAGATACTTTCAGCTATTAGGACGTCATTTTTATCACTTAGGACCCTTTCTAGGGTCTGAAAGCACAGTTTATTTTGGTCAAATCATAACATGCACCTACTTGGGACTTTTGGGACAAGAAATGGTTCCATAAAGCTAGCATGGTATGATCTACGTCATACAAGCATAAACTTTGGAGTTTTTACCTCCTGGAGCTTCTAGAGCACAAAGGAACCTCAGATCTACAAGCTTGTCTTCCTTCTCCAACTTCTTGATGCAACACCTTCATCTCCAACTACTCAAAATACCCACTTTAGCTCACACACTCAAGAAGGGGGTTAGGCTGTAGGGAAAATGGATCAAAACGATAGAGGCTGAGATGATGGAGGGTTTTGAGCTCTTCAGGATGTTTATATAGCACCCAAACCCTAAATATTAGGGTTTCCATCTGTCGCGAGTACTCCTAATGTACACAAATATACGCCCAGAGTACTAGGGCGCACCTAGTATCCTTAGCGTACCTTATGTATGCTTAAAATACTATTCTTGTTCACAAAGTTGAAACTTTAGCCCTTAGGCTTCTCATGGATCGACTCTTCACCCCAGGGACTGCAAATGACAAAATAATAATAGAACAGAGGATTCGGGAATGCCTGCAAAATCTCGAGATGTTATAACTCTCCCCCACTTGAGCTAGAATTCTTCCTCGTAGTTTGCTGTAGCAAATAGATCCGGGTAATGCTGTCACACCCCCAAACCAGAATGGCGGAAACATTCGGGGGTGGATGACTTCACGTAGTATGATAACAATTGAATATTGTAAAATAAGTGAAACAACCATCATATATAATTAAAAACGTACATTGTTGTGTTATACATGTTTCCAAAAGAATATTACAATATGATGATGTAAAATGTTTAATAATAAACGCCTTTAACGTTCCTTCTTCAAAAACTGGTAGTTATCTGTATTACTGATTCCCTGAGAAATACAAGTGGTTTCGAAAAAGTGTCAACAATAAAGTTGGTGAGTTCATAAGTGTTTTGTATTGAAAGGTATGTCTTTTTGGAAGAAAATCGATGAACGTAGTTTTCAGAAAATCCAACATTTTCCATATATAGCTTGAAAAGTTCCCAAAGTTGGAGGGCATTAGTATCTTTCATAATTGAACGCTAAAGATAAGTTTGTACTCAAATAATGTAAATACTGAATGCATGTATGAATCTAGTAAATCAAGCTTGTTATTATACTTTCGTGTGAGTCTTATAACCATGCTATTGACACAGACTGCCTGTAACAACATTCTTCAGGTGTTGTAGTGTTATGACATTTGTCACCCCAGACCTGCCGGTCTAACTGTAGCTAACAGTTTAGGTGTGGGGTTGTCAATCCCGTATAGATCTATACACAAGTATCACGCTCTCCCTCCAAGAGATTATGGCTTATAATAAAGGACTTGAAATGCATACATAAGAGTACGTTGAAGTTTGAACATATCACATTACTTAGTATAAATAGATTTACGATAAGAAAGTCTTTATTTCACTTTAGATAAAAGTATTTCGTTTTTCAAAATTTATACGTAAGAATGTATGAATAACTCGCAAACTATACCCATTATAGTTTTTCAGAAATATGTTTCATTTGATGAAAATAACTTGGTGATATACTAAACTTTGTACGTAAAGAAAGTTATTGCATTTAAGTGTATATAAAATGATACGTTTTTGTGCATTATACTTGTATTCCTCCCCGTAAAACGTGAAAAGACTTGAAAAGTAGGGGTATGAACTCACTTGTTCGGTTTGAAGAGAGTGGGACTAGAGTCGAGCTAAACTTCAACCGCGGAAAGTTGCGTCTTCGAGCTTCTCGGGGATCTCGGTAGCGTAGAACCTTCGTCGGGGGCTCGGGTGTGGAAATCGAGGATGTCGGGATGGCCTCTGGCGGTTGCAAGTGTGTGAGAGTGAGTGAAATTTTTAGAGAGGTGTACTAAATTCCGGAGCTTATGCCTTCTATTTATAGGGCTGAGGGCGCGAGTACGCTGGGCGTACCACCGGAGTACGCTGGGCGTACGCGTTACACTGGGCGTACTTCGGTTACGCTGGGCGTAACTTTGCAGCATGGCTTACGACTCGAGTCTAGCTAGGCGTAGAGCTGCAGCCAATGGGACTCGACCCTGCACCTAAGTACGCTGGGCGTACTCCTAAATTACGTTGGGCGTAATTCTGGCTTCCATCTTCTAAATTCCGTAACTTTCGCGTACCTGTTTTTCGCATTCTTTATATCCACGCGTAGGTGAGATTATGCTCTCCAACTTTCATTTAGACTCCGTCGGCTAGTTTTGACTTTATTTTTAATGCTATGTTTTTAATAGGCCGGGACTGCTAAAGTCCGTTAAAAATTCATAGTTTCTTTATCCGACATCGGTTTTCATTTGTCTTTTTATCATTTTACTCGTATTGTGGAGACCTTCAACTTTCGTTTAGGTTGCGTTGGCTAAATATCGCTCGATCTTCAATTCGAGTTTTTAGCCCTCTACTACTGTTACGAAACTTAGAAAATTCGTCACTTCTTCGTACGAGATCCAATTTGGGCAATCTTTTTATGTACGCTTACAGTTTAATGAACTCTAGAACTTTTGTTCAGATACTTAAGGCTAAAATGCATTTTATTGAAATTTCACTTTTTACGTTAAATAGTGTTTTACCGGGCGTGTCGTAAATATTTGAGTGATTATAGTTTCTTCAATATAACCTGGTTTCGATTGTTCTTTATGTTTTTGGAAACCTTGGCACGATATCTAACATTTGATGCATCCCAATTTAGATATCTGAACACTTTATTTTTGAGGTTAATTTTGTTGATTCCAAATAGTTTTCATTGTATTTGACTTTTGAGTGTTACATTGCTTTTGGAAAAATATACGGTTGTCACATCATCCCCCCGTTAGGGGAATTTCGTCCCGAAATTTAATCTAAGACTGAGTTCACGGGTTAGGGAAGAGATACGGGTACTTTAGTTTCATCTGATCCTCGCGTTCCCAGGTGTATTCAGGTCCTCGCTTGGCGTTCCAGCGGACCTTTACAATAGGTATGCGGCTTTGCTTAGTCCTTTTTATTTCCCGATCCATGATCTCTACCGGTTCTTCTACGAACTGGAGATTCTCATTTATTGCAATTTCGTCTAGAGGGATGACAAGGGTCTCGTCGGACAAGCACTTCTTTAGGTTTGATACGTGAAAGGTAGGGTGTACGTTGTGGAGTTCCTAAGGTAATCGAAGTTTGTAGGCCGCCGGACCAATCGTAGAAAGGATCTCGAATGGTCCAATGTATCTTGGGTTCAGTTTCCCACGCTTTCCGAAACGTATTAATCCTTTCCAGGGCGAGACTTTTAGGAGAACACGGTCTCCAACCTGGAATTCCAAGGGTCTCCGTCTTTTATCCGCGTAACTCTTTTGTCTGTCCCTTGAGGCTTTTAGTCGTTCCCGGATCTGAACAGTCTTCTCCGTCGTTTCCCTTATGATTTCTGGCCCAGTGAGTGTGTTGTATGTTGCTTGTCCTTTTTCTAGTTGTGTGCCCCCCACTTCAGCCCAGCACAGAGGTGATTTGCACTTACGACCATAGAGGGCTTCGAACGGGGCAGCCTTGATACTAGTGTGGTAGCTATTGTTGTACGAGAACTCGACCAAGGGTAGATGGGCGTCCCATGCTTTGCCAAAATCGATTACGCAAGATCTCAACATATCCTCTAGGGTTTGTATGGTTCTCTCACTCTAGCCATCAGTTTGAGGGTGATAAGCGGTACTCATGTCTAGCCTTGTTCCTAAAGATTTTTGTAGCGACTGCCAAAACCTTGAGGTGAATCTACTATCTCGGTCTGAGATGATGGATATGGGCACTCCATGCAGTCGTACAATCTCTCTGAGGTATGTTCTAGTTAGTTTCTCCAACTTATTTGTTTCTTTGATTGGTAGGAAATGCATTGATTTAGTTAATATGTCGACGATCACCCAGATGGTGTCGCGTCCACTTGCCGTCTTGGGTAATTTGGTTATGAAATCCATGGTTATCCGCTCCCACTTCCATTCGGGTATTTCTGGTTGTTGCAACAATCCTGAGGGCTTTTGGTATTCCACCTTGACTTTGGCGCACGTCAGACATTTGCTCACGTAGGTAGCAATTTCAGCTTTCATGTTCGGCCACCAATACTGTTTCTTGAGGTCGAGATACATCCTATCGGAGCCGGGATGTATGGAGTATCGTGTCTTATGGGCTTCGCTCATGACGACCTCTCTGAACCCGCCAAACTTTGGTGTCCAGATCCGATTCATGAAGTAACGATGATTTGTAAATTTGTACTAGGTTTGTCACCATAAATGACAAGAGTTTTGCTATTTGGCAGATTGAGGCGAACGACCCTTTCGTGACAAAGTATATCGGCATGGTGAAGACTTAACCAGTCCATGCCGATGATGACATCAAAACTTCTTATCGAAATGGGCATAAGGTTGATTTGAAATAAGTGCTCGTTTAAATTTAATGTGCACCCTACGTACATATCGCTTGCGCTTTCCGTTTTACCGTTTGCCATTTCTACAGTGAATATTTTATTGAGTGGTTGGGGTTTTTGATTAAGTAGGTGTTTGAATTTATGACTCACAAAACTTCTCCATGCACCGCAGTCAAAGAGTATGCATGCATAAATGTTGTCGAGGAGAAACGTACCCGTAACCACCGTGGAATCAGCTATTGCTTCATTTTGACCTATCGCCAGCAGTCTCCAAACACCGCCAACATTCTTTGCCTTGGGGCAATCCCTTTTGAAGTGCCTAGTTTCTCCACACCCATAACATGCCTGGCTTCTCCCAGTACCAGGAACTTGAGTGATTGGTCGCGCCGGTGCCTTACTGAAACGGCCAGTGTGCCCTTTCTTGTCGCAGTTTTTACAGTGCATTTCGCGACGATTACCGTGGTGATGGTAGTTGCATTTGCAGCAATTTGGCAGGTTGCCTGCATACTGTTTTGTTGGCGCAGGGGTAGCAGGAGTTATAGTGGGAGAAGTAGCGGCATGAACCACCACCGTTTGTTTCTTTGAAGGTTCTTGCGAAGTTTGCCCCTTTCTCTTGTTCCAGAATATCTTCTTGCTGTTGTTGTTGGCATTGTTATCTTTGTTGTTGTTCCCTTTGGTTGGTTCAGCGACGATATCCGTGACTCCTTGACAGACACCATGATGAACGAGAGATTGCGCCAGTTCCTTAGCGTTGTCGAATGTCATGGGTTTGGAGGCTAACACACTCCCTCGAAGTTGGGGTGATAGTCCCCACATGTACCTCTCCACCTTTTGGCTTTCCAGGATCAACATCCCTGGGCAAAGTATTATCAAGTCACTGAATCTGTTGGTATAGCATGTGATGTCCGAGCCTACCATTGTAAGGCCCCACAGTTCTTGTTCGAGCTTCTGAATCTCGCCTCTTAGGCAGTACTCTCGTAGGAGCATTGGTTTCAGGTTTTCCCAACCCATGGAGTTCGCCACCACTAGGGTTAGTGCCTTGACATGGCCGTTCCACCATGTTAGGGCTCGTTTGGAGAAAGTAAAAGTGGCAAATTTTACTTTGCTCTCTTTAGGGCATGCGCAAATTTCGAATACAGCTTCCGTTTTCTTTATCCATTGGGATAGATCCATCACTCCCCCAGTCCCATAAAAGGGAATAGGTTTTCCGTTGGTGAAGTCTTTGTAAGTACATATTCCAGAACGGCCTTGGCTTTGGCCATTTGTAAAGCTGTTTATTCCTCCTCCTGACCCGTTGTTACTCATTTGAGCCATCGCTGCGGTCACAGCGGCTATTACAGCAGTTTGGAACATAGCTGCATCCATAGTTGGAGGGGGTGGTGGAGGTGGTGTTGGAGATGAGTTTCTGCGAGCTGATCTACGAGGAGGCATGTTCTGGTAGAGAAATAATAATGAACACTATAAGTTTCTAATGATTTGCCAATCGTGTACTAGAGGGTTAGTGGTATCCTGTAATTTGTTTTGACTTTGGTTCAAAGTAGATATAACAATTTAGATAAACCCATAAGTTTCGAGAGGTATGTAAAGAAGTACTTCATATTTATACATATGTCACACACACGGTGCGTTACATTATGCTTCGTGTTTAGGAAAATTTGACCTATCTAGAGGTCTCCGATTACAAGTTCAAAGGAAACAAGAAAAACTTTATCTGAGGTCCTATTCTATATCAAAATTGTTGGAGTTGGGCAAGTTCTACTTGCGGCGTGTTGTGTGTTTGGAGCTAGACTCGGCATCCGACTGCTTGACTCCCATTAGGCACCTTTCAAGAACTTCTTGTTTTTCTTTCATCTCTCTTATTTCCGCCAGTGATGTCTCCATTTGGCCTTGAAGCATCCCTGTGTGGAGTTGGGTACCTTCGTGTAGTCCGTCCAGACGACGGATGTCTGCGGCGTTACCCTGTGTAGCAGCATTGATCTCACGAATTCTGGCCGCTTGCATGTCCGACTTATAGTTCTGGGTGGCTATTGTGCCCACAATAACGGGAAGTGCTCGATTAGCTGAGCCTCCCCCACTGACATTGTAAAAATCTCGACACATCCCAAAAGGAGGGCGTACACCTAGTTAACGGCTCCAATGGTAGAGATGGCTTCCCCATATGGAAATGGGACCTTGGTAACCTATTCTGACTACAGGAGGACGGGGAGCGGGAGGGTTGATTACTTCCGGCTCAGAGTCTGTTCCATCGGTAGCTTCTTCTTCCTCCTCGACCTCCTCGTCGATTTCGAATTCCTCTCCAACTTCAACTTCGAATTCTTCTTCGACTTCCTCTTCGATTTCCTCCGGGTCTTCTTCTATCCATCCGCCGTTGCCTTGGTTTGGGTAGTAGGGATCTCCCGGTAAATGGAATCCGGCCATTGGTCTGTACTTGGATAGAGGTATGAGAATTTTTTTAAGAAAATAAATTTCTATTTAACGACATCCTAAGCTTAACTACATCTTATGGTGTGCAGGGTTTTCATTGTCCTATAACGATTCTACTATATTATTTCAAATTTGCGAGTCTAAAAGTTTTATTTGGTAAGCTTTTGACTTGTTGTCCACTACGAACATTCCTTGACGTACGTTGGTCAAATCCAGGATAAATATAGTTGATCAGGCTATATTTATTCTCAATTTGATTACATACCTCGAGGCCTAATCGTAGTGTCGCAACGTGCCTTAATACTTTTTAGAAAACTTTGTTATGATACGAGACCGATACATGCGAGTAAAAATCTATATTTTTAAAAGAAAATATATTGTTTATGAAAACGCTTTGTCAGAGGGTTTTTGGTCCCCTTTGCATTTATAGTTTGTATATCTTATGTGGTTCGATATACTTAGTTCACTATAAACAATGCTCTGATACCAATCTGTCACACCCCAAACCAGAATGGCGGAAACATTCGGGGGTGGATGACTTCACGTAGTATCGTAACAATTGAATATTGTAAAGAAAATGACACAACCATCATATATAATAAAAAACGTACATTGTTGTGTTATACATGTTTCCAAAAGAATATTACAATATGATGATGTAAAATGTTTAATAATAAACGCCTTTAGCGTTCCTTCTTCAAAAGATGGTAGTTACCTATATTACTGATTCCCTGAGAAATACAAGTGGTTTCAAAAAAGTGTCAACAATAAAGTTAGTGAGTTCATAAGTGTTTTGTATTGAAAGGTATGTCTTTTTGGAAGAAAATTGATGAACGTAGTTTTCAAAAAATCCAACATTTTCCATATATAGTTTGAAAAGTTCCCAAAGTCGGAGGGCGTTAGTATATTTCGTAATTGAATGCTAAAGATAAGTTTGTACTCAAATAATGTAAATACTGAATGCATGTATGAATCTCGTAAATCAAGCTTTTTATTATACTTTCGTCTGAGTCTTATAACCATGCTATTGACACAGACTGCCTGTAACAACATTCTTCAGGTATTGTAGTGTTATGACATTTGTCACCCCAGACCTGCCGGTCTAACTGTAGCTAACAGTTTAGGTGCGGGGTTGTCAATCCCATATAGATCTACACACAAGTATCACGCTCTCCCTCCAAGAGATTACGGCTTATAATACAGGACTTGAAATGCATACATAAGAGTACGTTGAAGTTTGAATATCTCACATTAATTAGTATAAATAGATTTACGATAAGAAAGTCTTTATTTCACTTTAGATAAAAGTATTTCGTTTTTCAAAATGTATACGTAAGAATTTATGAATAACTCGCAAACTATACCCATTATAGTTTTTCAGAAATATGTTTCATTTGATGAAAATAACTTGGTGATATACTAAACTTTGTACGTAAAGAAAGTTATTGCATTTAAGTGTATATAAAATGATACGTTTTTGTGCATTATACTTGTATTCCTCCCCCTAAAACATGAAAAGACTTGAAAAGTAGGGGTATGAACTCACTTGTTCGGTTTGAAGAGAGTGGGACTAGAGTCGAGCAGAACTTCAACCGTGGAAACTTGGGTCTTCGAGATTCTCGGGGATCTCGGTAGCGTAGAACCTTCGTCAGGGGCTCGGGTGCGGAAATAGAGGGTGTCGGGATGACCTCTGGTGCTTGCAAGTGTGTGAGAGTGAGTGAAATTTTTAGAGAGGTGTACTAAAATCCGGAGCTTATGCCTTCTATTAATAGGGCTGCGGGCGCGAGTATGCTGGGCGTACCACCGGAGTACGCTGGGCGTACGCGTTACGCTGGGCGTACTTCGGTTACGCTGGGCGTAACTTTGCGTCATGGCTTACGACTCGAGTCTAGCTAGGCGTAGAGCTGCAGCCGATGGGACTGGACCTTGCACCAGAGTAATTCTGGCTTCCATCTTCTAAATTCCGTAACTTTCGCGTACGGGCTCCGTTTTTCGCGTTCTTTATATCCACGCGTAGGTGAGATTATGCTCTACAACTTCCATTTAGACTCCGTCGGCTAGTTTTGATTTATTTTTAATGCTATGTTTTTAATAGGCCGGGACTGCTAAAGTCCATTAAAAATTCATAGTTTCTTTATCTGACGTCGGTTTTCGTCGTCTTTTTATCATTTTACTCCTATTGTGGAGACCTTCAACTTTCGTTTAGGTTGCGTTGGCTAAATATCGCTTGATCTTCAATTCGAGTTTTTAGCCCTCTACTACTGTTACAAAACTTAGAAAATTCGTAACTTCTTCATACGATGTCCAATTTGGGCGATCTTTTTATGTACGTTTACAGTTTAACGAACTCTACAACTTTTGTTCAGATACTTAAGGCTAAAATGCATTTTATTGAAATTTCACTTTTTACGGTAAATAGTGTTTTACCGGGCGTGTCGTAAATATTTGAGTGATTATAGTTTCTTAAATATAACCTGGTTTCGAATGTTCTTTATGTTTTTGGAAACGTTGGCACGATATCTAACATTTGATGCATCCCAATTTAGATATCTGAACACTTTATTTTTGAGGTTAATTTTGTTGATTCCAAATAGTTTTCATTGTATTTGACTTTTGAGTGTTACATTGCTTTTGGAAAAATATAGGGTTGTCACAAATGCTCCCGCATCTCGGACTCTGGCCCCCAAGTCCACTTAGATCCCTTCCGATGCCGCTAATGTACCTTTACCAAAGGTATCTCCTTGTTGCGCAAAACCTTTACCTTCCTCTCCAATATAGCCACCGGCTGCTCCACATAGTTCAGGAACTCATCAACCTAAATGTTATCCAACGACACTACCATGTCCTCGTTTGATATGCACTTCCGCAACTGCAAAACGTGGAAAGTGTTATGAATCTGTTGGAGCTCCTTCGGAAGATCCAGTCTATATCCCACCTTACCAACCCTAACAATAATCCGGAATGGTCCAATGTATTGGGGAACCAACTTCCCCCTCTTCCTGAAGCGAATCACACGCTTCCAAGGTGAGACCTTCAGGAGTACCATGTCACCCACTTGAAACTCCAGCTCAGATCGGCGCCTGTCAACATAACTCTTCTGCCGACTCTAAGCGGTCTGCAGTCGCCGCCTAATCTGTTGAATCCTCTCGGTAGTCTACACAACTACCTCCGTCCGTCCCATCACCATGTGACTGATCTTACCCCAACAGACTGGGATACGGCATCTCCTTCCGTACAACTGCTCATATGGTGGAGCACCATTATTGGAATGAAAGCTGTTGTTGTAGGAGAACTCTACAAGGGGTAGGTAGGAGTCCCAACTCCCACCGAATTCAATAACACAGGCTCTCAATATATCCTCGAGAGTCTGTATTGTCCGTTGACTCCGGCCGTCCGTTTGCGGATGATAGGTTGTACTGAAGTGCAACCGCGTGCCCAGTTCCTCGTGGAACTTCTTCTAGAAATGGGAAGTGAACCGAACATCGCGGTCTGAGACAGTATAGACCGGCACGCCATTGTGGGCAACGATCTCGCGGATATACAAGCGGGCCAGCTTCTCGGTCGATGAACTCACCCGTATTGCTAAAAAGTGGGCGCTCTTGGTCAATCGATCCATAATGGCCTAATTAGCGTTGAAGCCCCTCGCCGTCCTCGGCAGCTTGGTGATAAATTCCATTGTGATCTGTTCCCACTTCCACATAGGGATCTCTAAGGGCTGAACTTGGCCATACAGCCTCTAGAGCTCGGCCTTGGCCATGTTGCAGGTCAAGGACCTCTCCACGAACCAAGCGATTTCTCGCTTCATGCACGGCCTCCAATAACTAAATCGCAAATCTTGGTACATATTGTTGGCCCCTGGGTGAATAGAGAAGCGAGACTTATGAGCCTCCTTCAGAACAATCTGTCTGACCCGACCTGACATCGGAACCCATACCCGACCGTAACGGGCCAATAATCCCTGACTATCCTACACAAACCGACTGTTCTTACCCCTAATCCTCTCAAACTTCCAATTCTCCTATCGCATACCCTCAGCTTGAGCTTCCCTAATGAAACCCACTAGTGGAGAATCCACTGATATCCTCATACATGTCACTGGAGTAGAAGATCTAGCTGACCTGCGGCTCAGAGCGTCCGCAACCACATTCGCTTTACCTGGGTGGTAAAGGATCTCACAGTCATAGTCCTTGAATACATCCAGCAACCTACGATGTATCATGTTTAGGTTCGGCTGATCCATAATGTGTCTCAGGCTCTTGTGGTCTGTGTATATGGTACAACGCCCCATTGAGGTAATGTCTCCAAATCTTGAGAGTGAATACCACCGCTCCCAACTCCAGATCAAGAGTAGGGTATCTCGTTTCGTGCAGCTTCATCTGCCGTGATGCATAGGCTATCACCCGTCCTCTTTGCATGAGGACAACTCCCAGTCCTGTGATGGAGGCATCATAGAGCACTACAAAATCCTCAGCTCCCTCCGGGAGAGTCAAGACTGGAGCCTCGCAAAGTCGTTATCGGAGTGTCTCAAATGCCCTCTGCTGCTTAGGGTCCCACTGAAAATCCACCCCGTTCCTCGTCAGACGAAGGAGGGGTACTGCAATCATGGAGAAAATCTATATGAATCTCTGGTAGTACCCATCTAATCCTAATAAGTTCGTGATATCCAAGGGAGATTTCAGAACCTCCCACTGCATAATTGCCTTAATTTTGGCCAGATCGACCAAAATGCCCTCCTGGTTGACGATGTATCCAAGGAACTGAACCTCTCGTAACCAAAACTCGCACTTCGAGAACTTTTCATAAATCCGTTCTCGTCTCAAAACTCCTAATAGGTCTCGTAGATGCTCCTTATGCTGCTCTCGGGTCTTGCAGTTCACCAAGATATCGTATATGAATATGATGAGTGAGCAATCAAGCATCGGTCTGTAGACCCGATTCATCAGGTCCATAAATACCGCCGGCGTGTTGGTGAGCCCAAACAGCATCACCACGAACTAGTAATGTCCATAACGAGTCCGGAACTCGGTCTTCTCCATGTCCATCTCTCTAAACCTGACCTGATGGTACCCAGACCTCAGGTCTATCTTGGAGAACCAATATGCTCCCTACAATTGATTGAAAATATCATCTATCCTCAGGAGTGGATAACGGCCCTTCACCGTCAAATTGTTCAACTCGCTATAGTCAATGCACATCCAATGTGAACCATCCTTCTTCCTGACAAAGACGATCGGCACTCCTCACGGAGAACTGCTCGGACGAATGAACTGCTTTTCCAGCAGTTCCTGCAGCTGTGATGACAGCTCCTGCATCTCTCGTGGTGCCAACCGGTACGTTGCCTTGGCGATAGGGGCCGCACCTGGTACTAGGTCAATCCTGAACTCGATCTGCCTCTCGGGAGGCACTCTGGGTAACTCCTCTGGGAACACGTCAGCGAACTCCCTAATTACAGAAACCTCCGAAACTGAAATCTGATCCCTGGGCCCACGTATCTACCACATACGCTAGATAACCCGCACACCCATGCTGAATGTACCGCCGAGACCCGGTGGCTGAACAAAACCCTGATCCCAATTTGGTGCCCTCATTGTAGATAATCAGTTCGCCCCCACTTGGGGCTCGAACCACTACTCGCTGACCCTCGTAGTCGATCATGGAACCGAAGCGACTAAGCCAGTCCATACCCATGATCACACACACATCCCCCATGGGAATCGAAATCAAGTCTATCAAGAAAGATACCCCAAAGATCTCCAACACGCATACTCGATAAATTGAAGAAGCGGAAACCCTCTGTTCATTAGCGATGGAGACTCACAACGGACACTCCAACTCTCCTACTGGAAAACCGAACTCCCTACTAAATGACTGAGAGACATACGCCCGACTCGCCCCCGAGTCAAATAATACCAAAGTAGGTAAAGAGTTCACTAAAAATGTACCTAATCACAGGTACAAACATATAAGCATAAAACATATATGATAAGTAAGATTAAGGATAGAAACATACCAGCAACCACGTCCGGTGCTGCCCTGGCCTCCTCTGCCATAAGCTGGAAGGCACGTCCTTAAGCTCTCGGGGGCGCTGCTCTACCCTCACTCCCATAAGTAATCCTCAGTGTAGCCGGCGCTAGACCCTGGGCCGGCTTGGCGGCTGGTAGGGGACACTGGGCCTTCAGATGGCCCACCTGCTCATAATGGTAACAAAGTCTGACTCCGGGAGATGGATTCTGGTTCCTGCAATCCATAGCAAGATGGCACTGCTTGCTACATTTTTGGCACCCGCTCCCCGATCGGAAAACCCCCAAATGAGCCTTTTCGCACTTCCCACAAGTGCGGCCCAACTGTCCCCTAGACCTAGTATCAGCAGTCTTGGACCGCTTCGACGCCGACTGTGACTGCACCGAGGCCTGCCTTTGCTCCCATAACTAAAACTCAATCTCCAGCTCACGCTGCCTTGCTTTGTTACAACCCGAAATTTCTATCTTGTACAACCATTCAATTCAATAAATGTCAGGCATGTTTCTGCTATCTTATAGCACTGTTTAGAGTCTGTTTGAGCATCCTAAACCTAGTACATCAAAGGATTAAGTGATAGGATGTGTCAACTGAAGTTCAAAACCATCAAACACGCAATAAACCCCTTTATGAGGAGTTTACGGCCATGACACATGAGTTTACGGCCGTAAACTCATGGTGGCCGTAAACTCTTGGCTATATATTTGATACTTGGCCATTTTTCAACACTTTTACCATTTCCAAGCCAAGAAATCGGGTTTTTGCTCTCAACTATCATAAAGGATCTTCATTTTTCTTCAAAGATGTAAGTGTTTTATCCTTTGTCTAGTTACTACATCTTCTTAACTAGCATAACCCATCGATTTCCATCCATTAACATCATCTTTTGGGTTAGATCATCAAGAACACCAAGAACACACACTAGTGTTTTGGTCCAAAACCAACCTTTTTAGCTTCTATATCATAAGTATTACTTCCCTATACTCGATATCTAGTTAAAACGCATGTTAAACACCTTGCAATCATCTAATACCCAATAACAAGGGGTGTTTACGGCCAAGAGCATCTCCCTTGGTCGTTAACCATAGTTAGAGGTGCATATGGACCATAACTCCTTCCTAAGGCTTGGACTTGAGGCTAGAACTCTTCCCTGTGGGTTTTAGGACCTTAAAACACCAATTGGCACAAATCATCATGAGTTTACGGCCATAAACTAATGAGGCTGTAAACTCTATGTCCATGAACTCCTAAGGCCGTGAACTCCTTGGCCGTAAACACCATTGTGTGGCCACACACCCTTGAGATGCAACCCTTTGTACTTCTAACACTTCAATCTAAGTGTTTCCTAAGTCCTAGGGTGTATTCCTCACATGAGGAGTTGTATAAACACTAATTATATACATATATGTGTCATTACATGCTAAATAGGATCCATGTGCGTGCTTAAGCCTTCACTTGACACTTAGCATCCTATACCACTCTTTCATCCGAACTAATCACTACAGGTGACTTCATACCCCCACATTTTCATAGTTTTTACTGTTTTAAGGAAGCGGTGGGGAGATACAAGTCTTACACAAAGTTTTTTTTGTTATAAATAATTGGTTTCAATATTTTATAAAAATTGATTTCAGTAATCATCAAAACAAATAATTTTCAATGATTTTCAAAAATATCAAAATTCTTTTAAGTATTTTTATAAACTTAAATTTTCCCCAAAAATATACTAGTATACATATATTTATATAAAAAAGATTTAAAAGACTTAGGAATGATAACCCACTTTGATTCCTTTTCCTTGTTTGGATTTGGGATTACAAGTATTAGTTATTTGTCCAAGCGTCATTTAAATTTTACTTATATATATATTTGTATATGTATACAAGTATAAAAGTTGGTTCATTTAGTTACAACTACCCTTTGTAACATGTTGAGCAAGGGGTTACATTCATGAATAGTCGTTATCAATACAGAAAGTACAAAGTATCAGTTATTTGCCAGAGTGTCATTTAAATTTTAATTATATATATATTTGTATATGTATGCAAGTATAAAAGTTGGTTCATTAGGTACAACTACCCTTTGTAACATGTTGAGAAGGTTGTTACATTCATGAATACTCGTTATCAATACAGAAAGTACATATAAATTATAATAAGTATAATTTATGATTCACAGAACATAAATTCATGATTCAAATATACTGAAGTACATTATTTTACAAGAACAAAGGTTTTATTCAAAAACTATTCAAGGGTATACATCCTTTCAGATTTATACTAAGAATATTAATTCAAGAGCATACTATCAATCATCTATTTTAGAATGATTGGGTTTTCATAATTATTATACAAGTAATGTTTATATCCTTTTATGAGTCAAGTAGTATAGGTTGTTTAATTCATTTAAACAATATAGTAAAGTGCTGACATTATAACCAGAATCTCTAGTCGGGGATCGAAACAATGTGTGTATAGATCTATATTGGGATTGACAACTCCACACTCAGACTGATAGCTACAGTCTGGCGTACATGCCTATGAGTGATAAATTGTTATCAAAATCTTTTTAGTGCACCCATAGCATTGGGTTAGGCCATCTAATCAGTATGGTTATAATAACTCATTAAAAGATATTTAACAATACGTTAGTGTATAATTAATTAAATTTATGTACTATTTCAAAGTACTAGTTTATAAGATACAGTTTATAGTATTACATTATAGTTTACAATAACAATTGATGAATTCAGATATACTCTCAGATACTCGTTTACAAAAGAATTACAAATACAGAACATTGGTTTACAAATAGAACAGTTTTATGCAAATACAAATACTTTTCATATACAACATAAAATATAGGAATTTTTGGAATCAGTTTACATATTCAACAAAACAGAAGACATTCTTTCAAAACATAAACACTTATGCACTCACTCAACTTATGTTGATACTCTCTTTTCAAATTACTTGTAATCTCAGGGAACCAGTAGACAGGTATACCCCGAGCTTTTGAGAAGATGAGGCTATTTATGTCATGTCTGCTTCTTTTGTACAACCATTTAGTTTCAGTATACAATGTTAAAACGCATGTAAATATTTATACTTTTTTAAATACAATGTTTGTTTGTACTTTGATTACTATAATGCATGTGTTGTGATACTACAAATGAAGTCCTCCACCCCAGACGTTTCTGCCATCTGGTTTGGGGGTGTGACAAATTGGTATCAGAGCATTGTTTATAGTGAACTCAGTATATCAATCCATAAAAGATATACAAACAATAAATACATTTTGGGCTAAGAGCTCTGACAGCAAGTAAACTTTTAAAAATTTACTTATTTTTACAAGAAGTATACTAACACTTATACCTACAAGTACAATATCACCATCATAAGAACTTAAAAGTATTTGGATGTTGGAGATTACAGTCAAACCTGGATAGTTATGTAATCATATCTGGAATTAATATAGCCTGATCAACTATATTGATTGGAAATATAATCAACATGTGTTTGGGAGTGATAGTGGTGTTGCGACAAGTCTAAAACTTACCAACTATACATATTCAGAAGAACTCTAGAATAGAACATAAAGATTAAAATACTATAGGAGTATTTTAGACACTATATACTAATAACAAACATGTGAAAAAAATAGAACAATTAAGGGTAGAACTATAAATATTAAGAGTATATCATAGTTATATATAATTAAAGTTATATGGACTTAGAATATGTGATCTAGCTTCATTTCCTGTTCCATGTTTGGTTGTGGAGTTAGAGCCGGGTCATTTAATCAAAGGTCGAATATACCCAAGTTATATACAATTAGTATACACTTTATAGTTATAGTCATACTTGGAACAGGTCACACATAATACATTACTTGTTAACTATAAGTCTATTTTTTAGAAACTTGTATCCCTAATCAATCGTTACTAACTATATTCTGTATCTCCTATCCCTATTCTCGTTTTGATAACAATGGATGGATTTCACTTACCCGGAGACCCATACTTCCCCAACCAAAATAATGGAGGATGGCTTGATGATGAACCATAAGAGAATCATCCAATCCATTTGGATGATGACTTCGCAGAAAACTTTCCAGAGGATTTTGTCTCCGAGCTAGAAGTCAATGACCTACCTTTGGTGGCTCAAAACCCAAATCCTAACCCTCGTTCAGCTTTTCAAGGCCCGACGCCTCTATGGGTGGAAAGTTTAGAGAGATGGAGCCAAGAACAGGGTCAACCAATGCCATACAATGTAGACCAAAGCTTCTATAACCTGAACGCGGGAGGCTCAACGGATAGAATCCAACCTATTATGGTCCATAGGTTTGCTCGTAATGAGATTCAGGGTAGGACAACCCTCAACCGAATCGCGGAAGTTGATGCCAATTCAGGAGTCAATACTGTCCACATTCGTCGGCTGGAAGATGCTTGTGAGAGAGCTGAAAGAGACAATGAGTCTCTACTACAAGGGTTAGCTGAAACTCGAGCTGAAGTTAAAGAGCTACGAGCACGTCTGACAGTATTATCAAAGGTATATGCTTGTTATGGAGCGTCAACTGGCTGAGTTGACGTTTCATTCAGGAGATACCCGTCGACAGTAGAATATGCTCTACTCATTTCCTAAGCACCCTTTTGGTAATAGTTAAGTCTACGGATAGGTTCTAGCGTTAACTTTCATGTTTTTCAATAAGACTATGAAAGTTTAAAATTCGGTAGGTCTGTATGATGTCAATGTTTTTCCCAGAACTTGGTGTGTTGTAGACCTATTTAAGGTCATGTTTTCCAGACCTTATATGATCAATATGCCAAATCAATTGACATGCATTTTCCTAGTCTTTGAAAAATAAACATTCAATTTCATATAATTCTGTACAAATTGTACTTGTCGTAGACTTCTATTTCAAATTCATTACAAGATTCGTTTTGAACTATATGTTTTAGTTCAGAGATATCAAAATTCATACACACTCTTGATATCTTACCATGTTTTTATCTTTTGACTTTTATAGAAAAATATGCCTCCTCGTAAAAATCCAAGACGTAACATTGTTAATGAAGCGTCAGTGCCACCTCCGCCACTACCTCCTCAGTTCGATGCAGCTATGTTACAAGCGGTAGTCACGACGGCTGTAGCTGGTGTCATGTCACATATTAATACTCCTGGTGCTAGTGGGTGAGGAGCTGGTTCAAATCCTTCTAACCATGGCAAGAGTCATGGGCACTCGCGAGAGTGCACTTATAAAGACTTTTCCAATGCCAAACCCAGGACCTTTAATGGAACTGGAGGAGTTATGGCATTAAGGCAATGGATAGAAAAGACAGAAGCAATTTTTGAAATCTGCTCCTGTCCTGAAATCAGCAAGGTCAAATTCGCTGCTTGTACCTTTTCATAAAGAGCTTTAACATGGTGGAATGGCCATGTTAAGTCACTTACTCTGGTAGTGGCTAACTCAATAAGCTGGGAAAACTTCAAAGCCATGCTTATGCGGGAATATTGTCTGTGAGGAGAAGTTCAGAAACTTGAAGAGGAACTTTGGGTCTCACAATGGTTGGTTCTGAAATATCAACCTATACTAGTAGATTTTGTGATCTGGTAATTCTTTTCCCGAATATGGTTGCTCTGGAGAGCAAGAAGATTGAGAGATATATTTGGGGACTGTCGCCCCAAATTCAGTCAAGTGTTTTATCTTCGAGGCCTGTTACTTTTGACAGTGCCAAAGAACTGGCACAATCTCTGATCAACTACGGAGCCCGTCAATACTCAATGGTTTCTTTACCAGAACAACTGAAGGGAAACAACCAGAACAAAAATGACAACGACAATAGCAAGAATAAGGGTCGGAACAAGAGGAAGGGAAAATTTACAAAGGATTCCTCAAAGAAACAACAACTAGTTATAGTTAATGCTACTACTATACCCGCTGTTGTTCCTGTTAACCCAGTACCAGCTAAGCCTTATGCTGGTAATCTCCCTAAGTGCAACAAGTGCAATTTGATCATAATGGAAATTGTAGAGAAATAGAGTGTCGTAACTGCGCATACTGCCAGATTCTATTGAGCACCACCCTAATCACTTAACCAAGTACCTGCTGCTGGAGTAGGTCAAGCGTGCTACAACTGCGGTGAAGTGGGAGATTTCAAGAAATATTGTCCTAAAGCTGGTAATGCTAGTGGAGTCGGGAGGATATTAGCCCTGGGTCACGTAGAAGCAGTGGTAAACGCAACTGTAGTCACGGGTACATTCCATCTTAACAACACTTATGCATGCAGTCTATTTGATTATGGTGCTGAGAAGTGCTTTGTGAGCCATAATTTCAAACACTTGCTAAATCAAAACTCCCAACCATTGAAAGAAATATTCACAGTCGAAATGGCTAACGGAAAATCCGAATCTACCAATGATATTTACATAGGATGTACTCATACTTTGAATAACTTTTCGTTCCCAATAGACCTTATGTCGGTCCCTATCAATAGTTTCAACGTCATAATAGGTATGGATTGTTTGTGTCCTAACCATGTTGACATCCTATGTTATGAAAGAGCTATTCATCTGAACTTGCCAACTAACAAAACACTTATTATTTACGGCGACAAACATGAAACGAATCTCCAAATCATTTCTTGTATGAACGCACAAAAGTAGCTTCGCAAAGAGTAATGTGATTTCTAAGCTCACGTGGTAGACAAAAAGCAAGAAGTGAAAGACATAGCGGGCATTCCTGAGGTCTGCAACTTTCCTGACATTTTCCTGATGATCTTCCAGGAGTGCCTCCTAAATGACAATTCGAATTCAGAATCGAATTAATCCCTGGGGCTACCCCAATAGCTAAATCCCCTATCGGCTTGCACCTTCTAAAATGCAGGAATTATACAGCCAACTTAATGAACTCCTTAGCAAAGGTTTCATAAGACCAAGCTTCTCACTTTGGGGAGCACCGATCTTGTTCGTGAAAAAGATGATGGATCATTCCATATGTGCATAGACTACCGCGAACTGAATAAACTTACCATTATAAATCGATACCCATTACCTCGTATTGATGATCTGTTCGATTAATTTCAAGGTGTGAACTACTTCTCAAAGATGGACTTAAGATCTGGGTATCACAAATTATGGATTTTGGAGGATGACATTCCCAAAACCGCATTCAGAACTTGTTTTGGTCATTATGAGTTCGTAGTGATGCCATTTGGATGATGAACTCATAGAAAATATTGACACTAGAACCGATCCAAGGATTATCACTCTCCCATCCGAAGTCCAGGGGGAACCTTCTCAGGTTCCAAATGGACTCACTTTAGCAATCCAGGGGGAACCTCTCCAAACTAAAGAAAATGCCTCTCTCGCTCCAACAAGTCAAGATGACTCAGCAGGTTGTTCACAAATCCAGGGGGAACTTCCTTCCCCATCCGAAGCAACCTCTGATATTGAAAACATTCCTTCAACCGCAGCTGCTGATCATCTGTTTCGTCGTCTACATGTATGGACGAAGGATCACCCACCAGGCCAAATTATTGGTAACCCATCCGCAGGTATCCAAAATCGATCTGCCAAAGATTTATCTGATCATTGTCAATATACGACATTTATGTCCGCAGTCGAGCCTCGATCTATCAATGAAGCATTATTGGAACCAGATTGGATTTCTGCAATGTAAGAAGAACTCGAAGAATTTGAAAGAAACAAAGTATGGCAACTTGTTCCCATTCCACAAGGCCATACTATTATTGGTACAAGATGGGTATTCAAGAACAAGCTAGATGAATCTGGTGCGGTTATCAGAAATAAGGCAAGACTAGTTGCTAAATGCTATAGTCAACTGGAAGGTGTTGACTACGATGAAAAATAGGCTCTGGTAGCTAGAGTGGAAGCAATCCGAATCTTCTTAGAATATGCTTCTCACAAAAACATCAATGTACACCAAATGGGAGTTAAGAGTGATTTTCTCAATGGGGAATTGAAAGAAGAGGTTTATCTTCAACAACCTCCCGAATTTGAAAGTATCGAGTTCCCTGATTACTGCTACAAGCTTCAGAAAGCAGTCTACGGTCTGAAACAAGCCCCTGGAGCTTGGAATGAGACTCTTTCTGAATTCTTAGTCTCTTCAGGCTACAAAAGAGGAGTGATTGATCCCACACTATTTAGAAAAGCAAATGGGCCTCACCTTATGCTTGTACATATATATGTGGATGATATCATCTTCGGATCGTCTGATCAAGGAATGGTGGATGAATTTGCTAAGCTCATGACAAACAGATTTCAAATGAGCATGAATAGAGAGATTAACTTCTTTCTAGGTCTTCAAGTCAAACAAATTCAGTAAGGGATATTCATTCATCAGGAGAAATACACCACTGAACTTCTAAAGAAATACTCTATGGACAATTGTTCTTTGGCTAAGGTTCCTATGGCCTTCGGATATAAGATCTCTGCTGATCCCTCTGGGGAATCTATGGATCACAAGACTTATAGAGGTATCATTGGCTCCTTAATGTATCTCACCACAAGCCGATCGGACATTATCTTTGCAACTGGTGTGTGTGCAAGGTATCAGGCTGACCCAAAAGTATCTCACATGACCGCAGCCAAACAAATTCTTCGGTACCTAAAAGGAAGAAAATCTCTTGGTCTATGGTACCCCGCAGGCAATGACTTCTGTCTTCAAGCGCTTACTGATGCGGATCATGCCGAATGCAAACTTGATCGAAAAAGTACATCCGGTGGATGTCAATTTTTAGGAGGAAGACTTATTAGTTGGTCCTCAAGAAAACAAAGTTGTGTTTCTTGATCTACCGTAGAAGCAGAATATGTGGCCGCAGCCAGCTGCTGTTCCCAAGTCCTTTGGATGTAGACACAACTGTTAGCCTACAGATACAGGATGCCTCGGATACCAATTTATTATGACTCCAAAAGTGCCATAACAATTTCTCATAATCCTATTCAGCACTCCAAGACTAAACATATTGAACTACGATATCACTTCATCAAAGACCGCATTCTGAAAGGTAATATTGAACTCATCTTTGTTCCTACTCATGAAGAGATTGCTGATGTTTTTACAAAAGAACTTGACTCTACAGAACTTAATGTGTTCCTACAAATGTTGCGAATGATGAATCCGAACCCTAAATTCTTCTTGAATTAACAAGCACCACAGATCTTCTTGGTCACCATTGCGGTCCTTACTGAAAGCTATTGATAATAGATGGTTTTGGAACATTCCCTGTACTGCAATCAATGTACCGCAACCATATATTATATCTATCTTTCATGGGTCCTTCTTGTTTGTGATTACTAACTTTTGTACAAGTGCTCTTCTATGTTTCTTTCACTGTAGTAATCCGCAATATCAAGAAATCATCCGAAATGATATGTTCATCCGCAATCACATTAATTATCTTCCAGACGGTTCATTCTTTTTTGAAAAACAACAAAAACATAGTGTGCTATTTAATGATCCTTTATTAAATAAAACATTAAATAAAAACATTCCTTTGAGAAACTGTCACATTCTTCTCTCCCAAAACCTCATGTCAGACCTATTTTAGGTATGATGACAAAATAAAAGATTTTCCAAATCAAATCCTCTAAAATGTCTCTTCCTATTACCCAAACCTTCTCATCCGTTACAACTTCTACTTTATCCAACGGATTTTTCTCACCCCCTCCACACGTTCTCAAGACGTAATCTAACATTTCATTAAATGCAACCTTCTTTTGGTTAATCCCAATTTTAATCTTTATCCTTTTTTTGTCAACATGTGGTTAAGTTTAAAGATACCTTCTTCACAGATAAACCATTTTCTTTTACCCAATTTCACTTAGGTCAAAACTTTAACGTTTCCTGCTCCTTCAAATCACTATAAAACCCTTTTCCTCTCCACAAAGAAACCTTTACGCTCTCAAAACCCACAATCTCTCTCTAAATTCTTTAAGCTTTTTCAAACTCAACAATGGTGAAATTCGGTGCCTCAAAGAAACAAACCAAAGCATCTGGATCAGCAAACCCAACTGCTTCAGACTCTCCCACTATTGCATCTAGCAATTTCAGAGTTGTGTTCAATGACCTACCCACTTACAATGCACCAACCAAATTGATGATCAAGTTCGTGAAAAATCATCCTCTTTTCGGACCCTTTGATGCATTTACAAACATCGTTCCTATATCCACTCTCTACAAGTGTGCCTTTTCTACATATCGACCGGTCGATAATCCCCAAGAAGTTCATGTCAACCTGGTTAATGATGCTTTGGTTATCTTAAACAAAGAAAAGTTCCTTTCTGCAATCAATCTACTGATTCATCCATCTATGAAGTTCTTTACTCCATTAATGGCGAATGTCACCACAGCGTTGTACCAGATGGGATATCAGAAGAAGATAAAGGGTATCGGCGAGTTCAAGAAGAATCAGTTGCCTGCAGTATGGCAATTTGTCTGTCATTTTATCATCCGCAGCCTGTCCGGCAGAACCGGAGGCATAGACAACATGGGTTTAAAGCTCCTTGAACTGGTTTGGAGTATCTTCGCCGGCCATGATGTCAACTACGGATAGATCTTAGGGGACGATTTTCTCCAGTACATTCAAAAGAAGAGTCCGAGGCAGAACCCATCCGAGCTAACTTTTGCTCGATTTTGGTCCTTGTGCATCTCAGATCTACATGCAGATGCCAAGATAGACATTGGTAATGACATCAACTTCTTCGTCACCAAAGACTTAAAAAGGTACAATCCTTCTTCTGATCAAAATATTTTTGGTCCAATCCGCAGACTCCCTGCCCACATTCTTAGTACTCTTAGCCTCGAGACTACTGATGTCTCAGACCATGTCTAGGCTACGGAAGGTATTGACCATACCTTCCTACCCCGCCACTTCCATCCGCAGCCTTACACCTTGATGGTACCGTAGTCCCTTCCTCTACAACTCTTTCTAACGTCTCTCAGAGACGTAAACATAAAGTTTCGTCCCTTCATGGTCCTCGCACCACAAGGAAAGCCGGCACTCCCAAGAAGGATGCAACCAAACCATCCAAACCATCTAAGAAGAGAAAGTCACCACCAGTTATCATAACTGCTGAACCGAGTCACCATGACTCCGGTAGTGACTCTGAAGAAGACAACCAACCCATCTCCATCCTTAAGAAAAGGAGAGCTAATACTAGTAGCCAAATGCATGATCGGACTGATACCTCATCCTCTCCACAGGCTCCGGTAGTCCTTGGGATGCCTGCACATCCATTCGTTAACACCATTCTTTTCCTTTCAAACTCAGAAAGTGAGTCTGAATCACAACAGATAGGAGACTCCCCTCCAGTACATTCCCCAAGGGATATTACTGGTTCTCGCCCTAAAGTCTCTAGGGCTTCCCAACTGCACATTTTTTCATCCGAGGAGTTGAACTCCATCCTCTTCAACGTCACCCATACACTCCAAACACAGTCCCATCTGCAAGGCACTTCTTCAGCCTTTGCCAGAACTGAGCCGAGGCCAAACTTGACTACGAGTCAAGGAGACCAAGGAAGCTTAGGAAATCCTTCGCTACTTACATTACAATCAGGTGGTTTAGGCACGGTGAGCAAAAATGTGCAAGGATCCGTGAACCCAAGGGACACCTTGGTGCGTTTTTTAGGAATTGACGGAGACGACTCAAATGACTCTTGGAGCAGATATCAACCCTCTAACGAGGCTGAATTCAAGAAGTATGCCGCTTTTGGCAGGGCATTTCAAGCTAGGAATGATTAGCAGATCAAGCAACAACAACTTAAAGAACAAGAGATTTAAGTTGTAGCAAAATATTGGGCAGATGCCATCAACAACGCCAATACCGCAACCAATATTCTAAAGATTCAAGATTGGATGTCCGCAATGGCAGCCAACATTCATCAAACTCAACAAACCACTACTGCTCAGCATAATCATCAAGATCCTACTTCTCCAACTGTTGCAGGTCCTCAAGATGAAGAACCTGAAATCGAAGTAAGCTCTGCTCCAATCTTTGGCTTCGACGATGATGAACCACAAGAGGTAAACAAACCCTTTCCTTCAGATGACGACTTGATGATGTTCGATGAAGACGAAGAATCCAGTGGATCTCATCACTTCACAACTAAAAAAAAAAAGATAAGAAGAAGAAGAAGCAAGCTGTCAGAAGAAACGAGTTTCTAAGTCTTCAAGCTAAAGTGGATCAAATTTTAGCTGCGGTCAAGCCTAACCAACCGCAACCAGAAGATAGCCCGGGACCGCAGTTCCTGATGGAAAGAATTGAAAGGCTTGAAACTCGCGAAAGATTGGCTGCGGAGCCTATCTCCTTAAAAGTTGAAATGGGATCAGATCTCTTGACCATAATCATCAAGCTGATCATAAGGAGTTCATGGCTACTGCTGAATGCCTCATCTCGGAGGTTTCTGCCATCAAAACTGATCTTCAAACAGCAATCGCGGATCAAGCTTCCAACTCAGAAAAGTTGATTGTTGAAACTCATACTGCTTATGAGTCAGCAATCTCTGTTCTTCAAACAACTATCTCCAAAATGCAACGCCCACTCTCCACCAACTTCCATGGTCCGGAGATACTTTAGCTCACAAAGGAAATTCACCAAATACTCTTCAATCCCTCCATACCAAATATGGAGGCTCTGCGGAATCGCCACAGTTATAGATGAATCCTTGATAAATTCTTGGATCAATCCTCACAGAAGACTTCTTGATGATTATTATGTTCCACATCTCACATATGCGGAAGCCCCCTCAGATGGATACTGGGATGTCCCTATCTCACCGAATGCCAAATATTTCACTGTATTTGAGCAGTTTGGCCGCAGCCCTCCGTATGACAAAAGAATGCCTATGGAGTTTAAGAGAGTTAGCCAATTCTATGCTAAGCATGCCTCTCTAATTGAACACATATGGTCCAATGATAAACCATCCGCAGTAAAGAACTACAAGATTAGAAAATTCATGAAGGATGAGTTCATCCAGTACACTCGGACCAGGATGGAGCATGCTTACATCCGCACCTAGGTTGATTTTCCGAGTATGAACCCGGAAGAAGTGTTCTCTTCGCCAAGGTTTTTTAGCACAAGTCCGAAAAGCATCCGAAGATGAAGATCGCTCTTGAAAGGGCAAGTACCTTTCTAAAGGAAACAGTCTGTGACTTCGCAAAAATAGATGCAAACATTCATCCCATTATCTCCAAGATTGCTGATCTGCCGCCGCTTGACCCCGCACCCATGCCTACCGAAGGCTATGAAGAAAGGTCCTTAGGCGCAACCAACTATCCTGAGTTGGGAGTCATATTCAAAAGAAAGACTGAAAATGTCAAGTATTTCATTGCTATGACTGCCATGCACCTCCTGACCAAAAAACAACTTGACATCTGCCAAACCGCAGTTGAAAAATCGAAGCATACTACCGCAGAAGTCAAGTTCAAGATCACAAGAAGAATCACATGGATGGAAAACGTCAGGAAATTTTGGTGGATTCTGATCAAGTTCCTCAAACTTGATAGTTGAACCAAAGTTAAAGAGGTCACTTAGGGGGAAATTTTTGAATCATGAAAGTGAACCTCTTGAACTTTAGCTACCGCAACTTCTACCGCATCCAAACTTGCTACTGCAACCACTTCAACACCCGCAATCAGTCTCTTCATCAGCAACCGCAATCAGAGTCTTTTTCACCGTAGTCTATTCATTTTACTTAGTTTTGTACTTTTTGTAATGCACTCTAATATCCAGTATGCCATGCATAGCTACTCTTAGAGTTGTAATCTTCTCTATAAATAGAGATCTTTTCTAATGTATTCATTATGAATGTGTGTGTGATTCTCTCACAAAATTTTAATACACATCTTCAGATTCTCATTCTATCTTACTTATCTAATCTTCCTACTTTCATCATCTCTCTTCGTAGAGCAAGTCAATTGTGACTTAATCACTAAGCTAGATCTTGCTTACTAACTTGGTTTGAATGCAATCCTTGTTATGAATATGCTTTTGTGTATACTTGATATAACAATTGTTGTCATTTACATTACTTTACTTTCCGCATCTAACTCACTAACTTCTAACTATTAATATTATTGTTGAGTAAACAGATCCTTCGAGACTAACTATTCTGCTATATACTTGTTCTAACCTTTTGTTCAAGTGTGTCTCAAAGTTTTTCTCTCAACAATATTAAGTGAGTACCCTATTTAAAGAACGTTATGGCCTCCTTGTGGCCACCATTTCCGTAGACTTATCCTCTCCAAAACCCTAAAAATCGTTCTTGTAGCAAGAGAGTGCCTTTGAGAGCTTGTATGTGTGTTCTTGAGCATTAGAAGTGGAAAGTAAGCTTTGGAGAAGAAGGAGTTAAATCTCAAGCTCTTGGATCTGAGCTTAGCAGTGAGAGAAGCTTCTTTTGGAGTTAAAAGACTCCAAGCTTTCCTACTCTTTTGTCTGTGTTCAAGTGTGGGGTGTTTTAGGGTTTTTGTCCCCAATGTTGATGGCTTTATGAGTTGATAAGCCCCTAGAACCCGAGATCTATCCCTTGTTAGCTTATTTTGTGTTATAGAGCCATAAAAATCTAATCTTGGTCATTAAGAGCAGACCATGCATGAGTTATGAGTCTTTTAAGGGAGGAAATGGCATGATTTGGTTGTTGGTGACCTTTACAGCTATTCAAAAGCTTAAACTCACTAACTTTATGGATTAAGAGGCATTAGAGTAACCAGATATGGGATTTGAGCTTATGTCTTAGCTGATTCAGACCAAAAACCACGAGGAGTGTGAAAGTGGGACTTATGGTGGGCGTAATCGCAGTACGTGCATCGTTGGGGTCGAGTTCCCCATTTCTGGATAGCCCTGGGGTACGCCCCGCATACAGAGCTGGTACGTGCCGCGTACTCCCTGCTGTTGACTTTTGTTGACTTTTAGGATTTGGTCAAGACTGAGGACTATTAAGCATTTTAGGGGTAAAATGGTCTTTTACCCTTATGTGAGTTGTAGAAGGGTTAGTCCAGCTTCTTGAGGGCCAATATTAATTAGGTATATTTATTATGTGTTTGGCAGGAGCTAGACCCGGGAGTAGAGATCAAGATCCTGATTATGAGATTTTCAATCATTAGCTTACGAGGTGAGTCTTCTCACTATACTTACCTTGAGCGGTATATCTTATGTGTGACCAGACGGTCTTATGTGTATGAACTGTGTAATGAGATATCCTGCTATTTACTTGTGTTATGCTTTATGAGTATTATATTGTGATGCTGAGTTGAGGGACCGAAGGGTCCATATGAGTTGTGGGACCAGAGGGTCCCACTAAGACACATCGAACAGAGGGTCTAATTGAGTTATAGCCTCTAGTGGATAATATGGTGTGCACCGTATTTTGGGGAACTCACTAAGCTTTTATGCTTACCATGTTATGTGTTATGTGTTCAGGTAGTTCTGAGGATCGCGACAAGGCACCGACATGATTGTACACACTGGTAGGAGATTGTTTTATGATTTTGCGATTGTGTTTTATTTTGTTGAAATTTGAGACATATGTGTTTTGATAATTATGATAAAAGTTTTATTGTGTTAAAAATGAAAAATTTGGTTTGGGAAATTACGTCGTTACAGCCTTGCCATGACCCCGATCCGAATCTAGTCACAAAACGCCTCGTAACCACCATACTGAAAATACACCATGAAGATATCAAATAACGTTGGACCCTATAGACATTCGAATACTCGGTCCTACTCTAAGCCCACAACTAGACAAGGAATAGGAAATAAAGCTAAACCATACACTGAGTACCTACAGTAATCATGTTAATTTCATATAAGGAAAACCCTAAGCTATCAAGCATCATATAATCAAACAATTCTATCATGCAGTTCTTGAGGATCTCTAGCCTACTACTAGCATGATGTTCTAACATATCTCAATATCAAATACTGAATGGTATTTTGGGGTCTACTTACTGGCTCCGGCTGATCGTAGACTTGAATACTCCTTTATTATTTTGAAAATCATTTGGAAATCATTTGAAAATCATTTTGAAAATCTTTTCCTTGATTTGAGACTGGATTCGCACGAGTGTTCCTCCAATTCACTCAAAACAAGGCTCTAATACAAACTTGTAACATCCGTAAAATTCAAGCCAATTAAAAACTTTTTCAACCAATTAAAAACCACTAATTATTAAAAAGTGTTTTCAAAATAGTTTCATGTTAGAGTATTCAAAAATCAAAATAATCAAATGTGAGGAGTTGTACGATCACCCCTTCGCCTTCCTACGATCATCCGATGTACCTGAAATTAAAACTGAAACTATAACCCCGAAGGTTAGTGAGTTCCCCTAAAATACCTAAACACAAAACAAAACACATACAATAACAAATAGCATACTATGGGTCCAATAAACCATCGGTTTGAAATACCCAAGTCCGTCAACCCTCGGATTGGAATGCCAACATACTATGGGTCCATTCATCCTCGGGATGGAATACCATAGACCCACAACCATCGGGTTGGAATGGCTACATACTACGAGTCCAATCATCCTCAAGATGGAACACTCACGACTCATAACCATTGGGTTGGAATGCCAACGTGTGTTGGCTCTCGCAAAAAGCAGATAAGCCTTAACCACCAATCAAACATGTGTACATATAGAAAATAATCACATAAAAGTCTATAGACACACATACTGATCTAACAAATCATAACAGCATAATAACATCCTATCTACCAGGATACCGGTCTAACAAATCACACTAGCATAACATACAAGGATAACATTCAAAAAGGGTCGGCCTTGCTGCCTTAGACCCTTGAGTATAGTGAGGAAAACTCGCCTCGCAAGTAGTGCTGAACTGGACTAAAAGTCTCTGATTGCCGTCTCACTGAAAATGCCAAACTATTCGAAATAACGAATACTAAGTCAGTAATTGGATCTCAATATTTCCCAAGGGTCCTTCATAGAGTAATTGTCCACTATTGCCATTTTCCTAATTTGGGTCACGACCCAATTCCAAATCCTTGATCTTAAAGGTCCATATATCTAAAGCCCATTAATGGCCCGATTTTCCCAATTAGGGCTAACTCCCTAATTTGGCCTTATTCTAGGATCCATTATCAAAACTGGCCCAAAACCAAATTATTCAGAACGTCCAACAAGGCCCAAGTCCAGCTAGTCTAAAGGCGGCCCAATCATGGTTGACTCAATGTGTTGGGCGTATAGAAATTACGCGGGGCATACACGAGTTTTACCAAAACTCTAATAAGTGTGTAATGGCTTAAGCACTTAAGCCCAAATTCTAGATCTATCGACCAAATGTGTCTTTGAACATAAAAGTCTCGAACTTTAAGACTATGGACCTCCAGAAAGTTCTTAATACATGGTCTTAACCCATTAATACCTTTTTACTATATGCATCAGATACTTTCAGCTATTACGACGTCATTTTTATCACTTAGGACCCTTTCTACGGTCTGAAAGGACAGTTTATTTCGGTCAAATCATAACATGCACCTACTTGGGACTTTTGGGACAAGAAATGGTTCCATAAAGCTAGCATGGAAAGATCTTAATCATACAAGCATAAAGTTTGGAGCTTTTTTTACCTCTTGGCCTCTCACTTGAAATTCCATGGTTTTCTTCCTCTTGCTTGTCTTCCCAGTCAAGGGCCATTCCCTTCTGAGTCAAAATCATAATAGGTTTCGGTAATTTGCGAGGAGTTCTGAATGGACTACGACAGTAGGTTTGCAAGACCTAGAATTTGGTGAATTTCTATCGGCGTCTTTGATGCCGACAAATTCCCAACGGTTTTGATAAACTTACAGAGTACTCAAAATTTCTCGTCACTAATAGTGCGTCTTAGAAATTTTGACTCTTAAATTCCAAAACTCGTGTTTAGAGAACTTCGTGAAAAGTTTCTCTGAGGATAATGTTTCTATGAGTTCCTTCTTACAACGAGCTGATCCAAGTAAGAATGGCGTACCCTAACCATTAATCTCATGAATACTATGGGCGTATTGGTCCTATCCGAGGTGTATTACCATGGACTCGAAGTGTCCGCATCGAGTTTGGAAAGTAGTCTTCGGGACATCCTTCCATAACACTCGAAACTGCTGGTATTCGGATCTCAGTCCATTTCTGAAAAGTAATTCGTTCCTTTGTGTTTTCTCAACCAAATCATCTATGCGAGGCAACGATAACGACTTCTAATGGGAATCTTGACGAGGTCACTGAAGATGAGGGATTTACGAAGCATTCCGTCTATCTTATTGACGAATAAGACCAAAGCTCTCTAGGATGAGAAGCTTGGTCCTTCTATTCTTGTGCTGAGTAGTCCGTTAAGTTGTCCGGATTGTTCTTGTATTTCTGTGGGTGTTTAGACTGTAGGGTGATCTGGTTGCAGAAGTCGTACAGGGCTCTAAGTTTGTTCACATGATGATGCGATTACTCGTAGTCTTGGGCAGCCTCCGCCCTGAAGTTCACATTTCGAAGTCATACATTGTTCATCAATCGCAGTCTCGTGTATACGAGTCATATATAATTAAGATTGAAAAGGTAGTCCAATAATTGATTCCTCTTTAAGCTCTTATCCCTACGAGGGAAAGAAGTTAAAGTGGAATCATCAATTCTAAACCTGTAGAACCTTGATTATATACCACCCCTGTGTATACCTTCTTCAGTGACAGATCAACCGTATGGATCTTTGGATCGAACTTGACGTACTGTACAAGTGGTACTTCGGGGATTTCTTCGGAAGGAAAAGAACTATGAGGTACGCCATGCATGAGTACTTCGGTGTTCTGATATGATGACTTCGCTGGAAAGGAGACTTCGAAGAAAGAGATGTACATATGAAGTTGGTATTGTGCAGATCAAATAGAATCTAGTTGTATGATAATGTCAGAATAATATGGGAACTAAAGACATTAGATTTGAAAATAAGGCATTACATACAAAACACAACCATGCAACCATCAACAGAGTTACAGTACTCTAGTTGCACTACTTTTGGATGGTTTATAAGTTTGTTACAACGAAACACCTTAATTACATTAACGTGGGTCCGGAGTAGGTTCTCCTGTAGCTGTGATCCTAAGAATCTTCCTATCAGCACCCGAGTTCTTTGCTATTGGGCAATCCTTCTTGAGGTGCCCATTTTCACCGTATTGGTGACATATCTGCACAGCACCAACATTGGCGGTTGAAGTGAAGTGTCAAGTAGAAGTTATGGGGACACGGTTGCTTTCTTTGATTTTCTCTTTTGTACAATTTATGTCATAGTGCCCTGCCTCACCACAACTATAGCAAACTAGGCTAGCTCCAGTGGTGGAGGTAGTTCTATAGAGACGAGCAATGTGCCCCATCTTATTGCAATTGTTGCATTGCCTTGCTCGGCAATTTCCTGTATGGTGATAGTTGCACCGGTCACACTTCGGGAGTGTTCCCTCGTATCATTTGACCGATGTTGTGATGGCAGGGGTTGCCACTGGTTGCTGTTGCATTGCTGTCCTCTGAAATCACTTGCGTTCCACTTTGGCTTGACGTTTTCTTTTCTTGAATTCTGAGTTGTTGTTTTGGATCGTTACCACGATCGGGATTTTCAAATCCTTTTTCAGTCTTGTTTGCGTTGACAGCGTTACGGTTTGCAAGGACAGCTGTCACGGCAGCCATCACGACAGCTGTAACTGCGGCTTGAAAAGTAGTGGCGTCCATAGGAAAAGCAGAGGTTTTGTTGTTTGGCTGGTTGTTTCCGGATGAAGACATGATTTTGTTAACACGAAAGATAAGGATTCTGTGAGCGATTTTGGTTGACCCTAGATGCACTTCAACTGTTCAAGTAAAGAGTAAGGGTATGTTCTCGAAAGTTTGACCTACATCCCTATGATGCAGTCCTAGTAATGAGTGGAGGTAAGTTCGTAGTATGGTCTTATGATGCTTGACGTCTAAAAAAGGGTACCATTGGTTGGTAAATAACAAGATCCAACCCTTCAAGAAGAATTGGGAATTATCCCTGAGCAAGAATACCCTAGTTCAATAACTCAACTAGAGTGGGTTTTAAATAGACTCCCATGAAAGCATGATGAAAGTAATTGAATAAATAATGACACAGAAGTTAGCCGACTGTCAATATCTTTGGTATTCATGACGTAAAAGTTCGGGAAAATGACCTTGTAAAAGGTGTTACATCATATCCTGAGAAGATAGTCCTTGACAGCATAAAGACCTAACTAAAAGTACTTACAGTACAAGATAGTTTCATAGAAAATGCCACATCGGGCATAAACAGAAAAACGATTCTTTTTATCAAGGAAAATAAAGTAAGGTATCTACTATTGGTGATGGTCATCCCTCTGGTGAACTCTTAGCTCAACCTGTTGACGTTCCATATCAGGTAGGTGTCTTTCGTACACCCTCTAGCGTACTCGGAGTTATATGACTTCGGCTCATGATTCAGCTAGTGCTTGCAGCAGGGTTTCATGATCTCTCTCGGATCTCTCACGAGCATCTTCTAGAAGAATGGTGCGTAGGGTATGCATTCTCGCATTTGTGACAACTTCTGTGATCTGATGTAGGGTTGTCCTGCCTTGAATCTCATTTTGACCCACTCTGCCGATGAGGATTGGCAAGATTCTGTCTGCTAAGCCCCCATTGCTCAGGTCATAAAAGCTTCAGTCACCATAAAATGGCATGGGCTGATCTTGTCCTTGGCTCCATGTTTCCATGTATTCCACCCAAGGAGGCGTCGGGCCATTAAAAGTCGGACGAGGGTTAGGATTTGGAAAAGGAGCTGTCTGGGGTAGGTTCTCAACCTCGGGTTCGGAGTTAGCATCATCCGAAAGGTCATCACCATGGTGATCATTCAAAGGGATCAGATGATCATTCTCTGGTTCTTCTCCAAACCATCCAGCAATGACTACGTTCGGAAGGTACGAATTGTCATGAGGATGGAGTCCAGCCATGTTATCTATGCAAGAATTGGGGTAAGAAATAGTTATTAGATGAACTATCTAGATAATTACAAGGTGATCTTTATCAGTTACTCCAATAATTGACTTAGGCATACCAATAAAGACCTTTAGTTCCCAGGTAAATAGTTATAGTAACACAGAATACTCCTATAGTATTTTAAGTTTAATTTTATGTTCTACTCTTCTTATTGTGGTAGTGTTGGTAAGTTTTTAGACTTGTTGCAACCTCACAACCATCCTTAGGCACATGCTAGTCACTCCTCGGATAATGTAGTTGATCAGGCTACATCTTCCCAGGGTTGACCATATGTCTCTATGTCTACTTGTGTTAAACTCTTAATCAGAGTCTTTTAATCCCTCTTATGTTTATAGTTCGTATACCTTTTATGGGTTGATACACTCAATTCACTATAAACAATGCTATGATACCAATCTGTCGCACCCCAAAACCATGAACGGCAGAAAACGTTCTGGGGCAGAGGACGTCATGTACAGTATCACAACAATGAAAAGTAGTAAACAAGCAACAACATCATCCATTGCATTAATAATATAATTTTAATACAAGTGTGTTCTGTCAAATTATGATAAAAACTAAAGTATAATCAAAATGAAAGACGAGTCTTGGACGAGCACCATCTTCTCTAAACCTTGCATCAGTACTTGTCTACTGTTGACCTGAGGATACAAGTTATTTTGAAAGAGAGTATCAGCTTTAAAGCTGGTGAGATCATAAGTATTTTAGTGTCTTAATTTGTATGTAAGTATTTGTACGTATATGAAATGTAAGTATTTGTATGTATATGAACTGTAAGTATTTGTAAGACTGTAATTGTAAGTATGAGTATGTAAAAGTTTTGAATAACCTACAAACCCTATGATTCCTACTGAAAGTAGCCTTCTACCAAGGCATCTAGTATCGAACAGTGTCTATTGTAAGAGTGTGTATTTTCCCAAATCTAACTATCATTAACCAAAATATAGTATTTACATTACCATGGATCGTGTGAATGTTCACGAAGTGAATGTAATGGGGAAATAATAATGTACTGTAGTTTTATAATAAGTGATTATTGTTGTACTAACTACCTTAAACCAAATGAAATTTAAAGTAACATGTGATCGGCCTGTATCCTGCTACCGACTCAATAGTAAAATGACGATGTAAGATGCTGTAAGAAATGACATTTGGCACCCGTAGACTTGCAAGTCCCACTGTAGCGAGCAGCAAGGTGTAGGATAGTCAATCCAGTATAGATCTATACTCAATCTAATGTATATGTAATGTATATGTAATGTATGTGCTAGCTGTATTGTGTGTTCTTCCTCTGTCTAGCCTGTATGTTTGTTTCTCATCACTATGTATTATGTTTGTTTCTCATTACTATGTATTATGTTTGTTTCTCTTCACTATGTATTATGTTTGTTTGTCATCACTATGTATTATGTTTGTTTGTCATCACTATGTATTATGTTTGTTTCTCATCACTATGTATTATGTTTGTTTCTCATTACTATGTATTATGTTTGTTTCTCTTCACTATGTATTATGTTTGTTTCTCATCACTATGTATTATGTTTGTTTGTCATCACTATGTATTATGTTTGTTTCTCATCACTATGTATTATGTTTGTTTCTCATCACTATGTATTATGTTTGTTTCTCATCACTAGGTATTATGAATCATGTATGAACTGACTCTTTGTATGGTTCATTGTTCTAGTATTAGTAAAACCCTAAACTACGCTTATTGTAGTTTACTAGTAATATAACTTGTATGTATGAACATGGAAGTATACCCTTGCTACCCAAGGGTATTGAATTGACTGGGAGAACCTTTATGACTATATATGTACACATGATATATAACTAATAGTTAAATGACCTTCGGATGGATATCCGATACCCTACCAGACCACATCCCAATGGGGAAAAGGAAATAAGGCGGTGTGACAACCCGAAATTTATCCCATCATTTTTAACCACATCTTCTGTTAATAAAACTGATTTATTAATTGTCCGTTAACCTTTTGGACTAGGTTAATTAAATTGGGACTTATTATGACTTGGTAAGGGTTGAAACAAGTTAGAAACACCCTCAATAATTCCTTGAAAAGTTTTAGTTGCAACCAAGTCAAAATACGACCATTTAATCGGGTGCGACCAAAAGCCCCGTTTAACGTCAGTAGCGGGTAGATTTCCTCTGAGCCACAATCTTAAACCCCTATATAAGGGTGAGTGGACTCCATTTGAGACTTTTCACTCTCTCTCTACACTCTCTCTCTACAAGTTGCTTTCGATCCAAAAACCGCCCAATTCGAGCCCCAAACTAGTAAGTGATCTACCCTAACTTGTTGTTTAGCTCATTTAACATGCAAATTCATGTTTAGGACATCCAATAGGGTCCAAATCATGTGTTTATGGCCCAAGAACACTCTTGGACCGTAAACACCCATAAGTGGGGTTTTGGAGCCCCAAAACCCTTCCAAATCACTCCTAGGGCTTAGATATGACTTGTAGACTTGCATGTACGAGCTTAGAACACCAAAACCTTATTATATGGAGAGTAAACATGAGTTTACGACCCAAGAACACTCTTGGACCATAAACCCCTCTTCAAGGGCCGTGAACACCTTTTAAGGTGTTAGCATTGCCCTCAAACACCTCCTATGACTTGGGTAAATGTCTAGAACCAACCACCATTGAAGTAAGGGCTTTAAACATCAATTAAACCAAGGACATAGGAGTTTATGACCATAAAGCCCCCTAGGATTAGTCCATGGGCCGTAAACTTTCAAAAGGAGGCCAAATGATGCCCTAACTTCCCTGTATGGCTTGGAATAATGCATAGAACTTTATACCCTTCCATTTAAGACCTTAATACACATAAGAAAAGGGCATGTAAGAGGTTACGTCCGTAAAATCCTAATTTAATGCCATAAACTCCTCAAATGGTCCATATGTTGTTCAAGTTCCATTCCAATGCCTTAAAACTAAGTCTAGCATCCCCCTCAAGAGTTTAAGACCATTAAGCATCCTAGAACACCCCCACCATGAGTTTACGGCAGTAAACTCATGGGGAGTTGGTCATTTGGGCCGAAAACTCCATAAGGAGTTTACTCTTGAAGAGCAAACTCCATATACAAGTCATACACACCCTTAGATGCTACCTGGGGCACTCCTAGTACTTGTCCAAAGTGTTTTCCGCACATTAGGATGCGTATACGTGTTTAATTAGTATTATAATTACTAATTGTATCTAAAAATATGTCATCATATGTAAATAGGTCACTAAGTGTGTTTAAGTCCTTACTTGACATCGAGCACCCGACCGGCACCTCCGCCCGATCCACTTACAACAGGTGAGTTCATACCCCTGAATTAACCTTTTAAATGTTTTTACACGCTTTTATGGGGGGGGGGAGGAATACAAGTTAAAACATGCTAGTTATCATATCAATCATATGTGATTAATAACCCGCATTCACAAGGATTTATCACACTTTCAGCTGTCTTACTAAGTACAATACTATCGATGGTTTTTCAATACGTCTTTACTTTTTTAAATCTTATCTCAAATTATCTCTCGTGCTGTATGTTTTACTTCTAAACCAGTTACAACAGTGTTTTAAACAAAGGTTTTCTTTATTTATATTGTGTTCTCATATTATATTCAAAACGTGTTTATGAACGGTTTTCAAAGCTTGTTTTACATAACGATATCAAGTCGTAAATTCTTAATTTTAAAGGTTTTCCAAAGGTTTTATCAAAGTTTTCTTCTATACTTCTAGGCTTCTACTTCGTTAAATGCATTCCTGTACTTGTATAGTTATATAAATAATGTTTAAAAGACTTAGGAAGGCTAGTTCGCCCTATTTCATTTTCCTCGTTGCGATGTGGTCTGGTGGGTATCGGATATCCGTCCGAAGGTCGTTTAAAAATTAGTTATATATCATGTATACACGTATAGACATAAAGGTTTACATCGACAAATTCACTTCCCTTGGGTAGCAAGGGCATCCTTCCATTCATCATTCATAGATCAGAGACACTAGTAACTATTATAGGAATAGTTAGGAGGTTCTACTTACTCTTTCTAGTACGAGAATTCCAAAGGAGTCAGTTCATTCGCGAGTCTATGTCATTTCTCCAACGCCACTAATAGAATTTAGAATACGAGATGCATCTTCAGGACATGGATTTCCCCGTTGTCAAGTTGGTAACCAGAGTCTCCTGGAGGGAGAGCAGGCATTGTGTGTATAGATCTATACGGGCTGACACTACCGCACCCTGACTGCTAGCTACAGCCCACGACCTACCAAGCCATGGGGTGACAAATGTCACATTTATTCTGACACTTGCCGGGCGTCAAGTACTCTAGTGTCAATCAGTATGGTTACGAGTATCTCCATGTTTACCTTATAATTCATGGCCTTAAGGTAATGAGAATTAACACTGTATTCTTGAAACAACACTCTTAGGATTACCCTTTGTTTTAGACCTTGCTAGCTGTATCTTTCATTTGATACTGTCTGGGGTTTGTGTTTCTTTGTTTTAGACCTTGCTAGCTGTATCGTTCATTTGATACTATCTGGGGTCTGTATCTTTTTGTTTTAGACCTTGCTAGCTGTATCGTTCATTTGATACTGTCTGGGGTCTGTGTTTCTTTCTTTTAGACCATGCTAGCCATATTGTACATTTGGTACCGTCTGGGGTCTGTGTTTCCTTTTGTTATACTGAGCCAGGCGTATCATTCATCCGATACTCTCCTAGAGTCTATGATTTCTTTTGCCTTAGTCAGTAGTATTTTCTGTGGAGGCATATGTTATTTTCCCCTAGTATTTTTACTAGTGATATTCTCCTACTTTCTTTAAAGTAAAATACCATATTTTGGTAATGATAGTATTTCAGAGAAAATTTCTCTTTAAAACATAACACTGTCGAGTCTTGGTAGAAGACTGCTTTTAATTAGAAAATATAGGATTTTCTGGAAAGGATGCTAATACATCGTAGATTCTAAACTACTACTTTTTATAAAGTTATTTTGAATAAAATGCTTACTTACACAAATGACACTAAATACTTATGAAATCACCAGCATTTATAAAATAACGCTGATAATCGCTTTCAAAATAACTTGTATTCTCAGGTCAGCAATAGACAGGTACACCCGAGAGCTTTTGTGAAGCCAGCCTAGAACCGAGCTGCATCTATACTAGTTTCTGTATTACTTTGATGTCTCTATAGAATGTAACTTATGTAAAACTAATACTATTAATGCAATGGTTGTGTACTTTGATTACTATATTGCATATGTTGTGATACGTGACATGACGTCATCCACCCCATAACGTTTCCGCCGTTCTGGTTTTGGGGTGTGACAGGCGGGTTAGCCTTCCTAAGCCCTTCAAACATTACTTATATAACTATACATATCTAGGCATGCAATTGACAAAATAAAAGCATAAAATAAGTTTTGTAACACCTTTGAACATGATTACTATCTAAGAAAAGGTCGACTTGATGTCAGCCTATAAAACGGTTTGAAAGTATTTATTTGATAAAACAGTTTAAGTATAAAGAAATATTTGTTTAAAACTCAATTGTAAATGAGTTTGAAATGAAACATACAGTGTATAATGAACAGTTTAATAAGGAGTTTTAAACATATAAATGTTTATGAAAATCATTTGAAGAAAACTGTTTGGTAAAACAACTAATGAGTAGTAAATCATTTGAATGCTGCTTATTAATCACATGTGATTGATATAATAACTAGCATGATTCTACTTGTATCCCCACCATAAAAACATTTAAAAACATTTAAAACATTGATTAAGGGGTATGAACTCACCTGTAGCAAGTGGCTGGGATGAACGAACTGAAATAGGATGCTAGGTGTCAAGTGAAGACTTGTATACACTTTATGATCCTAGATAACATATAATATCACATATGTGTACCCAATTAGTCTCTAAACAACTAATAAACAAAGGTAATACATCCTAGGGCATGATAAACACTTTGCATAACTGTTATAAGTCTCAAGGATTGCATCTAAGTATTGTTGGGAAAGGTTAGTGTGTTTGGGGTTCAAGGAAAACCCCATTAGGGAGTTTACGGTTTTGTGGTCATAACCAAAAGGGTTTACGGTCATAAACCCTTGGGTTTATCGTCGTAAGCTCACCCTATTTTTGACCATTTGTTGTTTGAAGACTTCTAAGCCAATCCAAGCATTCCTACTTCATGTTTAAGCCTTAGGATGTGTTTTGTGTCATCAATACACTCCTAAATGGAGTTTATGGTCCATGGACTATTTATCCATGACTTTACTGCCGTAAACTCCTATGGAACATGGTTTTATGATGTTTTCAAGTTCTAAACACTTCAAGGTAATAGTCTGGGTTAGATTCTAGGCATAAGGAATAAATATGGGACATTTATACACCTTCTGGGGTGTTTACGGTTTTGGGAGATCCCCAAACCGTAAACACATATAAATGTGAGATTTTTGTGCTTTTTGTGTGATAAACTCATCAAAGAAGGATTCTAAGTTAATACCCAAGGCTTAAGATAAGATAAAGCACACTTTGGCACCCTAAATAGGGTTTACGGTCCAAGGTGTTCTTGGACCATAAACACCTTTGATCTTGGTGTTCTTGGGCTATTTCTAGATGTATAGAAGTGTAACAAAGCTTGTAAGACTCTAGGATAGAAGCACTTACAAGTTAGAAGCTCGAAAAGGTGCTAAGGGACCAAGAACGCTGGTGTGTGTTCTTGGTGTTTTGGAAATCTATTCAAAACACATAAATGGATTGATGAAAAGATGTACAATCACCAGATTAAGTGATATAAAAACTTGAAAGGGCTAGAAACACTTACTAGATTGAAGATATTGAATAAAAACTTGGATGATACTTGAGAGAGTTTTGGAGTTTACTCTTGAGGTTGCAAGAAAGAATGAGACACTTTGGGGAGTAAACTCACGCTGAAGGCATGAGTTTACGATTTTTTTAGGAGAGTTTACGGACCAAACATAAAAGTTTGGCCATGAACTTCTAATCTACATGGTATTCGCGGTCTTGAAGTTTCAAGACACGAGATTGCATTTCCTCTCACCCGTTCGTTTAAGGATTAATTATTAAAATAATCAAACGGACTTTAAATTTTCTAAAAAAAAATAAAAGTGAACTTGACTTATAATTTGAAATGATTGACTTTAGGGTTTGATCGAATGAAAATTTCGGGTTGTCACATCATCCCCCCGTTAAAGGGAATTTCGTCCCAAAATTAGAATCTAGGTAAGGAAGTAGGCATGAATTATCAAGCCAAGAAGTGGGGATACTTCCTAATCGATCGATTCTCATGCTCCCAAGTGAATTTTGGTCCCTGGTTGGCATCTCATCGAACCTTCATTAAAAGGGAAACGATTATGAATCGTTTGCACGACCTCTTGGTCCATGGTCACTATAGTTCTTCAGCGTAGGCGAGGATCTCGTTAATATCGATCTCATCGAGTGGACTTATGAGAGTCCTAACAGAAAGGTACGATTTCAAGATCGAGACACGAAGGGTAAAATGTACGTTACTACGCTCGTGGAGTAGGTCTAGTTTGTGAAATACAGGACCGATTCCGGTAAGAATCTCGGAGGTCCTGACTATCTTGGATTTAGCTTTCCAAGCGTTAGGAAGCGTATTAAGCCATTCCCAGAGTGAGATTTCCAAAAGAATTTGGCCTCTCACTTGAAATTCCAAGGTTTTCTTCCTCTTGCTTGTCTTCCCAGTCAAGGGCCACTCCCTTCTGAGTCAAAGTTATAAGAGGTTTCGGTAATTTGCGAGGAGTTCTGAATGGACTACGATAGTAGGTCTGCAAGACCTAGAATTTGGCGAATTTCTGTCGGCGTCTTCGGTGCTGACAAATTCCCAACGGTTTTGATAAATTTACAGAGTACTCAAAGTTTCCCATCACTAGTAGTGTGTCTTCGAAATTTTAACTCTTAAATTCCAAAACTCATGTTTAGAGAACTTCGCGAAAAGTTTCTCTGAGGGTAATGTTTCCATGAGTTCCTTCTTACTACGAGGGTAGATAAGTAAGTCATTACAAGGAGAATGACGAACTGATCCAAGTAAGAATGGCGTACCCTACCCATTAAGCTCATGAATACTATGGGCGTATTAGTCCTATCCGAGGGGTATTACCACTGACTCGAAGTGTCCGCATCGAGTTTGGAAGGTAGTCTTTGGGACATCCTTCCTTAACACTCGAAATTTCTGGTATTCGAATCTCGGTCCATTTATGAAAAGTAATTCGTTCCTTGCGTTTTCTCAACCAAATCATCTATGCGAGGCAGCGATAAGGACTTCTAATGGGAATCTTGACAAGGTCACTGAAGATGAGGGACTTACGAAGCATTCCGTCTATCTTCTTGACGAATAAGACAGAAGCTCTCTAGGATGAGAAGCTTGGTCTTTCTATTCTTGTGCTGAGTAGTCTGTTAAGTTGTCCAGATTGTTCTTGTATTTATGTGGGTGTTTAGACTGTAGGACGATCTGGTTGCAGAAGTCGTACTGGGCTCTAAGTTTGTTCACATGATGATGCGATTACTCGTAGTCTTGGGCAGTCTCCACCCTGAAGTTCACATTTAGAAGTCATACATGGTTCATCAATCGCAGTCTCGTGTATACGAGTCGTATATAATTAAGATTGAAAAGGTAGTCCAATAACTGATTCCTCTTTAAGCTCTTATCCCTACGAGGGAAAGAAGTTAAAGTGGAATCATCAATTCTAAACCTGTAGAACCTTGATTATATACCACCCCTATATATACCTTCTTTAATGACAGATTAACCGTATGGATCTTTGGATTGAACTTGACGTACTGTACAAGTGGTACATCGGGGATTTCTTCGGAAGGAAAAGAACTATGAGGTACTCCATGCATGAGTACTTCGGTGTTCTGATATGACGGCTTAGCTGGAAAGGCGATTTCGAAGAAACAGATGTACCTATGAAGCTGGTATTGTGCGGATCAAATTGAATCTAGTTGTATGATAATGTTGGAATAATATGGGAACTAAAGACATTATATTTGAACATAAGGCATTACAGAGAAAACACAACCATGCAACCATCAACAGAGTTACAGTAGTTTAGACTAACTACAAGACTATTCTTGCGAATAAGGTATATGTCACACCCCGAAACCAAAGGCAGAAACGTTCCGGGGCGGAGGATGTCATGTAGTATACATATATATCATATGAGCAAAAGCTAAGACGAATCTTCTATACGCTCCGTCTTCTCCAAAAGATCGCGGGGTACCTGTCTAATGCTGACCTGAGAATACAAGCTGTTTGAAACTCAACATAAAGCTAGTGAGTTCATAAGCGGTTTATTTTCGAAAAAGAATAACTTTCCTTTGGTTTTCCTGAAAAAGTCTTTATCCAATAAAATCCCCTATTTTCTTATATGTAAAGTTTAGTTATCCATTCGTTACACAGTTTGGTTAAGAGCAGTCATGTTATCCCAGAAAAAACCCTTATTTTGCTAAAAGTCGTGGTTAGTTCTTGGTTTGGAATGCAATGTACTATTATCTGTCACACCCCAAAACCAAGAACGGCGGAAACGTTCTGGGGCGGAGGACGTCATGTACAGTATCACAACAATGAAAAGTTGTAAACAATAAACAACATCATCCATTGCATTAATAATATAATTATTATACAAGTGTGTTATGTCAAATTTTGATAAACACTAAAGCATAAATCAAAATGAAAGATGAGTCTTCAATGAGCTCCATCTTCCCTATTTCTTGCATCGGTACCTATCTATGATGACCTGAGGATACAAGTAATTTTGAAAGCGAGTATCAGCTTTGAAGGTGGTGAGATCATAAATATTTTAGTGTCTTAATTTGTATGTAAGAATTTGTATTTAATTGAATTGTAAGTATTGAAAATGTATATGAACTGTAAATGTAAAAATGTTTGTAAAACGACTGTAAAAGTTTGAAAAACCCTAGAAATCCCTATGATTCCTACTATTATATGAAGTGTGTCTTCTACCAAGACCTAACTGTTCTCAATGTAGTCTTCTACCAAGACTTAACTGTTCTAAATGATCGTTTCATGTAGAAGTGTGTAATTTTCCCAAGTGTAACTATCATTAACAAAATATAGTTTTTACATTAAATGTTTAAGTGAAATGATCACTAAATATATGTACAAGGAAAATTAATGTAGTACTAAAATGTAGCACTATAAGAACTACTGCTGTCCTAACTACCTTAAACCGGATTTATATTAAGGCATCATGTGATTAATTGCACCATACTATCGACTGGTAACAACGACAAAGTATAGTCGTAAAAAGGTATGACGTTTGGCACCCGCAGACCTGCAGGTCCCGCTGTAGCTAGCAGCAAGGTGTAGGATAGTCAATCCAGTATAGATCTATATGCAAAATCATGCTCTCCCTTCAAGAGACTCTGGCTACAACTCGGGCCATGACATTTAAGGCATGCTCCGATATAGTGGATCACAATTTTATGAACGTATTAATGTAAGTGTAATGTACGGAAATGTTCGATGTGTGCTAGCTGTAATGTGTGTTCTCTCTCTATCTAGCAAGTATAGTAATGTACTCGTTCTAGTATCGTTTTATATGTTCTATTTCTAGTATAGTTGTATATGTTATGCTCTAGTATAGTTGTATATGTTCTTCTCTAGTATAGTTGTATATGTACTCATAGTAATGAAATGTTCTAGCTATAATGTAAGTGCTCTATATCTAGCAAGTATAGACTCATGAATGAACTGACTCATTGTATGATATCGCGTTCTAGTAATAGTTCTAGTATCTTCCTAAACTACCCATATGGTAGTTTACTAGTAATCTAACTGGGACGTACGAACATGGATGTATACCCTTGCTACCCAAGGGCATGCGATGAACTGGTAGGACCTTTTATGACTATATATGTACACATGATATATAACTAATATTTAAACGACCTTCGGACGAGTACCCGATATCCTATCAGACCACATCGAAATCGAGGAAAAGGAAACAAGGTGGATAGCCTTCCGAAGTCTTTTAAACATTTCTTATATAACTATACATATAGATGCATGCAATTTATAATATAAAAGCGTAAAATAAGTTTTGTAAAACATTTGAACATAATTATTATCTTCAGAAAATATCGACTTGATGTCAACCTATAAAACAGTTTGAAGGCATAGGTTTTATAAAACAGTTTAAGTGTAAGGAAACATTTGTTTGAAACACAATTGTAAATAAGTTTGAAATGTGATATACAGAGTAAAATGTATAGTGTAATAAGGAGTTTAAAACATATAAAATGTTTATAAAAATCATTTGGAGGAAACTGTTTGGTAAAACGGCTAATGTGTAGTAAATCATTTGAATGCTGCATATTAATCACATGTGATTGATATAATAATTAGCATAATTCTACTTGTATCCCCCACCCCTATAAAACATTTAAAAAAAGTTTAAAACATTGATTAAGGGGTATGAACTCACCTGCAGTAAGTGACTGGAACTGAACGGACTATTATCGTAAGGAAGGATCTGACAAGTGCTTGGTGTCAAGTGAACACTTTGGACACACAAAATGATCCTAATTACATATGAAGACATATGTATATAAATAATTAGTGATTAAAACACTAATTATACAAGTATAAACATTTTAACGCGAGGAAAACACTTTTGGTCAAGTGCTAGGAGGCTAATAGGTTGCAACAAAGGAGTGCAAGGCCTCTAATGGGAGTTTAAGGTCTAATGACCATATGTTTTGGAGTTTACGGCCCAGGGGAGTAAAATCCAGGCCGTAAACTCTCCTTAGGGTCACTAAATGAAGCTTAGAATTACTACAACTCTAGTGGTGAATTGTTTCAAGGCTAATAAAGTGTTTGGGCTTCCTATTAACTCCTTTAAGGAGTTTACGGCCCAGAGACCATATTCCCTTGGGGTTTACGGCCGTAAACTCCCTTGGGAGGGTGTTTGTGGTGTTTTCAAGTCTCTAACATTTCAAGGTTATGATCTATGTTGGGTTCTAGGCATAAGGAAGGAGTTAGGGTGTCATTTGACCCCTTTATAGGGGTTTACGGCCCAAGAACTTATCTTGGCCGTAAACTCCTTAATACTTGTGATTCCTTATGTTCTTAGGCTTGAAACACTTTAGGGTAGATGTCTAAAATCAAGTCTAAGCCTTAGGTGCCTTAAAAGCACCATTTTGAGCATTCTTTTTGGAGTTTACGGCCTAAGATATTCTTGGGTCGTGAACTCCCAAACTTGGGTGATTCTTGCTGGATTTCATGTCCCTAATACACTCCTATACAAGTCCAAGGTAGTTACAAATCACGGGGGACAATCTAGGCTTGGCTTCGGGAGTTTACCGCCCAAGAACACCTTGGGGAGTAAACTCCTAAATCGAATGATTTAGCTATGTAATCTATGTTATGAACACATTTAAAGCTTTCTAACAATACTAGAAAGAGTTACTCACAATTTGGGATAAAAACCCGAAGATCCGTGAGAGAGAATTTTGGCTTTTCTCTAATTGGAAATGTAACTAATGAACTATTTGGTTCAGTTTTCTATATATAGTCCTGGGATTTTTGGCAGAAAATATTTCTATTCCCGGAAGGAAATCTAATATCCTAGAGTATTGGAATAATAGTGTTGCACAAAATCCTAGTGCAACCACTCTCCTAATATCTCCTTACGTGTAAAATCCTGAAAACTACCAAACTTATACTCAAAATCTGAGTTTTCACTGTAACTGCTCTACTTCTATTGGATTGATATGGTTTGCTCAGAATGGAAATTTCAGGTTGTCACATTATATACCATACTTGTAGTATTAGTTAGGTATTCTGATAGCCTAGTTATCCTACACTCGAATGTCGACTATCTACTTTACTTATCCGTAATTTGAAATCTTTGGAGACACTCAGAGATGTATATTAGCTGTATATTCGATGTTCTGGTGACTTCCAAAGGCATACTTTAGACGTATTTCCGAAGATCTATCGACATCCAGAGGCGTATATTTTCGAAACTCTATCGATATGCAAAGGCGTACTTTTGAATGACTTATGAAACTCTCGTGGCACTGAAAGACGTACACTAGTTGTAATTTCGATGTTTTGTGCCATCCAAAGGCATGCACTGGCTGCACTTTCGTGGTTTTGTTACTATCTGAAGGCATATTTTATTAGTAATAATCCTAATTTATAATTAGTATGAATCCTTCGCAAATTATAAAATGTAACATAGATTATAACACTTTATAAAGAAATCTACAATTAATCTGAAAGCTAACTCTGCAATTCGAACTATTGGTTAATACAGTTTTCGATATTCAAAGCATACAGAATATAAACATTCGAACTGAAATAATCAGTTTGAGTACAAGATTTTCTTGTACTTTTGCTTCTATCCCCCCCTGAAAACATTTCAAAAACATAGAAAAAGGAGTAGGGGTATGAACTCACCAATCGAGGAATGTGTCGGTTTGGATGCTAAGTGTCGGCTCAGGGCTTTATTACACGTGAGGTTCCTATGTAATATGAAGAGATACACATTTGTATCTAATTAGACCTTGAACCACTAATCAAATATGAATAAACACTTCGAGACGCGAAAACACTTCAATTCAATTGTTTGGAGTGACCCGGGTAGCATCTAAGGGTGTGTATGGCTTGAATGTGGAGTTTTCTCTTCAAGAGTAAACTCCTAATGGAGTTTTCGGCCTAATGACCAATTCCCCATGAGTTTACAGCCGTAAACTCATTTTGGGGGGTGTTCTTGGGTGCCTAATGGTCTTACAACTCTTGTGGGGTAATGCTAGGCTTGGTTTTAAGGCATTAGAGTGGAACTTGAACAACATAAGGACCACTTGAGGAGTTTACGGCAGTAAACTAGGAGTTTACGGCCGTAAACTCTTATGTACCCATTCAAAGTGTGTTTTGGTGGTCCTAGGTCAATCACAAGTGTTTCTAGCTCAATATACAAGTCATAGTATGAAGTTAAGGCACCATTTGACCCATTTATAGGAGTTTACGGCCCATGAACCTTTCCTTGGGGGGTGTACGGCCATGAACTCCTAAGGGAGTGGTTTGTATCAAGTTTAAGGTACCTAACACATTTGTGGTTGCTTCTAGACATTATTCCAAGGCTTAGGAGGTGTTTAAGGGGCATCTTAACACCTTAAAAGGTGTTTATGGCCTATGAATGAGGGTTTACGTTCCAAGCATGATCTTGGGCTGTAAACTTATGTTTACCCCTCAAATGTTAAGGTTTTGGTGTTCTAAGTCCAGTATTGTAAGCTCCAAAGTCATATCTAAGCTCTAAAGGTGGATTGGAAGGGTTTTAAGGCTCAAAAACCCCATTTGTATGTGTTTGCAGCCTAAGGTTGTTACAGGGCTGTAAACACATGATTATGGTCCTATTTCATGATTTAAACATGAATTTGAAGGCTAAAGATGTTATACTATGATCTAGGATTGATTCCTTACCGATTTGGAGCTTGAATTGGATGGTTTTTGGATCAACAACTCGGATTTGAGGAGAGAGAGTAGTTAGAGAGTGAAAAAGCTTCAAATGAGGCTCAATCAACTTTAAATATGGTTTGAGTTTGAGACACGGTGGAAATCTACCCGATACTGACGTTAAACGGGGCTTTTGGTCGTACCCGATTTAATTGTTTATAACCCGACGGAATAAAACTAAAATTTTTCCAAATAATAATTTGGGGCGTTTTCACGTGTTTCTAACGGATTTGGATACTCACGAGGTCATAATAAATGTCTTAACTTAAATGACTTAATCCAAAAACATAATCGGAACAATTATCCCCCCGTTAGAGGGAATTTCGTCCTGAAATTCAAACTTTAGATACAAATCATGGATTTGGAAAGATATATGGATACTTCTGCTTCATCGGATTTTCGCGCTCTCAAGTGAATTTGGGTCCTCGCATGGCATTCCAGCGAACCTTCGTTATTGGGAAATGACTTTGTTTCGTATGTTTAATCTCTCGATCTATGATTTTGATTGGTTTCTCCATGAGGTTTAGACTTTCGTTGGTTTTGGTCCAATCAAAGGGATTACTAGGGTTTCATCGAATAGGCACTACTTAAGAATGGAGGCGTGGAATACCGGATGGATGCTGCTAAGTTTTGAAGTTTGTCGGAGTTTGTAAGCTACGGGATCGATCCTAACGAGTATTTCGTAAGGTCCTACGTTCCTCGGGTTAAGTTTTACGCGCTTTCCAAAACGTATTATGACTTTTTGGGGTAAAACTTTCAACAGGACACAATCTCCAACAAAAGGGTACACCTTTCTGTGTCAAAGTGATTCAGGGTTGGACGATTCTGGATGAATTCTGTATGAACCTGCGATAGTAGCCTGCGAGACCCAAGAATTGACGAATTTCTGTGGGTGTCTTCGATGCCGACTAATTCTCTATCGCCTGGATTTTTTATGGGTTCACGTGTATGCCTTCCATGCTTACCATGCGACCAGGGAAAGTGGTTAGACCGAAGGGCATCACTACGATCTCGTAGTGACCATATCGAGTACTGAATGCTGTCTTGGAAACATCATTCTCATGAACTCGTGTCTGATGAACCCTTTTACAAGTAGCTGACTGAGTTGACTAGATAACTCATGCATATCTGCTGGGGTTAAGTGATAGGAAGATTTGACTACAGGATTTGTTCTGGGAATTAGGTCGATGCGAAACTCAACTTGACGTTCGGAAGGAATTCCTGGGAGATCTTCGGAAAAGACATCAGGAAAAATTGCAGATTTTGAGGATGCTCTCGAGGTCTTTAACTTCCTGTTTCTCGTTGATCACATGGGCTAAGAATGCATGGCACTCCTTTCGCAGAAGCTTTTGGGCTTTGATGCACGAAACGATGCGAGGGCTGAAACTAAGTTTATCACCGTAGATTATGAGAGTTTGACCAGAGGAAAGGTTGAGATGAATAGATTTCTCGTAACAAAGGATATTGGCACGTTTGAGGCTCAGCCAATCCATGTCAATGATAACTTCAAAACTCTTTATGGAAAATCGGCATAAGAACGATGGGAAAAGAATGATCGCCAAAGGTAAGGGTACAACCTATGAATGTATCCCTAATGTTCTCCTTCTCACCGTTAGCTATCTTGACGTTAAATGCTTCGGTTACTATTTGAGTACTATGATTAAAAGTTGTTCGAACGAATGGCTAATAGATTTTCTTTCTGCACTATAATCAAAACGGATTGCAAGTATAAGGGCTGTTGAGGAGGAATATACATGTGGCAACGATGGGATCAGCGGATGCTTCATCTTGTCCCATAGCTAGGACTCTTCCAGTGTTGCCAGTTGTTGCTGCCTTGGGGCAGTTTCACTTGAAATGCCCGACTTCGCCGCAACCGTAGCAGGCCTGACTGATACCTGCTCCGGAAGCTTGATTGGTTAGTGTTCTGCAGCTTCGCGCAAGGTGACCCTCTTGGCCATAGTTTTTGCAAAATTTCTCACGTCATGGGCCAGGGATAGGTGCTTGGGCTGAGGAACCGACGACAAAAACGGCAACAGGAAAGAGTTATCAAAGCAAATAAACTATCGCTAAAGGAGGAACGAGTAGCAATACTCGGAATGAATTTCTACAACGTATTCGGTTTGTTGGGTAAAATACACCCATAGTATTTTATGTTTTCGCTGCGACGACGACTCATTGTTTGGGTATTGGGTAAGTTTTAGGCTGTCACACCCCAAAACCTAAGGCGGAAACGTTCCGGGGCGGAGGACATCACGTATATCACAACCAATGTACATAGTAAGCATAGTAAACACAAAACAATACATTACATAGAGATATTACATTTGTTTGAAATCAAAATGTTACAAGTGTCATACATATATATTATATGAACAAAAGCAAAGATAAGTCTTCCAAACGCTTGGTCTTCTCCAAAGGATGGCAGTGTACCTGTCTAATGCTGACCTGAGAATACAAGCAATTTGAAAATCAGCATAAAGCTGGTGAGTTCATAAGTGGTTTAGTTTTGAAAAGAATGAGTTCCATTTTTGGTTTTTTGAAAAGTTGTTATCCAAGAAAATCCCATATTTTCTTATAAAAACAGTTTAGTTATCATTCGTTACCTGATTCGATTATGAGTAGTTATGTTATCCCAGGAAAATCACATATTTTCCTATTAGTTTAGTTTTCCATTCGTTACACCATTCGTTTACGAGTTGTTATGTTATTCCAGGAAAATCCCATATTTTGCTATTAGTTTAGTTTTCCATTCGTTACGCCATTCGTTTACGAGTTGTTATGTTATTCGAGGAAAATCCCATATTTTCCTAATGTTGCGGTTAGTTCTTAGTTCTGATTTCGATGTACTAGTATCTTACATACATTTAGTATTAGTTAGGTATTCTGATAACTTAGTTACCCTACATTCGAATGTCGGTTATCTACTATACTTAGTTGTATTTTCGAATATTTGGATACACTCAGAAACGTACATTAACAGTATTTTCGATGTTCTGGTGATTTCCAAAAGAGTACATTAGACGTATCTTTGAAACTCTGTCGACATCCAAAGGCATATGTTTTCAAAACTCTGTCGATATCCAGAGGCATACTATCGAATTAATTTCAAAACTCTGGCGACACTTAAGGCGTACACTAACTATAATTTCGAAGTCTTGGCGTCATCCAAAGGCGTGCTTTCGTATTCGTATTCGTATTGGTATTCCTATTCCTATTCATATTCGTATTTGTAATCCTGTTCGTATTTGTATTCGTATATCTATTCTATTCGTATTTGTATTCGTATTCATATTCGTATTCATATTCGTATTCGTATTCATATTCATACTGCTCCTTGTTATACTTTCGTATTCGTTCTGTTTCTAACTGTACTTTCGCATTCCTTTAGTATTAACCTTAGTTTATGATTAGTATGATTTCTTTTGCAAAATGTAACATAGTTTATAACACTTTTTAAAGAAATCTGCATTTAGTCTAACTATTTACTCTGCAATTCGAACCATTGGTTAACATGATTTTCGACATTAAAAGCATACATAAAATGAAACATTTGAGCTGAAAATAAGTTTAAGTACAAGATTTCCTTTTACTTTTGCTTGTATTCCCCCCTGAAAACAATTGAAAAACACGGAAAAAGGGTAGGGGTATGAACTCACCGATTGAAGAATGTGCCTGATTGGATGCTAAGCGTTAGTTCGGGGCTTGAACGAGTGAGAGGTTCCTATGTAATATGAAAAGATACACATTTGTATCTAATTAGGATTTGAACTACATTTTAGATATGATTATACACTCCAAGACGCGAAAACACTTCATTACAAGTGTTTGAAGTGACCTGGGTGACATCTAAGGACGTATAAGGCTTGGATATGGAGTTTACTCCTCAAGAGTAAACTTATAAGAGGGTTTACGGCCCTAATGACCCATTCCCCATGAGTTTATGGCCACAAACTCATGGTGGGGTGATCTATGGTGTTAAATGGTCTTATTTCATTTGGGAACATTGGCTAGGATCCAATCTAGGGCACGAAAAGGAATTAAACCAACAAATGGACCATCAAATGGAGTTTACGACAGTAAACTAGGAGTTTACGGCCGTAAACTCCCCCACACACATTCCTTTGATGTTTTGGTGGTCCTAGGTCATTACAATGCACATAGGAAGGTTCTAGGGTGGATTCCATGGCTTACGAAGTGACTGGGATTTGAATTGTAACGATCAAAAATTTCAACCAATTTAAAATTTTCGAAAACAATCCGATTCCATTAATGTTATTACAAAAAGGTTCTCAATACAATTTATTTTAAGTACTCCCAGAATCTCATCACAATATAAACACGAGGAGCGGTTCGATCACACCTTCGCCTTGCCACGGTCTCCTGAAGAACCTAAAAAACATTAAACCACAACTGTAAGCCCGAAAGCTTAGTGAGATATCCCCAAAATACCAACCACATATACCATACACACATAACATGCCATAACATATTCGCTCACAGAATAGCCATGCACTTCGGGTCTACTGTGTGACTGGTCCGCCGCACCAGCCAACAGTCCACCTGGTCCACCCTCCGAGTCCAGCCATATACCTCGAGTCTACAATGTGATTGGTCCGCCCGCACCGGGCCTTCAATCCACCCGGTCCACTGTCCGAATCTAACCACATACATCGAGTCTGCAGCATGATTGGTCCGCCCGCACCGGGCCTTCAATCCACCTGGTCCACTCTCTGAGTCTACAATATGACTTGTCCGCCCGCACCGGGCCTTCAGTCGGCCTGGTCCACTCTCCGAGCCTCGGCACGTCTGGTCCGCCCTCTTGGGGCCTACAGCCTATCCAGACCGCTCGCTGGGCCTTCAGGACAACCGGTCCGCCCTGGGTATCTTGGCCTACAGCACAAAGCAGGACCCGCCTCAACCCAACTCCAGTCCAAACAACCATGTGCACATATACATACAATCATATAGAAATTCACAGTCAACAAGCAGATCAAACAGATCACATAACATATCATCATCCTAACCAGGATACCGACCTAACCGGTCACTAGCATAGCATCACCCTACCACTCAGGATACCGATCTCAACCAGGTCTCTAACATATACCATCCTAACTACCAGGATGCAAACATATCAAAGCAATAACATAACAACAAATACCCGAATCTCAATCCGATAAGGGCCGGCCTTCGTGCCTTAGACCTTGTTGATATAGTGAGGATAACTCACCTCGAAACTGCCGGCTGAAAGGATAAGATCCCGCTACTCCAAACTCCGACACGAACTCCTCCACTGAACAACAACAAAGCACTAAACTCATTAAATACCCATAATTACCAAAATACCCCTGGAAGACATCTGGTCAACCCTTGGACAAAGTCAAAGTCAACCCCTGACTGACTCTACTCGCCGAGTCAACCGGATGACTCGCCGAGTTCCCAAGCTCAGAACTTCCCTCAATCCGCGACCTAACTCGCCGAATCACCCTGAGACTCGCCGAGTCCAACAACTCTGAGTCCACTCGCACCCAGCTCACCGATTCATCTCTTGACTCACCGATTCTCTACTCAACCAGAAAAATATTAGGACTCTTCGACAAGACTCGCCGAGTCCAAGAATAGGCTCGCCGAGTCTGAGACTATCTTCAACCTACTCGCCGAGTTGTTCTTACAACTCGCCGAGTTCCAGACCATCTTCATCCAGCTCGCCGAGTAGTTCTTCCAACTCGTCGAGTTCCAGCTCATCTTCAAGAAACTCGTCGAGTCTACCAATGTGACTCGCCGAGTACCACCGGTCTGAATCCATACAGAAGCATTCCAGGCCATGCAATTGATCCAAAACGTAGATCTAGCCTCCCACAACCCATCCATCACGTCAAGTGGCAAACTTTACGTGAATCCAAAGAGATCTAGGCCTTTTACACTTTAGACTAGGGTTTGGGACATGATGGCTTCACTAATCACTCAAACACAGGGACTTTAATGCACTCTAGACCTTCTCCATTCCAGATCTGAGGTAGCAACCTCAGATCTAACCTCCAAAATCCAAAACATCCCAAGATGAGTTCCCCATAAACCCCAAAATGAAGAATCTACAAGAGTAACAGCCCAAGAACGAGAAAATACCTCAAAAGAACGCCCCAACAGCAAGGAAACTCGAATCCAAGCAAAGCTCCTTGCTCCAAGCCTCCTACCCTTCAAGATTTCCTCAACAATTGCTTCTCCAAGCTTCCAAATACAACTTGATCCACTCACACACGAAGGTTAGGGTTTCCGGACTTGAGGAAGAGTAAAGAGGCTGGGGGAATGGATGTTATGTTCTTTATATAGGGCTCAACCCCGAGAATTAGGGTTTTCTCCACTCAGCACCAACTCGCCGAATCCAGCCGCCGACTCGCCGAGTTGGCCACTTAACACGCGAGTCAACCCGATGACTCTACTCGCCGAATTAGGGTTTTCAACCCCTGACTGACTCTACTCGCCGAGTCAACCCAATGACTCGCCGAGTCCCCAAGGCCAGAACTTCCCTCAATCGGCGACCTAACTCGCCGAGTCACCCCGAGACTCGCCGAGTCCAACAACTGTAAGTCCACTAGCACCCAGCTCACCGAGTCATCCCTTGACTCACCGATTCTCGACTCAACCGGAAAAATATTGGGACTCTTCGACAAGACTCGTCGAGTCCAAGAACAGGCTCGCCGAGGCTGAGGCTATCTTCAACCTACTCGCCGAGTTGTTCTTACAACTCACCGAGTTCCAGACCATCTTCATCCAGCTCGCCGAGTTGTTTTTCCAACTCGTCGAGTTCCAGGTCATCTTCAAGCAACTCGTCGAGTCTACCCATGTGACTCGCCGAGTACCACCGGTCTGAATCCATACAGAAACATTCCAGGCCATGGAATTGATCCAAAACGTAGATCTAGCCTCCCACAACCCATTCATCACGTAAAGTGGCAAACTTTACGTGAATCCAAAGAGATCTAGGCCTTTTACACTTTAGGCTCGGGTTTGGGGCATGATGGCTTCACTAATCACTCAAACACAGGGACTTTAATGCACTCTAGACCTTCTCCATTCCAGGTCTAAGGTAGCAACCTCAGATCTAAACTCCAAAATCCAAAACATCCCAAGATGAGTTCCCCATAAACCCCAAAATGAAGAATCTACAAGAGTAACAGCCCAAGAGCGAGATAATACCTCAAAAGAACGCCCCAACAGCAAGGAAACTTGAATCCAAGCAAAGCTCCTTGCTCCAAGCCTCCTACCCTTCAAGATTTCCTCAACAATTGCTTCTCCAAGCTTCCAAATACAACTTGATCCACTCAGACACGAAGGTTAGGGTTTCAGGACTTGAGGAAGAGTAAAGAGGCTGGGGGAATGGATGTTATGTTCTTTATATAGGGCTTAACCCCGAGAATTAGGGTTTTCTCCACTCAGCACCAACTCGCCGAATCCAGCCGCCGACTCGCCGAGTTGGCCACTTAACACGCGACCATAGTCGCGACTCTACTCTCAGAATCCACCCATGGACTCGCCGAGTTGCCCTTATACATTTTCATTTTTAACCCTGATCTAGCAAACCCTGGATTCGGGATGTTACAAATCTCCCACACTTAAATTAGGCTTCGTCCTCGAAGCCTGCAACAACTCAACTCTTAGAAATACTCCTGCCACGCATCACCTGGCCTTAACCCAACCAGATTCCTCAAAACACAAACATCGAAACCGGAACTCACTTTCTCCTTTCTTGCGGTGTCCTGACCACCGTCTCAAGCCGGCCACCGGCTTCACCCTCTGATAACACGACTTAACAACTGAATACTACTCATGATGCAACACTGCTCCAACTCATAACCATCACTCAACCCATATGAGCTAGAAATAACCATGCACCATCGGATTCCCGATTCGAGTCCAACTCTAGTCATTCTGCTGACAGAATGACCCGATACTGAACTAGCTCTAGCACCCTCAGGTTGGGAAAACCCGATACACTGATGACAACTCCAAACATCCCCTAGGATGAACCACTACTACATACACAATTCCCTGATCAGAATCACACTGAGAGCCCAAGACTCCCTCCCTGCATCCCTTCCGAGCCTCTTGGCTCTACACCCACGGAATTCCTTCCGCGACCTCAGCAGACATCCCAAACCGGATGTGCTTCCATTCCACTGCTACAAACACGCTGCTCAATGACCATACTCGGATCACTCTAATCATAACCCTGCTCTGCCGCTTTCACTTCTGTGAACTTTCACTCCCTCACGGAGTTACACTCCTCTCTCATTCCTTTATCAAGGAATCCACTTGGCCGCCTTGTCACTCCGACAAGTGCTACGGTGCTCGCCCAACGCTGCACCACTCCTTCATAGCGTAACCGCTATCCATCCAACACACATACTCTGACTCTGATCGCAGGGACCCTCAAGCCCATGCGCTGTCTCAACTAATCAAGATCACTACCCGGGGCCAGACCTTCTAATGATGTCACACCGCAACATACACAATCCATATCCTCGAACCGATCCAATAATACCTGCAGAGTTTTCAGCATGACTGGACCGCCTTACCAGGCCTTCAGCCAAATCTGGACCACTCTCAGAACCTTTAGCCAATCTGGACCGCTCTCAGTGCCTTCAGTCTGGCTGGACCGTCCTCCGAGCCATCGGCCTGACTGGTATGCCTACCGGCCTTCAGTCTATCCGGACCGCTCAATTAGCATTCATCATTCCGAGCTATCTCTCCAGGAAATCATCCCATGCCTATTGTTCTAGCCCTCTAGGGGTTCCGAACTCTATCTCCATCACACATAATCGAAACCGGCCTGATCCCAGGCCCTTTGCAATCAAAAGCCCTAGGTCTGCATCCCACCTTGCATGCCCGACACTTGCTCCTACCATCCTACACTCTGGGCTGACAGAACACTGTTGAATCCCAAACGGCTAATCACCCTCATATACTCATCGACCTTCTGGAGAATTTTCCAATTCTCCCCCACTTAGGGCACTGACTATCAACCACCGGTCGCTATCACCGACCACCCAAAACAACCCTGCACAAAACCAACACTTACACGCAGATTGCTTCCCACAAGCATGAACAACATTAACAAAATCCCATATCAACACTGATTATCCCGCTCGAAAGAAACTCAATCTGCAGCTAACCATTCCTCAGAAAACAGATGCTACCCGTCCTTCAGACCAACGCTAGATTCCCACTAACAACCCCATGAATAACAAACAACGAGATTCCCAACACTAACCCATAACCATACCATAACTCTCAAAAACAACAAATACCACACCAAGAACCACACAAGGATACTAGCACATAAACAATACTCCACAATATTCATAAGCTAATAAGACATCAAGGAAGAAACATACCCGCAGCTGCATCCGACACTGCTCTGACCTCCTCTACTGTAAGCTGAAAAGCACGACCCTGAGCCCTTGGGGGCACCGCTCCACCCTGAACTCCACCCGTGATCCTCAAAGTGGCCAATGCTGGAGCCTGCACCGGTCCTGCAGCGAGCTGTGGACAGTTAACCCTCAAAAGTCCAACCTGATGACAATGGTAACAAATCCTCAAATCCCAAACCGGCACTGACTGCCGACAATCCCTCGCATAGTGCCCCTCCCTTCCGCACTTGCGGCATGCACCACCGGACCTACAACCTCCGGTGTGACTCCTTCCACACTTCCCACAAGTGTGGCTACTCAAATCCCCCACTCTAGAATCAACGGTCTTGGACCGTTTCGGCGCCGGTTGCGACTTCACCGGAGCCTGCCTCAGCTCACGCATCTGCAACTCAATCTCTAACTCACGCCGCCTGGCGGCCTCCTGCAACTCCAACAAGGTCTCGCACCTCTACGTAGACACAAACTGACTGATGTGCCTCTTGAGCATGCTCAGATATCGAGACATCTGAGCCTGATCCGAAGCAAACTCAGGGCAGAACATCGTCCTCTCAGTGAACATCCTGGTGATCTCAGTCACCGACTCCGAATCCTTCTTCAGCTCAAGGAACTCCTGAGCCAATCTCTCCCTCTCAACTCGCAGAACATAGCGAGTGCTGAACATCTCCCTGAACTGATCCCATGAAACCGCAGCCCTCTGCGCATCCAAATATGATCCCGTGGTCAATCTCCACCAATCCTTCGCCCCGAGCCTCAACAGGTTCAAAGCACACCTCACCCTCTGCTCAGCAGGGCATGAACACGTGAAGAAACAACCCTCCACGTCCGATAACCACCTCATAGCAACAATCGGGTCCTGAACTCCATCGAAGGTTGGAGGCTTCGTATTATCGAAGTCCCGATACTGAAAGCCCCGACTAGCTCCTCCCCCTGCCGCTGCTACAGCTACTGTAGCCGCCGCGTCAGCCGTCTCTGTGAGAGATGCATAGCGCTCATCAAAATACTCAACCATGGCGGTCTTGATCAACCCAAACAGCTCCGGCAATTCAGCCCGGAACAACTCATCAATCTCATCACGCAGGATCTCACGAATCCTCTCATCCAACTCGCATGTGCTCATCTGACCAATAACCTCGGGCGGTGCTGACCCGTCCGGAACTCCCTCTCCTGCTCCCGATCCTGATCCGGATCCACTCCCAGCATGTCTCAGAATCTCCATACTGAAAAACACCACACAAAATCTAAGACACTTCCTACTATCCTAGGAACCAACTCTCTCTCAACCCAACCCTAGAGGTCATGGTTTCCCTGATACGCGTATGGGTCCTGTGCTTTCAGTAGTACGGGCCCATACTACCTTCCACACCTACCCATATTTGTATGAAGTACTACCACAACACCCTAGCGAAAACATGCAAACAAGTGCTCATCCCTCACCACTAGAGGAACACTGGAAATCTCCCTCAAGGAAACCCTAGGCTACAGGCATCACAAATCAGGCAGCATCATCGTGAAATCCTGAAGATCCCTAGCCTATCACTAGCATGCTGTTCTATCAATGCTCAAAAACAATATCATGTATGGTATTTTGGGGGTTACTTACTGGCTCCGACTGATCGTACCTACGCGTCCTCCTCTACTCATTTTGAAAACCATTTGAAATTCTCTTTTTGAAAACTCTCCTCGATTTGAGACTGGAGTCACACGAGTGTTCCTCCAATTCACTCAAACCAAGAGTCTGATACCAACTTGTAATGATCAAAAATTTCAACCAATTTATAATTTTCGAAAACAATCCGATTCTATTAAAGTTATTACAAAAAGGTTCTCAATACAATTTATTTTAAGTACTCCCAGAATCTCATCACAATATAAACACGAGGAGCGGTACGATCACGCCTTCGCCTTGCCACGGTCTCCTTAAGAACCTGAAAAACATTAAACCACAACTTTAAGCCCGACAGCTTAGTGAGATATCCCGAAAATACCAACCACATATACCATACACGCATAACATGCCATAACATATCCGCTCACAGAACAGCCATGCACTTCGGGTCTACTGTGTGACTGGTCCGCCGCATAGGCCAACAGTCCACCATGTCCACCTTCCGAGTCTAGCCACATACCTCAAGTCTACAGTGTGATTGGTCCGCCCGCACAAGGCCTTCAATCCACCTGGTCCACTCTCTGAGTCTACAGTATGACTGGTCCGCCCGCACCGGGCCTTCAGTCGGCCTGGCCACTCTCCGAGCCTCGGCACATCTGATCCGCTTTCTTGGGGCCTACAGCCTATTCGGACCGCTCGCTGGGCCTTCGGGACAACCGGTCCGCCCTGGGTATCTTGGCCTACAACACAATGCAGGACCAGCCTCAACCCAACTCCAGTCCAAACAACCATGTGCACATATACATACAATCATATAGAAATTCACAGTCAACAAGCAGATCAAACAGATCACATAACATATCATCATCCTAACCAGGATACCGACATAACCGGTCACTAGCATAGCATCACCCTACCACTCAGGATACCGATCTCAACCAGGTCTCTAACATATACCATCCTAACTACCAGGATGCAAACATATCAAAGCAATAACATAACAACAAATACCCGGATCTCAATCCGATAAGGGCCGGCCTTGGTGCCTTGGACCCTGTTGATATAGTGAGGATAACTCACCTCGAAACTGCCAGCTGAAAGGATAAGATCCCGCTACTCCAAACTCCGACACGAACTCCTCCACTGAACAACAACAAAGCACTAAACTCATTAAATACCCATAATTACCAAAATACCCCTGGAAGACAACTGGTCAACCCTTAGACAAAGTCAAAGTCAACCCCTGACTGACTCTACTCGCCGAGTCCCCAAGCTCAGAACTTCCCTCAATCCGCGACCTAACTCGCCGAGTCACCCCGAGACTCGCCGAGTCCAACAACTCTGAGTCCACTCGCACCCAGCTCACCGATTCATCTCTTGACTCACCGATTCTCTACTCAACCAGAAAAATATTAGGACTCTTCGACAAGACTCGCCGAGTCCAAGAATAGGCTCGCCGAGTCTGAGACTATCTTCAACCTACTCGCCGAGTTGTTCTTACAACTCGCCGAGTTCCAGACCATCTTCATCCAGCTCGCCGAGTAGTTCTTCCAACTCGTCGAGTTCCAGCTCATCTTCAAGAAACTCGTTGAGTCTACCCATGTGACTCGCCGAGTACCACCGGTCTGAATCCATACAGAAGCATTCCAGGCCATGCAATTGATCCAAAACGTAGATCTAGCCTCCCACAACCCATCCATCACGTAAAGTGGCAAACTTTACGTGAATGCAAAGAGATCTAGGCCTTTTACACTTTAGGCTAGGGTTTGGGCCATGATGGTTGCACTAATCACTCAAACACAGGGACTTTAATGCACTCTAGACCTTCTCCATTCCAGATCTGAGGTAGAAACCATAGATCTAACCTTCAAACTCCAAAACATCCCAAGATGAGTTCCCCATAAACCCCAAAATGAAGAATCTACAAGAGTAACAGCCCAAGAACGAGATAATACCTCAAAAGAACGCCCCAACAGCAAGGAAACTCGAATCCAAGCAAAGCCCCTTGCTCCAAGCCTCCTAACCTTCAAGATTTCCTCAACAATTGCTTCTCCAAGCTTCCAAATGCCACTTGATCCACTCACACGCAAAGGTTATGGTTTCTGGACTTGAGGAAGAGTAAAGAGGCTGGGGGAATGGATGTTATGTTCTTTATATAGGGCTCAACCCCAAGAATTAGGGTTTTCTCCACTCAGCACCAACTCCCCGAGTCCAGCCGCCGACTTGCCGAGTTGGCCACTTAACACGCGACCATAGTCGCGACTCTACTCGCCGAGTCCACCCATGGACTCGCCGAGTTGCCCTTATACATTTTCATTTTTAACCCTGATCTAGAAAACCCTGGATTCAGGATGTTACATGAATTGACCTTGGAAAAGTAGTTTACGGTCTATGAAGATGTTCTTGGGAGTTTACTACCTTAAACACATGAGTTTACAACCGTAAACTCATGTTTGTCCAAGATTCATGGGTTTTGGTGATTGAAAGTGAAGCATACTAAGTTCTGGACCCATTTCTAAGCCTTACAAGGTGTTAAGGGCACTTTAACACCCATTGGATGAGTTTAAGGTCTAAGGAGATGAGTTTACGGTCTAAGAATATTCTTGGACCGTAAACTCAAGCTTGTCCCATTTTTTTAAGTTTTGGTGTATTTCTTGAAGGATTATAGGGTTCTATACCCTCATGGAAGCTTGTTGGAGGTGTTTAGGGGCAAACTAACACCTTAAATTGAGTTTACTCCCCAAGAATAGGTGTTTACGGTCCAAGCATGTGCTTGGGATGTAAAATCATGCTTATACCCCAAATGATGAGATTAAGGTGTTCTAAGTCCATACAAACAAGTCCTTAGGTCATATCTAGGCTCCAAATGAGTTTTGGAAGGGTTTTAAGGCTCAAAACCCCTCATTACATGTGTTCACGGCCTAAGGAGGTTCTAGGACTGTAAACACATGTTTATGGTCCTATTCCTCATATTTTTCACGAATTTGAAGGCCAAAGGTGTTATACTAGGAGCTAGGATAGTTACCTTGACGATTTGGAGCTTGTTTTGGATGATTTTTGCTTGATTTTGATTTCTAGAGAGAGAAAGTAGAGAGAGTAGAGAGAGAGTGGAAAAGCTTCAAATGAGGCTCTCTCAACTTTATATATTCTCAAGGTTTAGGACACGGTGGAATTCTACCCGATACTGCTGATAAGCGGGGCTTTTGGTCGTACCCGATTTAATTGTTATATAACTTGACGGAATAAAACTAAAATTTTTCTAAAGAAAATTCGGGACGTTTCCACGAGTTTCTAATGTGTTTGGAAAATTATTAAGTCATATTAACAAACTCAAATAAATAACTTAATTTTTGAAATGAACGGAAACAATTCAAGACGAAGAATTTTAACGACGAAACGGGTTACGACAACGGAACAAACTTCGGGTTGTCACATAGTCATGTTGAACACTACAGTCACTCCATATTTTTTATGGGTTGATACACTCAATTCACTATAAACAATGCACTGATACCAATCTGTCACACCCCAAAACCATAAACGGCGGAAACGTTCTGGGGCGGAGGACGTCATGTACATTATCACAACAATGAAAAGTAGTAAACAAGCAACAACATCATCCATTGCATTAATAATATAATTTTAATACAAGTATGTTCTGTCAAATTATGATAAAAACTAAATATAAATCAAACTGAAAGATGAGTCTTAGACGAGCACCATCTTCTCTAAACCTTGCATCAGTACCTGTCTACTGTTGACCTGAGGATACAACTTATTTTGAAAAAGAGTATCAACTTTAAAGCTGGTGAGATCATAAGTATTTTATTGTCTTAATTTGTATGTAAGTATTTGTACGTATATGAAATGTAAGTATTTGTATGTATATGAATTGTAAGTATTTGTAAGACTGTAATTGTAAGTATGAGTATGTAAATGTTTTGAATAACCTAGAAAACCCTATGCTTCCTACTTAAAGTAGCCTTCTACCAAGGCATCTAGTATCTAACTGTGTCTATTGTAAGAGTGTGTATTTTCCCAAATCTAACTATCATTAACCAAAATATAGTATTTACATTACCGTGCATCGTGTGAATGTTCACGAAGTGAATGTAATGGGGAAATAATAATGTACTGTAGTTTTATAATAAGTGACTATTGTTGTACTAACTACCTTAAACAAAATGAAATTTAAAGTAGCATGTGATCGGCCTGTATCCTGCTACCGACTCAATAGTAAAACGACGATGTAAGACGCCGTAAGAAATGACATTTGGCACCCGTAGACTTGCAAGTCCCACTGTAGCGAGCAGCAAGGTGTAGGATAGTAAATCCAGTATAGATCTATACGCAAACTCATACGCTCCCCAATTAAGGAGATTCTGGACACAAAAACGGTCATGGCAGGTAGTGCCATGACCCGTTTAATGGCTCACATAACTTAATCTAATGTATATGTAATGTATGTGCTAGCTGTATTGTGTGTTCTTCCTCAGTCTAGCATGTATGTTTGTTTCTCATCACTATGTATTATGTGTGTTTCTCATTACTATGTATTATATTTGTTTCTCATCACTATGTATTATGTTTGTTTCTCATCACTATGTATTATGTTTGTTTCTCATCACTATGTATTATGTTTGTTTCTCTTCACTGTGTATTATGTTTGTTTCACATCACTATGTATTATGTTTGTTTCTCATCACTATGTATTATGTTTGTTTCTCATTAGTATGTATTATGTTTGTTCCTCATCACTATGTATTATGTTTTTTTCTCATCACTAGGTATTATGATTCATGTATGAACTGACTCATTGTATGGTTCATTGTTCTAGTATTAGTAAAACCCTAAAGTATGCCTATTGTAAATTACTAGTTATATAACTAGTACGTATGAACATGGAAGTATACCCTTGCTACCGAAGGGCATTGAATTGACTGGAAGAACCTTTATGACTATATATGTACACATGATATATAACTAATAGTTAAACGACCTTGGGACGGATACCCGATACCTTACCAGACCACATCCCAACGGGGAAAAGGAAATAAGGCGGGTTAGCCTTCCTAAGCCCTTCGAACATTACTTATATAACCATACATATCTAGGCATGCAATTGACAATATAAAAGCATAAAATAAGTTTTGTAACACCTTTGAACATGATTACTATCTAAGAAAAGGTTGACTTGATGTCAGCCTATAAAACGGTTTGAAAGTATTTATTTGATAAAACAGTTTAAGTATAAAGAAACATTTGTTCGAAACACAATTGTAAATGAGTTTGAAATGAAACATACAATGTATAATGAACAGTTTAATAAGGAGTTTTAAACATATAAACGTTTACGAAAATCATTTGAAGAAAACTGTTTGGTAAAACAGCTAATGAGTAGTAAATCATTTGAATGCTGCTTATTAATCACATTTGATTGATATAATAACTAGCATGATTCTGCTTGTATCCCCCCCCCATAAAAACATTTAAAAATATTTACAACATTGATTAAGGGGTATGAACTCACCTGTAGCAAGTGGTTGGGATGAACGGACTGAAATAATGATGTTAATTTCATATAAGAAACAACCTTAGGCTATCAAGAATCATACATTCTTATTCTATAGAATCTTTGTTATGTACGACTATGATGCAGACACAAAGTGACCACAATAATGATGTTAATTTCATATAAGAAACAACCTTAGGCTATCAGGAATCATATAGTCAGGCAATTCTATCATGCAATTTCTGAAGATCCTTAGCCTATCTCTAGCATGTAGTTCTAACATAATATAAAATAAGAGTCTGGTAATTTGGGGTCTACTTACTGGCTCTGGCTGATCAAAGATCTAGTATGCTCAAGAGTCATATAAAAGTGATATTGCTAAATAACATATGCTACTAATGGGTCACACTAACAACAACTTGATACAATTGATTATTTATTCGAAATTGATTTTACTAAATGTTCAATAAAACTCTTATAATTAAATGGGAAATGATTTGTTTAATGCAAATAATAATTTACATTAGCAAGAAGCATTATATTATTTCATATGGTATGAATTAATAAGTCATGCACAACTTTTTGGACTAGTTGAAAACCTTTTTTCTTTTACTCAAAAGACAAAGTTTATATTCTATAAAGCTTGAGTTTATAAAATTTAAACTAAATTTCTTCTTCTTTATGTAATTTTCGCGATTTGCATAAAAGAAGAAGTGTATAAATTGTTTAATTATGCTTTAAAGGCATAGCGGACATGCTTATGAAAATGGGGACAAATTTGCATAAAGTGCTAAGGACTAATGTTTAATACCTTCACTTTTTGCGTATAAATAAGAGGTCTTTCACTTGACTAGTTGCTCATTCTCTTTTTTTGAAGCTTGTGGTTGAAAGTCCTTTCTTCTCCCTCATTGTCTCTTGTTGTGTTAAGAACACTTGAAGATTACTTGCATTAATACTCTCTTGAAGTTCATACTTTGGTTATGAACTTCAAGTTTGAGGGTTTAAGATTTTTTGGACTAGCATCTACGTCAAGTTGAGTCATTGTTGGTGTCTCAAAGGTTCCACATTCTTCATTAACTTCCAAACCTCCCAAGACGACGCAAAGAACTACAAAGGTTGTTATTTCTTCATCCTTCTATGGTTGGTGTTTAAAGCTTTCTATAACTTGAAAGAAGATCATTGGTGGGTACAAAATGTCTATGTTACTTTAGAATTAAAGTCTTCCGTTACCATATTTTTAAAGTTTATGAAACTATTTTCTGAACTAAAACCCAACAATTGGTATCAGAGCCATCTTGCAAGTTTGGTTAGATTTTTTATTTTTTGAAATAAGTTTTTGTAGAATATGGATAACTTGTTTTTATTTAAAAAATATGTTCATACATATTTTCTCTGACAACTTTTTTTTGTTATGTTTTGTGACATAAGCTTCATGCATATTTTGCCATTTAAAGTTGTCTTAGAAAAATAAAGGTTGCTTGATGTGTATATTGATGTATATGATGTGCGTAAACTAGCCAATGACCAATGTGTTGTTATATTGTGTTGGTTATTTTTGTTATAAAATGGTTGTAATAATTTATTTATTCATATGGTATGTAATAATTAAATAAATTAGCTTTTCTTGGTTATTTTTGTAAAGTAATAGATTAGTTATTAGAATTAATTTATTTGTACAAAAATGTAACAATAAATCAAGTTGGAACCTTTTTTGAAGACAAAAGAGCAATTTTCAAGTCTAAAAGGATTGCTGGATTTTCAGTGACATTTTCTAAAAGGTATCTCTAATGTGGTTCACAAATGGTTGTTGGCTGTTGGGATTAAAACCCTAATTGAGATTTGATGAACAAGATGCGGAAAATAAAAACAAACACAAATATGAAGATTAGGTCGAATGATCACTCGATTTATTCAAATATGAGGAATAAATTACACTTTCAGCATAGACTAAAGAATCTCACACTACATAAGAAACCTCATGTGGCAGCTACATTTTGCGTAACTCTTAACCCTAATAATGAATAACACATGACTATTTATAGGGAAAAGACAAGTCTTGGGCTTTTAACCTAGAATTCATCAAAGGGGCCCATTACCATCATCCATGGAGTGCTTTGAAACCCTACAATCTCCCCCTCAAAGTATGGAATGGATGACAATGCTTTAATTTCCAAAACAAGCATCTAACAAAGAAAAAGATCTGCAACGAGGAATATATGAAGCAATCTAGGAATCTTGATTCTTCAATAGTCTTCAAACATGGGCTCTAGGATATATAAATCAAGCACTGAAGTAATGTCTTTAAATTTCATTTTCGAATGTAATCCCAAAGAATCTTCATGAAAACCAAACCCGCCATAAAAACACATTTCAGAACAAAGAAACCGAATTACTTCTTGTCTTTGAAGAGCTCCCCCTCCTAGTCACAATAATCTTCAAATAAGCTAATGATATAAGCCATCAAAAAAATATCATGTAACAACCGAAAATTTATAATTCGTAACGCCACTTGATCGAGAAAATACTAGAAGTCGTAGATATAACAAGTCCTTAGCCGAGCTCGATGAAGAACTTCTATTGTAAAGGATACTTCTCTGTAAAAAGCTTTAGCAGAGCTTGATGAAGAACTTCCACTGTAAAAGCTACCTTCATAATTCTACCACAAGCTCCATCAAAAATCTTTCAAATTTGAAAAGTTACAACTCCAATTTCGAATTTCCATGTCAAATTCTCCCCCGATTTATAATCGAAAATGTGATTATAAAGCCTTCTTATGGTCATGAGAATGATCTTGAATGGATAAAAATTAATGTGCTCCCCCGCGACAAAATGATATATACAATGAAGTATAAAATCCAAAAAAGTCGTGAAAATTTGTCGTAATCACGAAAAACGACTTTCCGAACCGCCAATACTTGATGGAATCATTATTTTGATGTTCATGAAAAAATATGAGCATTGAAAAATCCAAAACTATTCACCGGCCCTCAATGTAGTAAACTTTTCTGAATATTGGGCCGAAACTGTCACTTGCTGAAAGACGGGGGCTGAAATGGTAATTCAGCATCGATATACGCCTTTATTTGAAGCAAAAACTGAAAATGATCCAAAAATATCAATCTCGGAAAACAACAGGGACCAAAAATGCCAATGCGCTGAAGTTGCAGGGAACAAAAATTAAACTTTACTATCTTCTTCCCCATTTAGACGTAGATGAAAGAGCACAACATCATACTCCAGTTGATCTTTCAGCGATGACTTAAACCAGATGCCAAACCTTGAAATTGGCACATATAAACATCGACTGCAATAGGTTCGCTCCGAGTACATGCAACCGAAACCTTGTTCGGTCCAGGTTCATTGAAACGAAACCATGTTCGGTCCGAGCTCAGGTTCTCTTTCGGTTCATCCTCCTTTCGCTCCAACCATTAACAAGTGAACCCAAGGTCGTTGTTCCAGGTTCGGTCCAAGTGCATCAACTTTATCCCAAGGCGAATCCACTTACAGGTTCGCTTATTGTTCTCATTCTACATTCGCTTCAAGCCCTTTCGTTCCAAGCGTTACCAACCGAACTCAATTTTGTTCCAGGTTTGCTTTTTCTGATGTTTGAGGGAGCTACGAATCCGATAATTTTTTCCACGTAAGAACATTCGTTCCAAATCAGTCGTTCACGACCCCGATGCGAATCGCAGTCAAATTTTGACTTTTCGATTTTGAGATCCAATTGCGAGCAGGTACACAATAATATTCCTCCTGATTGAATTTTGATTCACAATTCATTCGTTCACATTACACATCCAAAAGAAAACGTTCTTCACACGCTCGTTTTTCGTGGAAAGCACAGTGAGATTCAAAGAAAGTTCAACCCAATTCACAGTCAATTTTGACTTTTGCAAGGACCATTGTTCATCCCAATTGAATACCAATTCCAATTTCTTTCGTTCTCAGTGAGTTCACCAAGGAGTTTGCAATTTGGTCATTTGTCCATAGTTCACCTTGTTTCACAGTCAATTTTGACTTTTCGTTTGACCACCAAGAACATCCTTAATTCAGTCCAGTTAAATTCCAAACATGATTTCATTCCATTGAGTTCCCATTCAAATTGTGAAGCCCATCACCAGTACAGAAGACAACAAACAGCGAATCTCAAAACAAAGAATAATTTTCAGATCAACAATTGCCATATTCTTCATCAGTTCTTCAAAGAACAACTATGTTGTCGGTATTCTGAAGCCGTCAAATAAAGAGTCGGTGACAAATGCTTTGGGAGGTTTGGTTTTTGATGTTGCGCTCCTTGATCGTGTTATTAAAGTGCCTATCACTACTGTCAAGAGTATCCTCCACAGTTATCATTTTGCTTTCTCTCAGGCTTTGAAGACCGCTCTTTACAAGGTGATTGCCCAACCTGGCTCGGTTGAGGTATGGATGTGTTTGTTACTTCTCCCTCGATGCACACTGCAGGTGTTTAAACCCAAAAATAGACAAGAATGTAGGTCTGGGAATAGAAAATCTTTCCAGCAAAGCTCCATCCTGAAATCCTTGGATACATGGGGAAAAGAGGGTGGTATTACGAAGTTAGTTCAAAATATGTTAGACAACCCTGAGGTTGGAGCTATGAGACAGGGTGGAGCCATCCTTCAGAAGGAAGCTACATCAAATAACACCAACATCAGACAGTGCCTCCATAAGGTTGCAGATGGTCATTTTACCGCAGCAGTGAAAGTGTTATGCTCATCGGGTGTTACACCATATAATGGTGATACTATTAAAGCTTTGGAGGACAAACACCCTTTCAGACCACCCCCATCCATGTCGAGCCCTACAATTTCTGAACCTCCCCTTGTAGCAGACTGTGATTTTGTATTTAGTTGCATCAAATCCTTCCCTAAAGGAACTTCTTGCGGGATAGATGGCTTGAGGGCTGAACACTTGCTAGACGCCCTTTGTGGAGAATGGTCTGCTATTTACACAGATCTCATACATGCTATCACTTCAGTTGTTAATTTATTGTTAGCGGGAAGATGTCCAATCATTTTGGTAGAGTTTGTTGCATCCGCTCCTCTCACGCCTCTTCTTAAACCTAACAACGAGATTCGTCCGATTACAGTAGGCATTATATGGAGACGTCTGGTTTCCAAGGTTGCCATGAAAGGTGTGGGTAAAGAAATGGCCAAGTACTTTAATGATTTTTAGTTCGGGGTTGGTGTATCTGGCGGTGTTGAGGCTGTGTTACACAGTGCCAATAGGGTGTTGAGTGAACACCATGCTGATCGGTCTCTTGTAATGCTGACTGTGGATTTTTCGAATGCCTTTAACCAGGTTCATCGTTCAGCATTGCTCCACGAGGTTAACAAGATGTGCCCTTCCATTTCTTTGTGGGTGAATTTCTTGTACGGGCAAGCAGTGAGACTTTATATCGGAGACCAACATATATGGTCTACCATTGGGGTGCAGCAAGGTGACCCCTTGGGCCCTCATCTTTTTGCCCTTGTTTTGCACCCGCTTGTGCACAAGATTAGAGACAATTGTAAGCTCCTTCTCCATGCTTGGTACCTAGATGATGGGACTGTCATTGGGGATTCAGAGGAGGTGGCTAGAGTATTGAACATAATTCGGTTGCATGGTCCAGGTTTGGGTCTTGAGTTGAACATCAAGAAAATGGAGATTTTTTGGCCCTCGTGTGATGGTAGGAAGCTTCATGCTGATTTATTCCCTACGGAGATAGGGAGACCTTCTTTGGGGGTGCTGTTAGCAGAGACGCGGAGTTTATTAGCGGGCCAGCCATGAAGAGAGCGGTCAATGATGTTGATATGATGGGCCTTCTTCCACAACTATGTGACCCGTAGAGTGAGCTCCTTTTTCTTCGATCGTGTATGGGCATTGCAAAACTTTTCTTTGGTTTAAGAACATGTCAGCCGGTACACATAGAAGAGGCAACGTTATTCATTGACAAGGGACTCCGTAGGTCTATCAAGGATATGGTGGTATGTGGAGGTCCCTTCTTTTGAGACATTCGGTGGCGCTTGGCTTCCTTACCTATTCGTTTCGGTGGTTTGGGTTTGTACTCGGCCTACGAGGTTTCCTCCTATGCATTTGTAGCCTCGAGGGCCCAATATTGGGCATTACAAGACCACATCTTACGTGACAGTGGCATATGTGGTATGGAATCGGATTACCTGTGTGCTATGACTCGTCTCCGTGATACGATTCCGGGATTTGACTGTAGCGGTTTAACTAATAAGGACACCACCCCCTAAATCCCAAAAAGCTTTGGCGTGTGCCCTTTTTAGCAAAATCATCCAAGATATGGAAGTCAACTTCGACATGACTGTCAGACATAAAGCAGTCTTTGAGTGTCTGCGGGTGCCTCATGCTCAAGATTTTCTGCTAACTATCCCTATTGATGGTCTTGGCCAGCATATGTCTCATGTGGAGTACCGAACTATCCTTCGTTGCCGCCTCATGATTCCCATATTCCCAATTGACGAGATATGCCCAGTTTGTCGCAAGGCATGTTTGGATACCTTTGGGGAACACACGGTTCATTGTAGAGCGCTCCCTGGTTTCAAGTATAGACATGATGTGTTTCGAGATGTTCTTTTTGATGCTTGTCTGCGTGCTGGTATTTCTGTGAAGAAAGAAGCGCCAGTGAACTTTTTGACGGACCCGCAGGATGGCAGGTCCACACTTAGACCGGCTGACATTTTGGTCTTTGGATGGATAGGAGGGAAGCATGTGTGCGTGGATGTTACTGGTGTCTCTCCTCTCGTTGGTTTGGGGAGCGGAGGTCTTGCATCTGGGCAGGCCGCTTTGAAAGCCGTTGCGTGCAAAGTGGTAAAGCACGAGAATGCATGTAGAGAAAATCAACATGTGTTTGTTCCTTTTGCATTCAATACACTTGGTTTTCTCGCACCAAAGGCGGTGGAGCTCCTTAATAGAGTCCAACGGGTCCTGCATTCTAATGTCATATCTCCTAGATCCATAAATGTTGTTTTCAAAAGAATTGGTTTTGCCATCCAGAAAGGGCTAGCGGCGCAGCTTGTTGCCCGTTTGCCTTCAATCGATATGTATTGAACTTTCGTATATGATTATATATATAATTTCAATGTTTACTATGAACACCAAACTAGAATCATCACTCTCATAGTGACAAAATCGAAATAATCATCAATTTCTAACAGTTAATAAATTAACCTTGAAATTAATTGAATAAAGGATGAATCTGATGGCTCAAAAGAAAAAAAATATGATGTGATAAGAAATTTGAATAACCCAGATTTCGTCATCAATCATGAACCAAATCAAAGATATAATAAAACAGTCGAATCTTAACATATAATCGATTTTCAAGCATAAATTAAACGAATGAATCAAAGAATAATAATCTCTAATTTCAAGATGGCATAATCAAAGATGAGCGTGAATAAAGAAGAACTGGAATGAACAGGAAGTAGGTTTGGGCTTATAAAGTTGACATGAAGCGCTTAATGGACTGGAATCACTGGATCCAAAGTAAGAATATGATAGAATATGAAAACAACCCACAAACAGCTAGAAGATGACAACAGTGAGCATAAATCTCCATGAACAGTAGCTTGAACAGAATTTTGATTCCAATACACCAAAACACCAAAAATCTTCAATAGCTTGTGTAGAAAATTATCAAATCAAGAACCGATACTTCAAAAATCAATAGATCTTCCAAGACCCGCTCTAATACCACTTGTTGGGATTAAAACCCTAATTGAGATTTGATGAACAAGATGCGGAAAATAAGAACAAACACAAATATGAAGATTAGGTCGAATGATCACTCGATTTATTCAAATATGAGGAATAAATTACACTTTCAGCATAGACTAAAGAATCTAACACTACATAAGAAACCTCACGTGGCGGCTACATTTTGCCTAACTCTTAACCCTAATAATGAATAACACATGACTATTTATAGGGAAAAGACAAGTCTTGGACTTTTAACCTAGAATTCATCAAAGGGGCCCATTGCCATCATCCATGGAGTGCTTTGAAACCCTACATTGGCTTTTAGCGACGGTTGCGGAATTTTAGCCTTCAAGAAAATTTTCCAATATTTTGCAAGCAATGGGTGCTTACCCATGTGGGAGCTTCGTCAACAACATTACAAGAAGTTTTTGGTCCCTTAAATGTCCCTTTAGGAATGGACTTGACATTTTTCCGTTGGCTCACAAAAATGTCATTAGTTGGTTATGGTTATGCAAATATATTTTTATGCATGTTTGTGTTGTTGATTTTGTGTGGTTGATAAAATTAGTTTTTCACATGCTAAAATAGTTTTGGACAAAATAAACATCACATGGAGTTTGAGTTTTCAAAATTGGACATAAGATGTAACAGGTTATTATTTTAAAATAAAACACGGATATATAAAATGGTTAATAATGTCAAATTTTGGAATACTCCATTATATATTTTAAAATGGTGATTTTTGTAACTTATACAAACTCCTTATATATAAGTAATAAAATTAAATTTTATTAAAGATATAAATGGTTCAAAAGCATTCAAACATAATACCGGTTATTAAAATTGAATTGCGTCAAATTATATAAAAACTCGCTTTTTATATGGAACCTTTAAAGGTGATTTTCTTTTAAAAAAATGATACCATGGTTCATTATATGCATTTAATAACCTTGATATCATATGTTAATAAACTAAAATTATAAAACATATAAAGACTCTTTTTACAAACCTCAAATCTATGCAATCTTTTTGAAAAACACCCGCATATCTCTTGTATGCACTAGTGGGATAAATTATACCTAACCGCTTAGTGTTGTCTTTTGATGGTCGGGGTGTGTTCGCGATTTCTATAACCAAGTTATAGGCCGATTACACAAGTTTTTCAAATTGGACGATTTGATCGAAAATCTTTTGTGATAAAGGATACCTAAGCAAGAGAGTTCTGAGGCATACATGAGATCAAACATGTCTAATTAAATTTGTTATTAGCGGTCCCATACATCTAGGAATTATATGGTAAGATACAATTGATAATCGATATCTACCAAATTGAATTCAAATAGATGGGATAAATGACACCTAACCATTTATTTGCTTTGCAACATAGTGTGACAACCCAAAATTTCCATTCTGAAAAAACCATTTGAAGCCAATAGAAGTAGAACAGTTACAGTGAAAACTCAGATTTCGAGTATAAGTTTGGCAGTGTTCAGGATATTACACTTAAAGAGATATTAGGAGAGTGGATGCACTAGGGTTTTGTGCAACACTGTTATTCCAATACTCTAGGACATTAGAGTTCGTTCAAGGAATAAAAATATTTTCTGCCAAAAATATCTCAGGACTATAAATAGAATTCTGAACCAAATTGGTTCATTTGTTGAATTCCATTTAGAGAAAAGTCAAAATTCTCTCTCATGGATCTTCGGGTTTTTATCCCAAATTGTGAGTACTTCGATCAAGTTATGTCATATAGCTTAGATTGTGTTTAGAAACACCAATTACATATCAAATCTGTGAGACTCGGGAGTTTACCGCCTAAGAACGTTCTTGGGGAGTAAACTCCAATAAGTGGCTTAAATGCTACCTAGTCCTTTCCCCGTGATTTGTAACTACCTTAGACTTGTATGCTAGTGTATATATGACTAGAAAACATCCAAATCGGATTAATAACCCAAGATTTGGGAGTTTACCGCCCAAGAACACTTGGGGAGTAAACTCCATTTTAAGGTCCTAAAGGGTTTCAATGACCCTCAAAGCTTTAGAACTCGAACTAGAAGCCTTCATTTCATGTTTAGGACACCAAAATCATTTCAAAACAATGAGGAAAGTGAGTTCACGGCCAAGGAACTTCTTGGGCCGTGCACTCCATGTTTAAGTGCCAAAAAGCTTTGAAACACTTCCTAAGGCTTAGGCTTAAATTAGGACAAGTACCCTAAAGTGTTTATAGCCTAGAAAACATAAGGAATCTCATGAATTGAGGAGTTTACGGCCAAGACAAGTTCTTGGGCCGTAAACACCTATAAAGGGGTCAAATGACACCCTAACTCCTTCCTTATGCCTATAACCCAACATAGATAATTACCTAGAAATGTTTGAGACTTGAAAACACCATAAAAACCCTCCCAAGGGAGTTTACGGCCGTAAACTCCAAGGGAATATGGTCTCTGGGCCATAAACTCCCCAAAGGAGTTAATATGGCACCCAAACACTTGTTTAGCCTTGAAACAATTCACCACTAGATTTGTAGTAATCCTAAGCTTCAATTAGGGACCATAAGGTGAGTTTACGGCCAGGAGTTTACTCCCCTGGGCCGTAAACTCCAATGAATATGGTCATTAGACCTTAAACTCCCAATTGAGGTATTGCACTCCTTTGTTGCAACCCATTAGCCTCCTAGCACTTGACCAAAAGTGTTTTCCTCGCGTTTAAATGTTTATACTTGTATAATTAGTGTTTTAATCACTAATTATTTATATAAATATGTCTTCATATGTAATTAGGATCATTGTGTGTGTCTAAAGTCTTCACTTGACACCAAGCACTTGCCCGATCCTTCCTTACGATAACAGTCCGTTCAATTCCAGTCACTTACTGCAGGTGAGTTCATACCCCTTAATCAATGATTTAAACTGTTTTTAAATGTTTTATGGGGGGATACAAGTAGAATTAAGCTATTTATTATATCAATCACATGCGATTAATAAGTAGAATTACGCTAGTTATTATATCAATCACATGTGATTAATATGCAACATTCAAATGATTTACTACACATTATCCGTTTTACCAAACAATTTCCTTCAAATGAATTTTATAAATATTTTATATGTTTTAAACTCCTTATTCCACTGTACATTTTACTCTGTATATCACCTTTCAAACTTATTTACAATTGTGTTACAAACAAATGTTTCTTTATACTAAACTGTTTTATCAAACCCATGCCTTCAAATTGTTTTATAGATCGACATCAAGTCGATCTTTTCTTAGAAAATATTTATGTTCAAATGTTTTACAAAACTTATTTAAGCTTTTATATTATAAATTGCATGCCTCTATATGTATAGTTATATAAGAAATGTTTAAAAGACTTAGGAAGGCTATCCACCCTATTTCCTTTTCGCGCTTGAGATGTGGTCTGGTGGGATATCGGGTACTCGTCCGAAGGTCGTTTAAATATTAGTTATATATCATGTGTACATATATAGTCATAAAAGGTCCTTCCAGTTCATCCCATGCCCTTGGGTAGCAAGGGTATACATCCATGTCCATACGTACCAGTTAGATTACTAGTAAACTACCATATGGGTAGTTTAGGAAGATACTAGAACAATTACTAGAACGCGATATTATATAATGAGTCAGTTCATTCATGAGTCAATACTTTCTAGAACATTACAGTACATTACATATACAACTATACTAGGAAGAGAACATATACAACAATACTAGAACGATTTCTTTACTATACTTGCTAGGTAGAGAGCACGTACATTACAGCTAGCACACGTCGAACATTTCCGTGCATTACACTTACATTACTACGTTCATAAAATTGTGATCCACTGTATCGGAGCATGCCTTAAATGTCATGGCCCAAGTTGTAGCCAGAGTCTCTTGAAGGGAGAGCGTGACTTTGCGTATAGATCTATACTGGATTGACTATCCTACAACTTGCTGCTAGCTACAGCCGGACCTGCAGGTCTGCGGGTGCCAAACGTCATACCTTATTACGACCATTTTTATGTCGTTGTTACCAGTCGATAGTATGGTGCAATTTATCACAAAATGCGTTAATATAAATCCGGTTTAAGGTAGTTAGTACATCAGTAGTTCTTATAGCGCTACGTTTTAGTACTACATTAATTTTCCCCGTACATATATTTAGTTATCTTTTCACTTAAACTATAAATGTAAAAACTATATTTTGATAATGATAGTTACACTTGGGAAAATTACACACTTTTACAAGAGACGAACATATAGAACAGTTAACTCTTGGTAGAAGACAACATTGAGAACAGTTAGGTCTTGGTAGAAGACACCCTTATATAATAGTAGGAATCATAGGGATTTCTAGAGTTTTTCAAACATTTACAGTTGTTTTACAAACATTTTCATACTTACAGTTCATATACATTTTCAATACTTACAATTCATCTACTTACAAATTCTTACATACAAATTAAGACACTAAATACTTATGATCTCACCAGCTTCAAAGCTGATACTCGCTTTCAAAATTACTTGTAACCTCAGGTCATCATAGACAGGTACCGATGCAAGGAGAAAGGAAGATGGAGCTTGTTCAAGACTCATCTTTCATTTTGATTTATGCTTTAGCGTTTATCAAAATTTAACAAAATACACTTGTATAATAATTATATTATTAATGCAATGGATGATGTTGTTGCTTGTTTACTACTTTTCATTGTTGTGATACTGTACATGACGTCCTCCGCCCCAAAACGTTTCCGCCGTTCTTGGTTTTGGGGTGTGACAGATTGGTATCAGAGCATTGTTTATAGTGAATTAAGTATATCAACCCATAAAAGATATACTAACTATAAATACATAAGGGATTAATAATAATCTGACCTAGAGTTTATACTTTAAATTATAAAATATTTAAGTAAGTATACGTGCCTGCATTCATACTAAAATCAGTGTCACTAGGACAGTACAAAAGAATTACGATTGCTGGGCAACACAAGTGGGCTTAGAGACGTATGGTCAAAACTGGGAAGATATAGCCTGATCACCTATATTATCCGAGGTCTGACTAGCATGTGCCTAACTTTAATTGTGTGGTTGCAACAATGCTAAAATCTTACCAACCCTACCACAATGAGAACAATAGAAAATAACATTAAAATTAAAATACTATAGGAGTATTTGTTGTTATTATAAGTACTTTATACTTGAGAATTTGAAACATGATCTTCATTACTAAGTTGATAGTTGCTAAGTGGATACACTAAGGATATATGTAATTAGGATGTTATAGACTTAGAATCTGTGAAATTTTACTTTATCTCGATTATGTGTGAATTTGGAGTTAAGATCACTTATTCGAAGGTCTATCCTGTTTAGATTACACATAGCTGGTATGCACTTCACAAATAGCGATGTAACTAATGAAGGTTTTCTAAATAATTATCTAGATAGTTCGTCTAATAATTATTTGTTACCCTATTCTCGCATAGAAAACATAGCTGGACTCCATCCCCACGGCAACCAATATCTTCCAAAAGAAGTCAAAGCTGGTTGGTTTGGAGAAGAACCAGAGAATGGTCATCCTATCCCCTTGAATGATCACCATGATGAAGACTTTTCGTATGATTCTAACTCCGAACCAGAGGTTGAGAACCTACCTCGAGCAGCTCCTTTTCCAATTCCTAACCCTCGTCCGGCTTTTCAAGGCCCGACCCTGAGTGAGTGGAATGCTTGGAAACATGGAGCCAAGGACAAGATCAGCCCATGTCGTTTAATGGCGACCGAAGCTTTTGCGACTTTAACAATGGGGGCTCAGCAGATAGAGTCTTGCCAATCTTGGTCCGCAGAGCGACCCGAAATGAGATTCAAGGCAGGACAGCCCTACATTAGATTATCGAAGTTGTCGCCAATGCGAGAATGCATACCCTCCACACCATTCGTCTAGAAGATGCTCACGAGAGATCAGAGAGAAACCATGAAACCCTGCTGCAAGCACTGGCTGAATCACGAGCTGAAGTCATAGAGCTCCGAGTACGTCAAAGGGTGTACGAAAGACACCTACTTGACATGAACGTCAACTGGCTGAACTGAGAGTTCACCAGAGGGATGACCGTCGCCAGTAGTAGACACGTTACTTTATTTTCCTTATTAAAAGGAATCGTTTTTCTGTCTTTGCCCGATGTGGCATTTTCTATGAAATTATCTTGTACCGTAAGTACTTTTAGTTAGGCTCTTATGTTGTAAAGAACTATCTTCTCGGGATATGATGTAAGACCTTTTCAAGGTCATTTTTCTGAATCTTTACGTCGGGAATATCAAAGATATTGACAGTCGGCTAACTTCTGTGTCATTCTTCATTCAAGTACTCTTATCATATTCTCATCTGAGTCTATCTGAAACCTGCTTCAGTCAAGTCATTGGACTATAGCAAGTTAGATCCGGAGACATTTCCAAGTCTCTTTCAGTGGTTGGATCTTCTTATTCACCAACCCACGTTACCTCGGCTTGAACGAAAAACGTCTTAAGATCATTCTACGAACTTACTTCTACTCATTACTAGGACTACATCATAGGGATGTAGGTCAAACCTTCACAATCATACCTCCAATCCGTACTAGGACTGCATCATAGGGATGTAGGTCAAACCTTTGCAATCATACCTCCAATCCGTACTAGGACTGCATCATAGGGATGTAGGTCAAACCTTCGCAATCATACTTCCATTGCGTACTAGGACTGCATCATAGGGATGTAGGTCAAACTTTTGAGAACATAGTCTTACACTTTTCTTGAGCAATCTAAGTACATCTAGGGTCAACCTGAATCGCTCACAAATCCTTATCTTTTGCGTTACAGAATCATGTCGTCATCAGGAAACAATCAGCCGAGTAACGAAACCCCCATCCTCCATATCGACACCGATACATTACAAGCTGCAGTAGCAGTTGCTGTGACAACTTTCCTTACACACATCAACTCAGGCAACACAAACAAGACTGAAAAAGGAATCGAGAGTTTAGATGGTAGTACCAAACTGGGAAACCAACAAACAGTTACAGTCACTGGCTCGCAAAGCCGAAAGACAGGGAACAAGAAACGAAAGCGTCAAGCCCAGAAAGAATGCAAGAAATCCCAAAAAAAAAAACAAAAAAACTTGCTATGCAACAACAACAAGTGGAAACCCCTGCCATCCCAGTACCGAGCAGGCCATACAAGGGAAAACTCCCAAAGTGTGATAGGTGTAGTTTCCATCATCATGGGGCTTGCCATGAGATGCAATGTTGCAATTGCCTAAACATAGGGCACCATGCTCGTGGCTGTGGAGCACCGGCATGACCCATCACTCAAGTCCCTTTCATCGGGACTAACCCTACACACGGGAGTGGTTATAATGCCGACCGCTTTAGGACGCAATTTTCAAAGTGGAATAACGAGGAAGGCACTCGTGTCCACATAACCTTGGCTAAACACCGAAACCCCGTCACCAAAGCTAGTACTAGCCAGTCATGCCACTAATGCGGGGAGATAGGGCACTTCAAGGAGGATTGCCCTATAGCAAAGAACTCTGCGTAGACGGGAAGATTCTCAGGATCACAGCTGCAGGAGAGCCTACTCCGGAACCCTCGTTAATGTAACTTAGGCCTGTTGTTGTAACAGACTTATAAACTATCCAAAACTAGTGCAACTAGAGTCTTACCTTTTGCGAGATCTTTTCTGTTTAGGGATTCTCGTGCTGCGTATACTTGTCTTTTGTAGTATATCTTATTCGCAGCAATAGTCTTGTGGTAAATCTTAAGTACTGTAACTCTGTTCATGGTTGCACAGTCGTGTTTTGTCTGTAAACGTCTTATGTTCAAATCTAATGTCTTTAAGTTTCAGTATGATTCCGACATTATCATATGACTCGAATAAATTTGTTCTTCGTGAAAACAGTTTCATACGTACATCTCTTCCTTCTAGATCACTTTACCAGCGAAGCCGTCATATCAGAACACCGAAGTACTCATGCCAGGAGTACCTCTTAGTTATTTTCTTTCTGAAGAAATCCCCGAAGTACCACTCGTGCAGTACGTCAAGTTCAATCCAAGGATTCATGCGATTGGTCTATATCTGAGGAATGTATACATAAGAGTGATATATAATCAAAGTTCTACAGGTTTAGAATTGATGATTCCACTTTAACTTCTTTATCCCCGATGGGATGTGAGCTTAAAGAAGAATCAGTTATTCGACTACCTTTTCAGTCTTAATTATATGCGACTCGTATACACGAAATTGTGATTGTGAACCATGTATGAATTCTAATATGAACTTTAGGACAGAGAACTGCTTAAGCCTACGAGTAATCACATCGTCATGCGAACAAACTTAGAACCCAGTACGACTCTAGTAAATAGATCGCCCTATAGTCTAAACACCCACGGAGATACAAGAATAGTAGAAACAACTTAGCGAACCACACAGAAATAGAATTAGAAGACTAGGCTTCTCATCCTAGAGAACCCTAGTCTTATTCTCCCAGAGATTGACGGATTGTATCGTATGTGCCTCGGATATCGAGGACTCCGTCAAGATTTTTCATTAGAAATCATTATCTCTACCTCGCATAGATGAAATGGTTGAGCAAACGCAAGGAAAGAATTTCTTCCGGGAATGGATCTGAGATCCGAATATCACCAGTTCGAGTGTTGGGGAAAGATGTCCGGAAGACTATCACCTGAATTCGATGCGGACACTTCGAGTCCGTAGGTGATACCCTTCGGATAGGACCAATACGCCCATAGCTATCATGAGCTAAACGAGTAGGGTACGTCTTTCCTACTTGGATCATTTCGTCATTTCTCCATGTAATGACTTACTTATCTACCCTCGTAGTAAGAAGAAAACCCATGGAAACATTTCCTATAGAGGAAATTTTAGCGAAGTTCTCTAGGCACGAGTTTTGAAATTGAAGAGTCGAATTTCTAAGACACGCTGTTAGTAATGTGGGAAATTAAGAGTACCCTTTCGATTTGTCAAAACCGTTTAGCATTTATCGACACCAGAGACGCCGACAGTCATTCGCCAAATTCTAGGTCTTACCGACCTACCGTCTTAGTTCATTCAGAACCCCTCGCAAATCACAGGAAACCGTACGACTTTGACCCAGCAAGGGGTGGCCTTTGTCTGGGAAGTTAAACAAGAAAAGGAACCTTTGGAATTCCAAGTGAGTGACCAAGTTCTTTAGGAGAAATCACTTTGGGAACGGCTTAATACGCTTCGTAAAGCTTGGAGAGCTAAATCCAAGATAGACAGGACCTTCGAGATTCTTACCAGAATCAGTCCTGTATCTCGCAAACTAGACCTACTCCGCGAACTCAGTAACATACATTATACTCTTCGCGTCTCGATCTAGAAACCATACCTTTCCGTCAGGACTCTTGTAAGTCCAGTCGTCGAGATCCTCGCCTTCGTTTTAGAACCGTAGTGACCCTCGACCAAGAGGTCATGCGGAAGAAGCAGCGCCATCGCCCGATAGTGAAGGTTCGTTGGGATTCCAACCGAGAACCCGACTTCACTTAGGTGCGCTAGAACCAATCATTTAGGAAGTTTCCTCCTCACGACTCGATCATTCGTGCATACTTCCTTGCCTAAATTCTAATTTCTGGACGAAATTCGCTTCAACAAGGGCATGATGTGACAACCCGAAATTTCCATTCTGAACAAACCATTTGAAGCCAATAGAAGTAGAACAGTTACATTGAAAACTCAGATTTCGAGTATAAGTTTGGCAGTTTTGAGGATATTACACTTAAGGAGATATTAGGAGAGTGGATGCACTAGGGTTTTGTGCAACATTGTTATTCCAATACTCTAGGACATTAGAGTTCGTTCCAGGAATAAAAATATTTTCTGCCAAAAATATCTCAGGACTATAAATAGAATTCTGAACCAAATTGGTTCATTTGTTGAATTCCATTTAGAGAAAAGTCAAAATTCTCTCTCACGGATCTTCGGGTTTTTATCCCAAATTGTGAGTACTTCGATCTAGTTATGTTATATAGCTTAGATTGTGTTTAGAAACACCAATTACATATCAAATATGTGAGACTCAGGAGTTTACCGCCCAAGAACGTTCTTGGGGAGTAAACTCCAATAAGTGGCTTAAATGCTACCTAGTCCTTTCCCCGTGATTTGTAACTACCTTAGACTTGTATGCTAGTGTATATATGACTAGAAAACATCCAAATTGGATTAATAACCCAAGATTTGGGAGTTTACCGCCCAAGAACACTTGGGGAGTAAACTCCATTTTAAGGTCCTAAAGGGTTTCAATGACCCTCAAAGCTTTAGAACTCGAACTAGAAGCCTTCATTTCATGTTTAGGACACCAAAATCATTTCAAAACAATGAGTAAAGTGAGTTCACGGCCAAGGAACTTCTTGGGCCGTGCACTCCATGTTTAAGTGCCAAAAAGCTTTGAAACACTTCCTAAGGCTTAGGCTTAAATTAGGACAAGTACCCTAAAGTGTTTATAGCCTAGAAAACATAAGGAATCTCATGAATTGAGGAGTTTACGGCCAAGACAAGTTCTTGGGCCGTAAACACCTATAAAGGGGTCAAATGACACCCTAACTCCTTCCTTATGCCTAGAACCCAACATAGATAATTACCTAGAAATGTTTGAGACTTGAAAACACCATAAAAACCCTCCCAAGGGAGTTTACGGCCGTAAACTCCAAGGGAATATGGTCTCTGGGCCATAAACTCCCCAAAGGAGTTAATATGGCACCCAATCACTTGTTTAGCCTTGAGACAATTCACCACTAGAGTTGTAGTAATCCTAAGCTTCAATTAGGGACCCTAAGGTGAGTTTACGGCCAAGAGTTTACTCCGCTGGGCCGTAAACTCCAATGAATATGGTCATTAGACCTTAAACTCCCAATTGAGGTATTGCACTCCTTTGTTGCAACCCATTAGCCTCCTAGCACTTGACCAAAAGTGTTTTCCTCGTGTTTAAATGTTTATACTTGTATAATTAGTGTTTTAATCACTAATTATTTATATACATATGTCTTCATATGTAATTAGGATCATTGTGTGTGTCTAAAGTATTCACTTGACACCAAGCACTTGCCCGATCCTTCCTTACGATAACAGTCCGTTCAATTCCAGTCACTTACTGTAGGTGAGTTCATACCCCTTAATCAATGATTTAAACTGTTTTTAAATGTTTTATGGGGGGATACAAGTAGAATTATGCTATTTATTATATCAATCACATGCGATTAATAAGTAGAGTTACGCTAGTTATTATATCAATCACATGTGATTAATATGCAGCATTCAAATGATTTACTACACATTAGCGTTTTACCAAACAGTTTCCTTCAAATGATTTTTATAAACATTTTACATGTTTTAAACTCCTTATTCCACTATACATTTTACTCTGTATATCACCTTTCAAACTTATTTACAATTGTGTTACAAACAAATGTTTCTTTATACTAAACTGTTTTATCAAACCCATGCCTTCAAATTGTTTTATAGATCGACATCAAGTCGATCTTTTCTTAGAAAATATTTATGTTCAAATGCTTTACAAAACTTATTTATGCTTTTATATTATAAATTGCATGCCTCTATATGTATAGTTATATAAGAAATGTTTAAAAGACTTAGGAAGGCTATCCACCCTATTTCCTTTTCGCGCTTGAGATGTGGTCTGGTGGGATATCGGGTACTCGTCCGAAGGTCGTTTAAATATTAGTTATATATCATGTGTACATATATAGTCATAAAAGGTCCATCCAGTTCATCCCATGCCCTTGGGTAGCAAGGGTATACATGCATGTCTATACGTACCAGTTAGATTACTAGTAAACTACCATATGGGTAGTTTAGGAAGATACTAGAACAATTACTAGAACGCGATATCATACAATGAGTCAGTTCATTCATGAGTCAATACTTTCTAGAACATTACAGTACATTACATATACAACTATACTAGGAAGAGAACATATACAACAATACTAGAACGATTTCTTTACTATACTTGCTAGGTACAGAGCACGTACATTACAGCTAGAACAGTTCATTACATTACTATACTTGCTAGGTTGACAGCACGTACATTACAGCTAGCACACGTCGAACATTTCCGTACATTACACTTACATTACTACATTCATAAAATTGTGATCCACTGTATCGGAGCATGCCTTAAACGTCATACCTTATTACGACCATTCTTATGTCGTTGTTACCAATCGATAGTATGGTGCAATTTATCACAAAATGGCTTAATATAAATCCGGTTTAAGGTAGTTAGTACATCAGTAGTTCTTATAGCACTACATTTGAGTACTACATTAATTTTCCCCGTACATATATTTAGTGATCTTTTCACTTAAACTATAAATGTAAAAACTATATTTTGATAATGATAGTTACACTTGGGAAAATTACACACTTTTACAAGAGACGAACATATAGAACAGTTAACTCTTGGTAGAAGACAACATTGAGAACAGTTAGGTCTTGGTAGAAGACACCCTTATATAATAGTAGGAATCATAGGGATTTCTAGAGTTTTTCAAACGTTTACAGTTGTTTTACAAACATTTTCATACTTACAGTTCATATACATTTTCAATACTTAAAATTCATCTACTTACAAATTCTTACATACAAATTAAGACACTAAATACTTATGATCTCACCAGCTTCAAAGCTGATACTCGCTTTCAAAATTACTTGTATCCTCAGGTCATCATAGACAGGTACCGATGCAAGGAGAAAGGAAGATGGAGCTTGTTCAAGACTCATCTTTCATTTTGATTTATGCTTTAGTGTTTATCAAAATTTGACAGAATACACTTGTATAATAATTATATTATTAATGCAATGGATGATGTTGTTGCTTGTTTACTACTTTTCATTGTTGTGATACTGTACATGACGTCCTCCGCCCCAGAACGTTTCCGCCGTTCTTGGTTTTGGGGTGTGACACCTAGATCCTAGACTTTGATAATTAATGTTTTTGGAAACTATAAGGGTATTAATTATTAAAATTTAAATATTAAAAATACTAAATGAATTTTGTTAAAATTTTGTAGTTATATAAGCCATTATCATTATCATGAATTGTGATTTTCTTTATTGACTTAATGAAACAATAAGATTCACTAGATATAACTTCAATGAATGGGTTCATGTCTTAAGAGACAATCTCGTAAGAGATATGAAATTGTATACACTTAAAGGTCCTTGTACTAAATTATTTCCTTTGAGAAATTAAACCTGAACATGATACCTAGTAAAGGCATCACTGTGATGCTTAATACGCTTCTAAAATTAAGCTAGGAATAGTTATTCATGACTTTTAGGAAGTCTTGGATAAACTAAACTTATATCTGATGATAGGACATGTCAAGCAATATTCCAATAAATACAATGATATTTTAATTTAAAGCTAGTTTAAACATTGGAATAATGCAAAGCTAAACGAATCACATAGAGTGATCCAGTTGGCCAATGTTTTATGGACTAAACACCTTTAAGCCCAAGAAATCTACTAAAGCTCACATAGATAGATCTTGTTTCTTTTGTGAAGAAACTGGACACTGGAAGAGTATTTACTCCTTTTATTTGGAAAGAAAGTCTGGAAGAGACTAGTACATCTTCTATCTACTAGATAGAACTTTTACTTTTCATATAACACTTAGGTACTTGGTACTTAAATGTTAATCTCATATTTGTAAATAACATGCAAATATTTATTGAAGAGTAACCAAGCTGAGCACAATCAATTTGGAACTACAATCACCGAGTTTAGTTTATTATTTATGCTTAGAACATAAATTACTTGAAATGTAAAACAATATTTGTTTTGGAACAATGTATCTTTTAATTTAGCATGTCTAGATTTATTCCTCAGTTATTTTATCCAAATGTTTGATAATTTAATCAATCGTTTTTCATAAGGACAATCTGAAATGATTAAATTCTACTTATGAGACTAGATCTCTTCATAGAATTGTAAAGTAAATATCAACATTTTATAAAATCAATTTCTCTACACAAGCACTTTTGACTTAAACTTGTTTTAAGTCAAACTTATCTTTAACATTGTTATCTTTATTATATAAATGACATTCACATATTCCAACTTCAGGAAAGAGATATTTCAAGGCAAATAATGTAGTTTATTTGACATATGTGAACCTTATTTATATGAAAAGGATTCCTAATGATATTTGCACTAAGGTGTAGAGATAATAATTAACGAATTATACACATTAGGGTATTACTTCCTTTCTAATGAATGTATGAGATTAAGCATAAGATACCAAATCAACTTTATTAACAACTATAGTAGTTTTAATTATGTTTTACATGGTAAAGCTTAATTGTGAAATCATTTTTGAAGATTTCAAAAAGTTGAGATACAAACCAGTAAGAACCATTTAAAACCTTAATGATAATAAAGGATGAATTATACCTTACTTGGTATGATTTACTTTCTAATTGGTAGAAATATCCTCCTTTAATATTTTTGGGATAATACTTCAATCACTATTAATTGTATCTTGAATACAAATACAAACTAATAAGTAGATTAAACATTTTATAAGAGTAAGTATAGAGAGGCTCCATCCTCATCTTACGTTAAGGTTATATATAAATAAGATTTTATAGACTTAGAATTTGTGATTTCGCTTTAATTCCTGTTCCTTGTTTGGTTGTGGTCTTAGAGTAGGATCACTTATTCGAAGGTCTATTCGATCTTAGTTATATACTTAGGAGGACCCCACCACAACTACAAATGGAGGAGTCAAGGAAGAACCAGAAAGGGGTTCGTGAAAAGGATTCCGAGAAGGGATCAGACGTAGAGAAGGGCGTTTGAGAGATCATCAATCAACCTTCCCTTATCAGGAATTGACATGGGATGCCTGCTCAGACATTCGGATTCAGACTCTCCATCACGAAGTAATGGAGATGAGTGTCAAGGCTGGAAACATGATGATGCAAATCCAACACACCCACGAAGAACAAAGAGCACCATGTGGACGCCATGCATACAAGTAGATCAGGAAAACAATACGGACCACCTATACTCTTTAAAGGGAGAGATAACTGCCTTAAGACAACAAATCCTTACAGTTAAGGCTAGGACAATCATAGCAAATCGGAGAATGGAAGAGGCCACTCACGAGATGTATGAAATAGTGAAGCACCTTACACATCATATTAATAGATAATAAACTAGTATAGCCTAGTGAGTTAGTGACTACACTACTCACACTATGTGTTAGGCTTATCGCACCTTTCTTTGCAACTATAATAAATCAAGTGAGATACACCCTCCCCAAAAAAACCATAAAACTGAGCTAACTTAAGGTTTCGACACCTATAGTCTATTTTGTAACTAAACGTTTGTACAATACATACTCTTACTCGCTACCATAAGTATATCATGAGGAGGTTGGTTGAAATATTAGAATCGTACAACGAAGCAGGATATTTATATGTTTATATAGATATTGATAGGATACAACTAGCAATGACCATAGTCACTTACGAACTCATTTTAGACCATATAACAACAATCATGCCATCACACGGAGGTAACCAGCACACCAACACAACACCCGTTCTACAAATGGACCTCGCCACATTCTAAGCCGTTGTAGCAGCCGTTGCAGCAGTCGTCGTAACTGCCACCATGACATAACTTAGCACTAACAACATGAACATAATTAAGAACGGTGCGGACAATTCCAATCGTAGTGATAAACAAGGGCACCAGTGAGTGTACTCCTGCATGGACTCCCCAAATTACAATCCTAAGAACTCCCCTGACAATAGAGGAGTACTACCCAAGAAAAGAAAGTCCTGGAACAAAGAGAAGGGCAGTTCAACTTTAGCGCCCCATTTCTGGTATGCAATTCAAATAAAGTATTTTCATTTCTGAAGGGGGTACTCGACGAGTCTGTAGTTCGACTCTTCGAGTAAAGACGGGACGATCACGCGTTTAGAGCTGGCTACTCGACGAGCCCATATGTTGGACTCGGCAAGTCCGCCTGTCTGGATGAAGCCCTTATTTTAAGGGTTTGCACCCTATTTAAACATACTTATACGCCCCAAACCTCGCCTCTATCACTCTCAGAACATTTACCATATAACCCTGTCCCCCATTGTTTAGTTTGAGCGTGTTTGTGATAGCTTGGAAGCTTCGGGAAGGAAAGAAGGTTCATAGAAGGGATGGAAGATCCAAGACTTAGCTTGCATCTGTTTTTCATTCTGGTAATGAAGTTATGACCTTGTGCACTCCTCCATTATTACCTCCTTTATGCTTGTTATGCCTTCTTTGGAGCCTTTTATGATTCAAAACTTGAGATATGGACTCTCCTTGGATGAAAACTTAAGATCTGGACTCTCATTGCATTCTAGAAGTGTAAAGTTTCAGTCATGGTCATGATTGAGGTCCCTTTTGAGCTTGGAACCCCATTTGGAGCTTAGGGGTGGCATTTGAAGCCTTTAAAGCCATGCATGCACGTAAAGTTTGCAACTTTACAAGATAAGCATGCCCTAGAAGCTTGGATCTGTGATTTGGAGCCGCTGCATTGCTCAAATCAGGTCTGTGTGGAAAAGTGACGGAATGGACTCGTCGAGTCGCAAGTTTAACTCGGCGAGTCATATGAAGATAGTCGTGGACTCGATGAGTTGGATGAGCAACTCGGCGAGTCCGATGGAGATTGCCTTAGACTCGACGAGTTGTGCATACAACTCAGCGAGTCAGATGAGTTTTTCCGAGAAAATTTGTGTTTGAGTGTAATAGCTTCATTCCTTCTTAGTTACATGTAAAGTTAGTAACTTTACGTGTTCAGATGGTTCCAGGAGCTCAGATCTACAAGTTAGATGCTCTTGAATGATTTAGAATTCAATTGTATGGAATCTACACTACAGGACTCGGCGAGTTGTTCTTCGGACTCAACGAGTCGAGTCGCGAGTCCCCGTTTTTTTTCGACTTGTGAGTTCAGTGTGAGGCAGTGAGTGGGAAAGGACTCGGTGAGTTAAAGTCAGAGTTAGTAAAGGAGGGACTCGGTGAGTCTGCGCCCCGACTCGGAGAGTCTGGTCAACTGGAAGTTGACTTTGACCACGCAGTTGACTTTGACCAGGGGTAAAATAGTCATATTACACTGAGGGTAATTGCAAGTAACTAATCTAGTGTTTTTGGGATTTGTAGTCGGACAGTTCCAAAGCAGCGGTCAGCCACTTTTAGAGTTAGCATCTCAGCAGCCAGCATTACGAGGTGAGTTTTCCTTCCAGTAGGAACGGGTCTACGGTGACAATGCCAGCCCGTTTATTTAGTAGAAGTTCAGGACCTCGGTCTGAAGTAGTAGTTATATTGCTTGATGTCTTTGTGATTCAAGCATGTATTTGTGTTTTGTGTTCCGGACTTCGGTCCGATGCAGTATGCAGTATATGTGTTCATGCTAGTTGAGATGTTTATGCTATGTTATGTTCAGACAGTTCCAGACTTCGATCCTATGCAGGGGACAAGGTCCTAGAAAGTTCTGGACTTCGGTCCGATGCAGTCAGTTCCGGACATCGGTCCGATGAAGAGGGCAATGCACTAGTTTGTTCCGGACTTCGGTCTGATGTAGTGGGAAAGGCCCAATATGTGCTTTATATGTTATTTTATGGTATGTGGTAGTTTCGGGGAGCTCACTAAGCTTTGTGCTTACAATTTCAGTTTTGGTTTTAGGTACTTCCGCAAGCAAAGGGAATAGCTCGGGATGATGGCATTGCACACACCACAGATACAACTTTTGTCTTGGGAGTTTATTTCAGATAATATGTTATGTTGATACAGTACTTTTGTCATGAAACATCTATTATAACTTTTTGGGATTTATGACGTACGATTTCATGATATATTATAAATGGTTGATATCTTTAGAACTATTTAAACAAAAAATTTTGGGTCGTATTTTCGGTTGTTGCAGCAACTCAAGGACCTACCAAAAGACAACAAACTACAACAGTCCATACCACCACTGTCCCTACTACCTCAGTACCGAACATACCATATGCTGGAAATTTTCCAAATTGCAAAACTTTCATCACCGTGGAGCCTGCCGGTGATGCACTACAAGAATTGCAACAAAAATTTGCATACCACCCATTTCTGTAGGACTCTGGTCCAACACACCACTCAAGCCGCTAACGCTGGAGTGAGTCAAACATGCCATAAAAGCATTGAAACAGGGCATTTCAAGAGAGATTGTCCAACAGAAAGGAACGAAAGCGGAATGGGAAGAGTTTTAACAAAAAGAAACGAGGAAGCAATGAGGGATCCTAATTAGATTTCTGGTACGTTTCTCCTCAGTCACTCATATGCATGCATACTTTGCGTTAGCGGTATGAAGAGGAATTCGCGAATCACCAATTTAAAAACATATTCAGATAAAAGCTATAATCACTCAACGAAACATTTCACAGTAGAATTAACAAATGATAAAACAGAAAGCACTAAAGTTATATACGTAATATGCACTCTAACACTAAAACAACCAATTCTTTCAAATTGACCTAATACAATAGGGAACTTCGACGTGATCACCGATATATTTTAGTTAATCTTCACCATGCCAATATCAGGAGCTACAAAAGGCCGTTAGCTTAGATCTACCAAGTAGCAAGCCCATTGTCAATTATGACGACAAACCCGACATAATCCTCCAAATCATCCCTTAGGTAAAGGCTCAGAGCAATCTATGCAAGAAGTACCATGCCTTCCTAGCCTATGCAGTAGATAAGAAACAGGAAGCGTAGAGCATTAAGGATGTTCCAAAAGTCCGTAAACTTCCTGATATATTCCCAGCAGACCTCTTGGGAATACCACTCGTAAAAGCAAGTTCAATAATCAACCTAAAACGAAGTAGATATGGAAAAAGTAGTTATAATTACCTTCTTACTAATCGCATCACTCCTGTAGAAACTAAGGACCAATTCTGGTATTCTATCACTACTAGGCGCATATGTTAGGGTTATATATAGTTAAGATTCTACAAACTTAGAATGGGTAATTCCGCTTTAAATCCTGTACATTGTTTGGTTGTGGGGTTAGGGCAGAATCACTTATCCGACTATCTTTTCAATTTTAATTATATACGATTTTTATATGCAAAACAATGATAGATGAACCTGGTATGAGTCATATCATGAATCCCAAGACAAAACTGCCTGGGACTACGGGTGGACACACTACCATTCGAGTGATGAACTGAACCCATACACTTCCTACCGATCAAAGTAACAAATGAAATAGAAAACATCACAGGAATGTATCACAAGGAGACTGTGAGACTACACCATATACCACTATCGGTTATTACAGATAAGGGACAATAAATTCACCTCGTGGTTTTGACAGTAATTACAGAACCCTTTGAAAAACCCAACTCGTCTTGATTATAGCTTAAAATCCCTAAACAATCTGTCAAAATGAGTGAAACATTCAAACATTAGAAGTAACTATTGGAATACTGTCCAAGGTCATTAACTATTGGTAGTATTTCAAGTAATAACAGGGTCCTTTTGGGTTTCCCTCAAGACCCAAATTGAGTAGAATAAATAAGGGAGAAATTGGTTTATTACTTTTTATGGTTAATAATTAATTAGAAAATAATTGGTAATATAGTTTAGAAATATAGTTTAGGAATTAATTAACAACATAATTAATTAAAGGGTTGAATGCTCATTAACCGATAGTTGGATGAAAATCACTCCATCCCACATGTGAAAGGAGTGAAATTTCGTAGTTATGCTTCCATTCCACATGGGAAGGAGTACTAAACCCTGGAACGGATCCAAAGTTATAAATAGGGCCTTAGGGATTTCATTCCTCCTTGCACCATGACTTGAAGTTTTGCCAAACCTTCTTCCTCCCCCTCTTAGGGACGATTTCTAACCCCTTTAGGTTTGGGAAATTAACCCTTCTCGTAGTTATTTTTATTCCACTCTTTGGTGTCATTGGGTGTGATACCATTAGAAGGATTCTTCTTTGGGTCCTCTCATCCAAGCAACTTCATGGTGGATCAAGATCTCAAGCATGGAGAGAAAGAGCTACATAAGAGGTATGTTTTCCTATTTTTTTTTTATGTTTTCTAGGGTTGATATAATTAACATGAGGCCATAGATCCATGGGATGCATGTACACTTAGGTATATCGTAATTTCGATTCTTTTGCTGTCTAGTTTAGAGTGTATTTGATGCATAGAAAACCCAAAGTGGTATTAGAGCTAGGTCCATGGTCACATTCACCCTAGGTCCATATTTTCTATAAAAACTTGTTTGATGTTGAATGGTAGGAGAATAATTGAAAATTTTGTAATTGATAAAACGCTAGTCGCAGCTCACGACGTGAGAGCTAGGAGCTTACGACGTGAGCTCGATAAAATTAGGGTTTTGAATTTTTTTTCATTCTTAAAATATGAAGCTTTATCAAACATGGATAATTACCAAATTTAAAATGTTTTAAATTTGGAAATTGACAAATATTATTTAAATATGTTTATTTGAATTTGGATATTTATCAATTGTTCGATTAAATACTGAGTTTAAATATTTAATATTATTTATAATAGAGATTTATAAAGTTGAATTTTACCCCTCATGATTTATTAATTGTTACATTGCGTCCTCGCAATTAATTAGAATTAATAATAGACAACAAATTTAAAGAGTTATAAATTTACCCTATATATTTATATATATATTACAATTGTGTCTATTATATGTATTAGAAAGGTAGAACATACACCCTCATATGTTTTAAATATTGACATTGCCAGTCTTACCATGACTAGGCTCACCCATTCTAATGGGAGGGGGTTTAAGGAGGTCTCTTTGATAGTGATAATGGTCAAACTAAGAGTATTCTAAATACAAGTATAAAACAAAATCTCATTTTATTAATAACATGTGATTTTATATTATCCATGAAAATTGCACATTCTCTTTATATTCTGTTGGTGGAGCTCCTGTGGTTAACCAACACATCAATCTAGGGTATAGTTAAGAATGATATGGAACTTGTGAATCTGAAGTGTAACTTGAGTCGGGGGCCATGTGATTTTGCAAGGTTAATTCTCAATATACTTAATGTGAATCTTATATTATCCATAAAAGTTGCACATTGAATTTATAACTTGTTGATGGAGCTCGCGTGGTTAACCGACACGTCAATTTGTGAGTATAGGTAGAGAATGATGTGGAGCTCGTGAATCTCAAGCGTAACTTGAGCTGGGTACCACGCGATTTTGAATAGGCGATTCACCATTTGTTCAGTGATCCGCGGCGACCCCGTCATTGAATTTGAGATGAACATAATCCGAGATTAACATGCCATTGATAGTTAATGAATCTCAAAGACCTAGCAGTTGATGGGTTTTGAGCAAAACATACAATCCTATGTGTGCATGCAACCCTAATTGAATTGGATCTAGGTTTACTTTAATTGAACATGCAACTTAAACACAAAATAAGAAACCCTAGATTCTATGTATTATAATCAAATTCAAACAATATGGATTAAAATAGATACCTTGATTGTTATATTGTAATAACAATGTAAAAACCCTTGCTTGAAAAACCTTTGGTAGCAAGCGCCTCAAGTGTTGCCTCTTTAATGGCTCACAAACAAGCCTAGCAACCAAGAATTAATAAAGAGGGATACAAGGGTAGTGGAAAATTTGGCTCTAAGCCCTTCTTGGAGTGCATGGAACGAAATCCAACCATATATGGGTTTATATAGGTGATAAGGAATGTTTAGGATAAGGCAGGTGTATCTAAGATAACCCTAATCCATTAACTTCCTCCCTAATGCTTCCAAGTCACCTTTAGAGCCAAAGGAAACCCTAAGAGCATCTAGATTTCGTTCCCTCCCCGCCCCCTCTAAGGGAGTTTCTAGAATGCTTAATGGTCAACTATTGAACATTGTAAACTTTAGCCCCTGCAGTTTCAATTAATTCCTTTAATCCTAAAATTAACTCCAAGTTAATTTTTGATTAAGTATTAATTAAACTATATGATTACTAATTAATATAATATTCACATAATACATTAATTAAATCATTTATTTTTATTTCAATTTAATTTATCAACAGAGTAATAAATTAATAAATCATTCTTCTCTCTCTAACAGTCATCATATTCCATTTCCAGGTTTGAAGGCAACCCAAAAGGACATTGCTACTATCAATTCAAGTTTATACCAATTATAATTATTGTAGACAACTTATCCAGTAGTCTCCCACTTCGATAATTCTAATAAGTAGAACTGCCTGTATAACTACCAAATTGACTAATAAAATTGTAGCGACCAAAAGCCACTGTCAAACTCTGACCCAGTCAGTGACATGTCCTTAGATAAGGGATAAAATGTTACTCCATTCTACAAGATATCGTATGGACATGAGATGTGGATTACAATCAATCTTTGTCCAAGATTCGTATCCCGATTTCTGATTTATGACGACTGACTAATTGAACAAATCAAATCAGTCCATGCTTGGCCAAGCGCTTAGGGTGTCATCACTAAATCATCGAGGGACCCATATATATCGCTTTTATCCCTTTAGGGTTAAAGGAATGGATAAATTTGACTCATATGCTTGTACTATTTACTCAATAAATCACACACAACAATATGTTTTATAACATTAAGTTACTGATGCGTTTACGTATTATCAATGCGGAACCTACTTGTAAACAACAACTCATATGTCTCCGTTTCAAGAATATAATATATTATCATCTCACAATAACTCATGATAAAATCCATGAAGTGATTCAAATGATCATGGGTTTAATTCAATACTCTAATTCCTATTTCAGGAGTACTCATGAACACTGCAACAAACTTTTGCTATGTCTAAGCTTTTAGACAATCTAAAAACGGATTCATGACAATCTTAATTCACTACTTACTTCCAAAGTATGACTGACTGTGGATGTTTGAATAGCCTGGTTATTCGGGAAGTAAAACATGCAAAGTGAAACACAAGAATAACCTAATCCAATATCGTCTCAATCTTTTCAATATATATAAAACACTTATTATTTAATCACCATATTATATAGACCTTACTCATTGTGAAATGTTTCGATCAATCAACTAAATACTTGAATTAACACAACAGTCATCCCACGCTCCAAGCATGCACACTATGTTTATCTATGGTCCTTCATTTGTGAAATAGATCAATTGAACACATTTCTAATGATGCTCATTACACAATTCCCTAATCCTTATTATAATTGTATAAATACAAAAATTCTTGCCACTACTAGAATCTGTTAGAGTCTAAACTTACATACAATGTTCCCTTTTATAATGTCAAGGTACCAAAGTCACAGAGACTTTGCCGATGATATATCAAAACATCCCAATGGAGATTTATTACAGAACAATTCAATGGAGATGAAGTCTCACATCTAAGGTATATTCCTTGAACATCCTTCTTGCATAAAAGTTTCTAACTTAGACATATATTCTTAATATCCAACTCCCATTATGGAAATATTTCCATAATTGCCATATGACTATCCGTTCTAAATAGAATCATATCTATTCAAAATTATATCAATATGGTCCATCCATTACTACACTTCCAACTATCCTAAGCAACCAATCTTCGGTAAACCTTAAATTGTCCTTGACAGTTGTTTAATAATTTTAGTCATATCCGTTTCTCGTCCATTTTCCTTCTCAATGCCATAGACATTTGGAAAAATCAGATCGAGTGAATATTATAACATATGTGATCAATCCTATATCCGACACATATGGAATTGGATACATAATGTCTTACATAAATACATGATACTTGATCAGTCATTTGCTATAATATTTCCATATATAGAATTTTCCTATGTTGAAGCATTTCAACATGAAATTCATATACGTTCATGACTAAGTTCTATTAAAATTTGAATCTAAACTTTTAGATACGAAATGAAGTATTGATGCCCTCTCCCTTAAGTCTTACTATAGCGAAACAATTTCCAAATTATGCGATTTTGCAAATTATGAACTTTGTTTCCTATAAATAGCATTGGTAACTTGCAACACTTAACATAATAATCATGCTCCCACCATCATAACATTTATGTTCTTACCAGCATAACGATTATGCTCTCACTAGTTTTGACATGTACTCAAAAATCAACTGGACTTCTAGAAATCAATACCTATTTACTTTCTTACCAAAGTTCAAGTTTCTGATACGTGGTGGTTTTATATGTCTTTTCCTAGACTTCTCAAGCTCACACACCCTTCAATAGATAGAGTATGTGTGTGTCTAAACCCGTTCAAAACTTATAGCGATAAGTCCCAAATGTTGAAAGTATTTTCCATTTCTCACAATTCGAACTATGAAAAGGGATGCCGTAATAATACTCAAATTTGAGAACACAATTACCACAACTACTTACTTAAATCCTCTAAAATCTACTTGTGAAAGTGTTTCCTTACAATCATTTTCATCAAGTTGAGAGAAACCTCTTACTTATTAGATTTTATGGTGTATGTGTTCCTATCCATGTGAATACGTCACTTCCAACCACTATCATAAAGAAAAGGTTTCTGACAATTTCAAAATTTTATGGACTGAACTCGCTTAGTCTCAATTTCTTGCCATTCAGCAGCACACGGCCTACCATTTCTTCCATGTTATTGAGCAACTCACCTACACTGATCGATGAACTTTGATTTATCAAGGTGCTTTGTCTTATACAATCAAATGAGAACTCATAGAACACACATGCATAGTCAATTTAATGGAATGGCACAGAAACAAGATTATGTTAACAAGATAGGTTACAAACGTCAAGTCGTGTGCTGGTGATAAACAATAGGTTTATTCTTGATTAGTTCTTGAAACTATTCATGATCATTAAGACTCCCACTAACCTCTTGACATATAAGATTCTCTGTCAAGGAACAGTTCTCGACAAACAAACATTCAAGATTTAGTGCGAATTCTTATCTAGAAAAACACTTCATACAATTCGTCTTAGTTGGTCTTTGTTTTATCCAAAACATCACAACTTACCAATTTCAAATGTGCAAGAGTAAGGAACATATCTACTCCAGATTTCATGAAGTGTTATAAACCTACTTAGAATATGTTACTCAAGGTACAACTTGGAGTAACTAGAGTATAACTCAAAAACTTGATTTTGGAACGAAGTATGAGTCATCCTTTGGATTTAACCAATTCGACAATTCCCGATACCTCTTCTTAGTCATGTGAATGCACTAAGATGTTCTTAGAGGACCAATTATGATATGGTTCCATAATCATTAGGATGATCATAAAACACGATACTAAAGTACTTCTCCTTTCCTTTCAATCTGGAGAAACTTTTAGCTTTCTGCTAAATTGACTATTCTTATTCGTTCTACAATACATTGAAACTTTTCCAAAGAGTCAGAATTATACTTAATCATATAAGCATAACCATATTTACTAAACGTTTTGTAAATTATGACGAATTGTCTTATTTTTCTTTTTGGTGGACCTACCAGTGCACATCAATGTGTACTACATCCTTCAGTCCTACACTTGATTCACATCTACATGTGAACAAGGAATTAGTCTTAATTTCCCAAAGATGAAAGTTCTCATTCATCACACAATACAAGTTACATGATTCTAAGTTTCTTGTCCCATTGAAACTTGGGTGATGAGAATCTTTCCTTATTGGTAAGTTTTTTTGACACTACCACGAACAATATAACTATGAATCAAATCCATTTACAACATTGCTAACAATATATAAACACCAATTTTTTCAAATGCCATTGCAAGGAAACATAAAATAAGACGAAATCATAATTTTTTCTTTATTTATAAAATGCGGAAAACTTATCCTTACAATGGAAATTCATATGAAAACTACGTTTCTAAGTATTCCTCATCAATCTATCATAACTCCTAAGCGGCAGCTCAAAATTCTGATCATCGAACGATGCGATCAGAATCCATCTCTTCGCGATCAGACTCAAGTTACTGTTTCTTTAAGCTTCCATTCTTTTCTTCAGTACTACAAAACATCAAAATTCAATCGTATCAACTCATGTTTTAAGAATCTATAAATATGAACTTAATACAGTTGGACTTACCTGAAGTAGAGTCATTCATTTTGACTTTACCATCTTTGCGATCCTTCAGGTATATACGGTAGCTTTGCATCCAATACCCTTTCTCTTGGCAATAGAAACAAACATATTGTTTCGAAATGATGGATCAGACTATCTCAGACTCAACCTTCCTCTTTACCATTCGGTCAAACGGTTTGACCTTGACTGATCCCTTCCAACTGGGAAGAGAAAACTTTTTTGTACTTCCAAGGTTGCCATTGTCAATGTCCATGGAAGTTTGGGAGGTAGATCTTCCATTCAAATTTTCTTTTCCAGTGCGCTAAATCATTGTTGATTCAGTAGTGATTAGCAAATATGTTAGATTAATAAGGGTGACGTCGTGGTCTGTTATATAATAAACTCACTATATGACTTATGTCACACCCCCAAACCGAAATGGTGGAAATGTTCGGGGGTGGACGATGTCATATGTAGTATCACAACAATTGCATCATAGTAATCAAGTAAACACAACAATTACATTGAATATATATAAAAAGCTATTTACATCTGTTTGATTCATATTATTTACATCAAAAGCAACAAAATAAAGATGAGAATCTATGGGCTCCGAGTTCTCAAAAGTCTGTCGAGGTACCTATCTATTGGTTTCCTTAGAATACAAGAGGTTTTGAAAAGAGAGTATCAGCATAAAAGCTGGTGAGTTCATAAGCATGTTTTTGTAATGAAATTCTCTCATGGAATCCGAAAATTTTTTGTATGCTTCCCAACAAAATCAGATATTTTCTAACATATATGTTTAGTAGTGTATAATGTATTAGTTTGCATGTCTGGTTACCACCAGTTGTATTGTATAACGTTGTTTTGAATGGGAAACCATTTGTATGAAAACCCTGGCTATCAACAGTAATCTATAAAATGTTTTGTTTGAAAACCCTGGTTACTACCAGTATGTATAGTAGTTTCATTAATTAAATAAAACTATGATTTGAAATCCCTGGAACCCTCCAGTTGTATTATAAACTGGTTTTATTAATGAAAATAAGACTAACGAAGAACGGAATCCCATAAAAAATAAGGTTAGTTTATACGATTGTGAGTTCGTATAACCATGCTTGATACGACCTAGTGACCTCTACAACGTTCTTCAGGCGTCGGACGTTATGACATTTGTCACCCCAGGCATGCCTGCCTAACTGTAGCTAGCGGTTTAGGTGTGGGATAGTCAATCCCGAATAGATCTATGATAAGATTTAACCCGCACCCCGAAGGGTAAAATTGAAGTGATTTCTCACTACTGTATTAACTACTTTACGTGTAGCTCTGTATGATTCTTTTGTATTTGAATTCGTGTGTATACGGTATAGGGTAATAATCATACTTAAATAATAATTTAATTTTGTACTCTTGAATTTCGATTGTAGTGATGTATATCATAAACTAAATCTGTCATAGTTTATATGTTTTGCAATGTATAACTCTGAATTCATAAATCTGTGTATTGAAAATCCCAAACTATACCTATTATAGTTTGCACGTATATTGTGTACTTGGTTCGTGTATTGATTTGAAACTATGCAATTATGGATGTACGTTGAAAACGACCCTTATGCTCAGCATGTTACAAAAGGGATAAAATATCTAAATATTTTATAAAACATAGAAATCTTTTAGTTGTATCAATTGCGTAATTTAAATCTCGTTGAAATTCTTTTGTATAAATTCACAAAATCATTTGTGTTTGGCTTGTATCCCCCCTGAAAACATGAAAAATATTAAAAGCATATGGGTATGAACTCACTGTTGGTTGTGTGATTAGTCGGATAGCAAGACTGGGAGTGGAAACCCTTGGTTGGATGTAGGTGGTACTCAACGGGATCTTAATCAACAATTAAATACATAATTATATTTTATTAGTGAAACCATTATTCATAGTGTTGGAAAAACACTTGTTTAGGTATAGGAATGTTACATGAACTTGATTGAATCGGAAAAGCGGGTTTTCAGTCAAGTATCACGGTGTGAAGGAGTTTGCGGCCGTGAAGGGTTTCCGACTGTGAACTGCCCTTTGAAGGGTTTACGGCCGTGAATAGGTTTACGGCCTTTGAAGATTTGAAGGCTTGAAGGATGTATGACCATAAACTCAAGAACGATGATGTTGGATTCTTTGAACAAAGTGTTTTAGATTCTCCAAAACAACCTCCAAAGGTGATTCTTGATGATTTTCGGAAGAAAATAGGGTGTTTTTGGTGTTTACGGTTGAGGGGTTAGAGAGAGAATGGGAGTGTGTTAAGCTAGAAAAGTTTAAATGAAGGTAGGAGTATCGTATTTATTAGTTGGGTGTATGGTCGATGGTGGGGGCCACGTGTCGTTGGCTGTAAATGGGTATATGGCCGTAAACGAGTTTACGGCCTTGAACATTGCTCAAGACGAAAACTATCGATTTTTCAAATTAAACTCAGGTTTTTCGCATGATTTTGGTTCCGACTCTTATATATAAATTTCAATTATATAATTAAATGATTTTCCAAACCAAAGGAATTTGACGGAAATGAATAAAATTCAAATTTTATTAATGGAAATCGGCTAACGGTAACGGAAAAAGGTTCGGGTTGTCACAACTTCGGATGTGATTGACGAACCTAGTCAATAGCCAGCTTCCTCGAGAAAACGACACCCAACATTCCCAGTCTCTCAACGTGCAACTTCATCACCAAGACATGAGCACATACAAACTTTCCATCTTGTTGTTTGCTTGCCAATAGGGCTTGAGTGACCTTGAACTTTTTAAGTTGACGAACACGTGGGTCAGGGAGAATTACTGGAGGAGGTGGATGAAGAGAAGTTTCACCAAAGCACGAAGAGGGGATTGATCTTTCACCTTGATCGTCAAGTGGAATATCATCTTCATGAGGAAAGCTTTTTCCAAAAGGATAAGGAAGACCATATTTGTGATAACTAGACATCTACAAGGGAGAAATTCAAGTTAGTCGATTTAATCGTTAATATAACACCCAAATGAAATATTAAGGCGTGGACCCAAAGCAATAATGCACAATTTGGAAGAAGGATGCTGTAAACCAATTGTAAATTATTTGTCGGTAGGTAAATGACGATTTACGAATTCTACCATGAAAATGAAATTTTAAACGGATTCGGTTTTAAATGAAATTCCTAGATCTTTTCAGATTCATTGAACTTTTCAATTACATGTTTAATCTTCATTATTCCCTTCAAGTTTGTGACTGGGATACTGAGGATCACAAACAAGGTGTGAATAACCATGCAAATTTTCTTGGTACTCTCGATGTCATTCATCACCTAATCAATGTGTCGGTTAACCACACACGCTCCATTGATCAACGGTAATTTAAGAGAAACCCATTGCCATCATTCATTAGTATCATATTAGTGTACCGATTAACCACATATGTTCCACTAACGACCAATAAGGTGCAATGTGCAATTTCATGGGTTAACATCAAATTCACATTTTCCTAACGTAACTAAGATTGGGAATTAGAAAAGGTTTAGTTACTTTATAATTCATTATATTTTTAATGAGGATTTAGTGTCCTATCCTACCCATTCGGCTAATGAGCCTCCACTAGTCAAGAGCGCGGTGGGTAAGAGTGGATACCCAATGGAGGTCATTCTACAGGCCGCTTCCTTAAACATCCCTTTTAGACTTTTAAAATACTAAGGTTTAATCCTCTAACGACCAATAGGGTGGATACCCAATGGCGGTCATTTTACAGGTCGCTTCATTTTACGTTCCACTAACGACCAATAGGGTGTATTTTAGACTTTTAAAATACAAACGTTTAATCCTCTAATAAATTAATCTTTTAATATAATTAGATTTAAACCTATCAATTGTCTTTTAATTAAACACTTAATTAATTTATTAACAAAATCCATGAGGATGTGTTTTCAAACCATTCAAAAATACTAGGGTTTTAATTTTAATTTTAAATTTTGAAAATTAAACTATTTAATTTAAATTGAAAAAATAAAATAAAATAAAATAATTGATTTAATAATTACCTATTAATTAAATCAATTGAGGATTATCCATTAAATTAATCAAGATAATTTAACCTAATCCCTATCCACTAATTTTCGAAAATGGGAGAGATAAAAATTATCTTAGCTAAACAATTAACAAGATAATTCCTAAAAATATGAACTTTATCCTTATCCCCAAATATTCGAAAATCACTAGAATTTGGGAGGAAGGCAAGGGTTTCATCCCTTGCCTTTTTTTCGAAAATTCTAATGGTTGGGAAACCCTTAATTTTCAAAATTTGAGGCCACTTGAAAGGGTTAAAACCCTAACCATAAAATCGAAAAACTAGGGTTATAAAACCCTAATTTGTGAAAATTGCAAGGTCAAAGGTTTAGTTGCCATAAACCCTAATTTTTTCTATTTCACCCAATTGCATCAAATACAATAGAAAACTAAACCTGGCTTTGATACCACTGATTGGTTTGAGCAAAATATACAATCCTATGTGTGCATGCAACCCTAATTGAATTGGAACTAGGATTTCGCTAATTGAACATGCAACTTGAACACAAAATAGGAAACCCTAGGTTCTATGTATTATAACTAAATTCAAACAATAGGGATTACAATACATAACTTGATTGTTATATTGTAATAACAATCTAAAAAACCTTTCTGGAAAAACCTTTGGTAGCAAGTGCCACAAGTGTTGTCCCTCTAATGGCTCACAAACAATCCTAGCAACCAAGGATTACTATATATATATATATATATATATATATATATATATATAAAGGGAGTGGAAAATTCGGCACTAAGGCTTTCCTGAAGTCCATGGGAGGAAATATAACCTTATATGGGTTTGTATAGGTGATAAGGAAGGTTTAGGATAAGGCAGGTGCATCTTAGATAACACTAATTCCTTAACTTCCTCCCTAAGGCTTCCAAGGCAACCTTAGAGCCCAAGGAAACACTAGGAGCATCTAGATTTTATCGCCCCCTCCCCCCCCCACTTCTAAGGGTGGTTCTTGAATGCTTAATGCTTAACTATAGAACATTGTCAACTTTAGTCCCTGTACTTTCAATTAATTCCTTTAATCCCAAACTTAACTCCAAGTTAATTTTTGTTTAAATATTAATTATACTATGTGATTACTAATTAATATGTTATTCCCATAATACATTAATTAAATCATTAATTTTTATTTCAAATTAATTAATGAAGACTAAATTGCATAAATGGTCCCTATGGTTTGCTCAAAATTGCACTTTGGTTTAAAAAGGTTTTGACTACCACAAAAGGTCCAAAGTTTTCATTTTGTTGCCACTTTCGTCCAATTTGAGTAAAAAATATTTAAAATGATGGATTTACTCTTGGTATTTTCTTCTTCTATTTTTTTTATTTATATAAATGCTTTTCTAATTTTATAAATAATATAAAAAAGAAACCCCCCTCTCTCTCATGTATGTACCCCCCCTTTCTCAAAATTGATCCCTCTTCATAATCGATCCTTCTTCTCTCTGTCTTTGAGACCCTGACCATACACAACCATTTTCTTCATCCTTGACCTTCATCGACATGACCATTTCACCATCGCTTGCCTTCTTAATCTTCCACCATACTTCATCTTCGCTCGAAGAGGATATACATTTGAAACAAGGATGAAGCAGAAAAACCATCACCACCACTGTTGTGCACCTCCCTACTCCTACAATCGGACCATACTTCATCTTTACGAAACCCTAGTGTCAGAGAAGAAGGATTAAACGTCGATGCCGAAGAATAAGGATCATTGATGCAAAGCCTAGCTCATCCCTTTCTTAGATCCTACTTCATCGGAGAAGACAGGTTATCTGACGACGCCAAATCTGTTTAATTTCTATTCGATCTTTGTCCCCAACTGTGTATCTTTTTTCTTCTTCTTCTATCTTGATCTTTGTTATGTGTATGGATAATAGTGGAAGGATGTTGCGATGGATTTTAAAGCTTTAGTTAGGTGAAACAGTTTTTATTTTTAGTTTACAAAAATCATTGAGTCTGTGTGTTTTTTTCATTTATGGAATTTGATTTGTGTGTAGGTATTCATCCTTAAAAAGTTGATTTGTATAAGGGTGTTTTTCTCTTCTCATCTTCTCTGAATCGGGCAAAGTCTAGGGTTTCTGATGACATCAAGGTTCATAAAAGGTACCAGTGAGAAGGGTGGCGGCGCTAGGGTTTCATAAAAGTGGAATTTGAAATAGATTGGAGATGGTGATGTGTGAAGAAAATCAATGACGGTGGTATAGGAAAGGTGATTTGAGATACAATAGATAGAGGATGGTGGTGTGGGAATCAGATCAGATTCAAGATTCATAGAAGTAGTTCCTCAATCGTCACTTCCACTGGTGGTGGTTTGGGTTCTTCAAATACTATCATAGAGTGAAACATTTTAACACACACACACACACATAGAGTATTTTTTTAATTCCTATAATAAAAATATTCTAAAAAGAAAATACAAAGGATAAATTCAGGGGCAAATTCAACATTATAAAAAAGTTAAAACTAAATTGGACCAAACTCGCAACAAAAGGAAAAGTTTGGACCTTTGGTGCTAGTCCAAACTTTTTTGGACCAAAGTGGCAATTTTCTGGTAATCACAAGGACCATTTGTGCAGTTTAGTCATTTATCAACTAAGTAATAAATTAATAAATCATTATTCTCTCTCTAAAAGTCATCCTATTCCATTGCCAGGTTTAAAGGCAACCCAAAAAGCCATTGCTACAATCAATTCAAGTTTATACCAATTATAGTGAAGGGCTTAGACACCCAATCCAACAGGAATTTCGTAGTGATCGAAATTGGTAAAGGGGTTTGCCTACCTAAATAACTTTATGGTGTGTTTATGACATCCTTTTACACATCATGGAGCCAAATATGGATCCTATCCTTCTAAAATAATTTTATATAGGGTGATTACTTTCTAAGGATAAGTAAAACAAACAATAATGGGATTTTTTATTGAATGATGGCTATAACCTTATCCACTAAAATCTACTGCTATAAAACCTTTGAAAGGATTAGCTATGAGGATGGTCAATCTTGTGAATTTCGTAGTTTGGGAGTAGTTCTCATAAACGAAAGGAAAGAACATGCCTTTGTTAAAACTCTTTCTAGGTTATTTCAAACATTATATTCTAAATTATTAGAATGCGCAATTATCAAAATGTACGTTGTAAATTGACATACTGAAGTAAAATGGCATTTCCTTGAGTAAGGAGTTAATTATGGTTGATCGACTAGCTAACATGCACATATTATCAATTCATTCTAATTTCGATATGAACAACTTGGAATGTCCATTAAGGAGTTGTGTAACATGTTAAGGTTTCCTTTAGGAACTAACATGGCCAATCATATGTGACAACCGTCAAAATTCGAGTCGGTTTTAGATTTGACTAAACTTAGTTGCACATCTAGGCATAGCACATACTATACTTAGTAACTAGAAGCTAAGTTATAATCTACTAGAAACATGGAAACAATTAGAAATGATAGACAATGTACTTATATTTCACATTGTTATGTGAATTCTACAACTATTAACTGTAGAGACTATCCATATTCGGGTAACTCTTTGAATCGAACACCTTTTCATGAATCATATACACACATCATGCACTTGACCTACGGGTAGAAATTAGGTCAGAGGCGCGTAGGAACTTAAGTCAAAGTTGAAGACTAGGACTAGTATACTTGACTCCTCAATTTCGCTTGAATATCGGAATCACTACATAGAATGCCAATAAATCAATAAAAATAAATTAAAAACATTATTTCTAACTTGAATAAAAGTTAGGAAACACAAAAATAATTTGAAGTCTCAAAGATTCAATTTATTTTGATATCCAAAAAAATTATTAAATCTCAAGACCCTAAAAACCCTAAAACCTACATTTTATAAAGTTTAACATCAAGCATTCTATAAAAATAGGTATGAAACTTATAATATTGTCTTAAAATAATCAAAATGGGAAATATAATCAAGAAATTATAGTTAGATGTACTAACATTTATCCATATTTTATAAGTGGAAAATCAAGGATTTTATAAAACAATGTAAACGTTAAGCATATTTTATAAAAACTTTAGAAATTTATAGAATTTGGGGGAAGTGATTTGAATGGGATTTATGAGAGAGAAATCCTCTCTCCTCCTCCCACAAATTGGACCCATCCCCCCAAAACACCATTTTCCCATATCATTAATCAATTTCACTCATTCACTCTACCTCTCATTCTCTCTCACACTCTTCATCACTACCACTCCATTTCTCCTCTTTACCTCTCATAAACCCACAAAATTTCTAGAAAAATAAGATCAAATAACACCTATTATCATGACATCTTAATCATCTTAAAGTATTCTTGAAGGTATTCCCAAATTTTCATTCATTGCCCTTCACTTTCTTTCCAAAGTTTTACATGCTTTCTTGAAATTTCTCCATCTTCTACTCCATTCTAATGAAAGATCACGAACACATAAACATACACACACAAACTCACGGTTTTGATGATGATGGTGGTAGGATTTCATCCAAAAACAACATGCATGTCGTAGATGGTGAAGTCACATGACCTAAACCTAAGTCAAAATCAAGGAAATGAACTTTTCTACCTGTTTTGGTCGAAAAAGGCCACATGCATCCAAAGTTTTTTTTCAAAAAGGAATTTTGAACATTTCAAACTCATGAATGCTCTTCAAACCAACATGCATGTGATGATCTTCAAGCTTAGATTCTAGATGATCAAAGTTTGTTGTTAAAAGCTTTCAAATATGTTCATAAAGGATTTATTCTCAAATAAATTTCTAAAACTATTTTCTAATCAAAGCCGATTTTTACAAGAATCCTACTATAAAATAAGATGATCTATAAATTTTCAGAAAATAATTAATTTTTCTCGAATTATTATAATTATTGCAATAAAATAGGGAAATAAATCATATAAAATAATTTCTCAGGTTTATAAATCCTAGATAAATTCGTGAACGACTCCTATGGTAAATAATGGCCTCTCATTAAGTTTAATCGATTTTTGGTACTGTTTATATGGTTTTTAATTTTCTTTTTTTATTCCCAATAAATCATAAAACCACTTTAGAAAATGTGAAACGGATAACTAATAATTTTTGCAGCTCCTACCCTATGCTTAAGACTCAAAAAAACTATTTTTAGAATTCTTCATAATGCATTCCTATTTTCCTCCGTTTTTTGTATTTATAATGGACTAATAATGGGAAAAATAGTTCTACTCATCTAGAATTTAAGAACATTTACCAGAAGATCTTATAACATATTTGAACTCCAAATAAAATTTTGGATGGTTTTTATATATTCAGTATGCTATTTTTCTTCTATTTTCTAAGATTAAATACACTAAAATTCACATAATCAGATTACATTATATATAAATCACCATTGGTATTTTTCCCGGATTATTTTCACTGTAAATGAAGTACACAAAAAATTTTGTAATTTAATTTAATTGTTTGATAATTATTCACCAATCAATGATTATTTAAAGGAATAAAACAAGGAAAAATAACAAAACTAACTGAAAAATATCTTTTATATTTTTCACAGCTTCTATATATATAACAACTGTGTTACAAAAGTTTTGGGTAATTTTGGGGACTATCTTCTATCTATCCCCTATTTTTATTAGAATAAATGTATAAAAATCATAAAATTGGGTTAAGCAATTTAAAAATCCATTTTTATATTTTTCCTAGCTTGATTTTGTGTAATGGCAGTAGTATAAAAAGTTTGGGGAATTCTCTTTACTGAATGCTATTTTTCATGAGTTTTTATTTATTTAGAGAATTAAATATAAGAAAAATGGTTGTGCATATCTATAATCCATGAAAATTTATTTGGAAGTCTCTTAATGTAGTTAGAAACAAATTTGAAGTTTGGTAATTTTTATTAACGGTTTATTATTTTTCATGATTTTATGGTTATTCAAGAAATTAAAATGGTGAAAAGTAGCTAGACATATCAAAAACGCAAGAAAAATGATCTTAACGTCCTTGCCTTCAGTTGAAACTAAAATACAAAGTTTGAGAAATTTTAGAACTAAATTGATTTAGTTTTTCAATATTTAATCATTGGAACACATCTAAAAATGTTAAATATTATCATTTCAATAATGATAATTTTCCAATTAAATTGTTATATAATAATTGATGCATTGAAATTTAATTTTCACAGAAAAAAAATGTTTGTAACTTATCAATATTAAATTTTGACACAATATTGGCATAATTCTATTGTAGCAGTAAGTATACCAATGTTAGATTTCGATTAGAGATTCACTAGCGAATACCATTATTGTAGGAATCGGTAGTGGTACAAGTGGAACATAGTTCAAGGCACCATTCGCATCATCTCAATGCATTGTGAGTATTCACCACTCCCCTATTTTCGGTATTAAACGGTTTGGGGTGGAAAAACGTGTCCTAAACTACTTATAATTCGTTGTATTTATTTTGACCTGTATGAAACTTGGTTGCTATACTTTGTATGTATGTGTATGTTACTTTAATTCATGAGGACTGTATCGCGGTTAAGTCCCTGGAATCTCTCGACACAACTCATTAACTCTTTTGAGCCTATGGTTATTATGGAAAGCGCTAAAAAGCGCTATCAGGTGGTAGACAACTCCTCACTCATACGATTTGCTTGAGTGCATTTTACCATTTTATTCTCTATGTTTGCGATACACATAGTTGTCAATAGGGCACGATTCGGTCATCAGGCTTGGGTTGTGAATTCATGAATGGAATATTTATGCACATACAAAACTTGTATTCTCATGTTTGCAACGCCACTTGTATAATTATTTTAGCAATGAAACTTGTATATTATTTTAGCAATGAAACTTTTATGTTTATTCTAGGTACGAACTTTGTTTCTAATTATAGCAACGAACTTTTATTACTAAAAAACTTATATACTTGTTATACCAATGAAATTGTTTGCTCCTTGTAACAACGAATATTATTTTGATTCTTGAAAACTACTTTTATCAATATACTTTTATTTATGGAAACTTTTATCAAAACTTTTATTTCAATTCTTGAAACCAATATTATTTTTAATCTGTGAGTACTCACCAACTATTTTTATAGTTGACGCTCGTTTTACATGCTTGTTTAGGAATCATCTAGTAAGAGGCACATAGAGACACAACACTTGTAGAAGCATTCGAATTTGTTGACCTTCAAATACATTGTAATTTCTTTTAAAAAGTTGTTCAAACTCATTGTAAATTTGTAATGATTTTTAATACTATGGTTGATGTTGTCTTTAAACTTTTGCTATGAGACCTTTTGTACTGCTACGCCCCGTGTTTCCGCTTTAGTGGGCTATGACATAAATGGTATCATAGCCGAAGGTTATAAAGAATACCGGTATTCCTTTGGAGAACCACAACTATAGCCAAAAAAAATATCAAAACATTTTTAAAATATAGAACATACTATTGGCATAAGTAATTCGAGTACGCATTATTGGACTTTAATTAAGTATAGCCTGGCCAACTATGCTTAATTAAGGAAAATTAATGCGAGGTTGGAAACGGTTATAGTAGAATTATGTTCAAAACAATTTTCAAATTAAACTTTTGAAAAGCAAAATTTTTCGGTGTGCATACGGACATTTCATATTATAGGCATTTATCTAGATACACTTAGAAACTAAGTGCACTTTTATAACAATGCCTTTATTTAGAAATACTCTTATCCCTTATCAAGTGCTAGGTTAACCACTTAGGTTATATCAGTAGCCACTCTAGGAGCAATGCACTTAGTATTGAGAATGGGTATCCCTCGGTAGCTATTGACTTTAGATGTAAGGTTAGTAGCTAGATATACACTAGTAATAATCTTATGTCGAAACCTATGCCAATTATTCCTCCATACATCTTCATCGTCTTCGTACTTGAGTTAGAACCAGGAAAAAGCATTTTGATACCGAAACGAATGATAATTGAAGCATCGCGTAAGGAGGTAGATGAGTCGCTAGTAAGTAATCACTTGGATACCATTGGCAGGCATTCTAGATTCGACTTACGAGGAGACACGGAGGTTTAAACCATACGTAAGACCTTATTACTACGCTATGATTTAGCTGTACGTTGTTTCCACCTTGAGCTTAAAACTTAACATAAGATGTCCCTTTGAACTCTATAAAAGGTCGTAAACTACATTGACACAATAAAACGTTTTTCAAACAATTTTTCTTGTCCTTTATCTTGGGGAAAAAGACATTGGTACTCGCCTTATACTCTCCTTGTACTTGCCTTAGTAGCTACACTAACATACTTATTTCTTACTTCTTAATCTTCCATCAAAAACTAATTTTAGCAATATACTTTTATTTATGGAAACTTTTATCAAAACTTTTATTTCGATTCTTGAAACCAATATTATTTTTAATCTGTGAGTACTCACCAACTATTTTTATAGTTGACGCTCGTTTTACATGCTTGTTTAGGAATCATTTAGTAAGAGGCACGTAGAGACACAACACTTGTAGAAGCATTTGAATTTGTTGACCTTCAAATACATTGTAATTTCTTTTAAAAAGTTGTTCAAACTCATTGTAAATTTGTAATGATTTTTAATACTATGGTTGATGTTGTCTTTAAACTTTTACTATGAGACCTTTTGTACTGCTACGCCCCGTGTTTCCACTTTAGTGGGCTATGACATAAATTGTATCATAGTCGAAGGTTATAAAGAATATCGGTTTTCCTTTGGAGAACCACAACTATAGTTAAAAAATATCAAAAAAATTTTAAAATATAGAACATACTACTGGCATAACTAATTCGAGTACGCATTATTGGACTTTAATTAAGTATAGCCTGGCCAACTATGCTTAATTAAGGAAAATTAATGCGAGGTTGGAAACGGTTATAGTAGAATTATGTTCAAAACAATTTTCAACTTAAACTTTTGAAAAACAAAATTTTTCGGTGTGCATACGGACATTGCATATTATAGGTATTTATCTAGATACACTTAGAAACTAAGTGCACTTTTATAACAATGCCTTTATTTAGAAATACTCTTATCCCTTATCAAGTGCTAGGTTAACCACTTAGGATATATCAGTCGGCACTCTAGGAGCAATGCACTTAGTACTAAGAATGGGTATCCCTCGGTAGCTATTGACTTTAGATGTAAGGTTTGTAGCTAGATATACACTAGTAATAATCTTATGTCGAAACCTATGCCAATTATTCCTCAATACCTCTTCATCGTCTTCGTATTTGAGTTAGAACTGGGAAAAAGCATTTCGATACCGACACGAATGATAATTGGAGTATCGCGTAAGAAGGTAGATGAGTCGCTACTAAGTAATCACTTGGATACCATTGGCAGGCATTCCAGATTCGACTTACGAGGAGACACGGAGGTTTAAACCATACGTAAGACCTTATTACTACGCTATGATTTAGCTCTATGTTGTTTCCACCTTGAGCTTAAAACTTAACATAAGATGTCCCTTTGACCTCTATAAAAGGTCGTAAACTGCATTGACACAATAAAACGTTTTTCAAACAATTTTTCTTGTCCTTTATCTTGGGGAAAAAGACATTGGTACTCGCCTTATACTCTCCTTGTACTTGCCTTAGTATTTAGGTATGATCAGCTACACTAACATACTTATTTCTTACTTCTTAATCTTGCATCGAAAAGTTATTTCGCATCATCATTTTTATTTATCATCGATAAAATATTTTATAACCACTTCATGCAACTTACTATACCTTTCCTAACAATGTATGTCATATTCTCGCTATATTTTGTCAACTTGCTTTAACTCAACACTTTTCTTCAAAACTAAATTTAACCAATATTGGTTTTAACATTGCTATTTCTATTTCATTTTAAATCCATTTTGAGTGGATAGATGTTCTTTTAAGGGCATATAGACCATTTTAAACCTTGCTTACCATTTTTACACACTTTCAAAAAACATAGAAACATTTCCTTTTATAAAAGTATTTAAACTCTATGCTATAAAACTTAAACATATGACATTGAAGTTCATATTACGTGTAAAAGCTTCACCGGATCTTTGAAACCACTTTTGTTTTGGGCTCTTTTGACCACTTTCTCATCTAGGCACTATACTTTACTTAAATGTGCTTTCTTAAAATCCAATATGATCTTTCTACAAATTTTTTCTTCAAACTTGTTTATAAGACATCTCTAATGCTTGTATTGCAAAACATACCTTATTTGTGTACTTTGCTTCAATTTAGTTTTATAATCTATAAAGTTTTTAAAGTTTGTAACATTTGAAAACTTACTGTTCAATTTTAAGTTTCCTGTGATACACTCTCAACAATGAATAATTATTCTTTTTGAGTCTTTACCTTATCCATTTTAATCATTGTTGGACTTCAGTCTAAAAAGTCAAAGTTGTCAGATTTTCAATTATAAGTTTTTGTGTTTCTTCTTTTTCACAAATCAAGTTTAACTCCCACATGTCTACTTAATCATCAATATACATCAAATATTGAAGTTTGAAATATATCTCAACCTATTTTTAAACCTACCTACATGTATTGTTCTTATAATTTTAAGAATAACAATCATTGTCGCCTCTACCTTCCTTTTTCTTTCCCCCGAACATGATTTCTCGCTCTCCTTCTGATTTTAGATCTCGCATGGCCATAATAGTAACATAATACATTATCTGACTTTGTTTCTATCCATTTTGCTTCTCCTGGTATCATGTTCGTACACATAAAGACTAGAAGTCTACCCTTTCGTTTTGAGCGATTAATACATGCATAGTCATGAGGCATACATTTGATTTAGTCAATTTTGATATATTCAATTACGCCTTTTATCATATACATCTTGTTTTTATTTTGAAATCTCTATAAACAAGTGATCCTTATTCACATTTGCTCTTTCGTTCTAATTTCGAAAACTTGATATAAAATGCAATTTTCATTGTATTTTTCCTTATAATTAATACACAAGATGAATACTCTTATGCTTATCATTTTTCTATATTCGTAAATTATATGTGAAGGATATGTTTCGTTTTGTTTTTCTTTTCTTTAAGTACATCAAATGTTTTGAATTTTACGATTATCTATTTTCTAAATGATTGTTTTTGTAGAAACACTAAACTAAGAATGCACTATTTTCAAAGATCGACATTTTTACACCTTTCTTAAAATACCATTTTACTTTGCAATTTTCAGTGAAGTTCCTAAACTCTCAAACTTGTTTCCATAAATATTATGACTCCTCATAAACTTGACTTTGTGTTTCCTTAAAAAAATTATACAAATATTTCTATACAAATTCCTTTAATGATGACTTAAACCTTTAACTTTAATTTATCTTTTATTTAATTTACTACCTCGATTAATGGTCACTCATGTATCTTCATTCTCTTGGAATTATTATACATTTTAATAATAATGGGATTTCTTATCATTTGTAAACGTTAAAAATGCTATATACACAATGTGATTCAATTTATCATAAACCTTCATCGTCTCCATTTGCAAAAATGAGTCTCTAAGTATATATACTCTTTGGAAATGGTTCTATTATTGTAAGAGTAACCTTAGTACTAATTATATCCTCGAAGATCCTAAATCATTTTGTAATTTATTTTGTAGATGAGTTTTAAGTAGTCTTTAAGTTTGAAACGAACAAAAACTTTGTTGCCTACCCTTAGCACGTATCTTTAGGAACTTACCCTTGATTGTTTCTCTTTTATTCGTGCTACCCCATTCTTATTTCGGAATATATATTTTCCATATTTAGTATCCCACACGAAAGTGAGTAAATTGTCCCTAACCTCTTCTTTATTAAGCAGCGAATTTACACTTAGTGCTGATTTGGAATGCGACTTAAGGATCATGCGGATTTAACGCTCAATGTAGTTGGTGCTTCAGCCAAACTTATAGCGCTCTCTTAATTCATATAATATCTTATTAGATAATCTTTTCGTCTAGGTAACCATGGTTGGTCATGATTTCCATGATCCTAATTTCCCACAATCTAGACTGTAGAACTCGAATTAGGGAAAAACTTATCTGATTATAGCTAAGGAGTTGGGCTCTTCCCTTGAGGAATTAACCCAAAATAACCAAAGAGCTCTTCAAGTCACCATCTCTCCAAGTATACAATTGTATTCGACTGAGTTCTAATAAAATGCGTCATGAATTGAATTTCGGAACGAAATTCTTTCAACAGGGGGAGACTGTGACAACTGTTAAAATTCGATTCGGTTTTAGATTTGACTAAACTTAGTTGCACAAATAGGCATGACACATACTAGACTTAGTAACTATAAGCTAAGTTATAATCTACTAAAAACTTGGAAACAATTACAAACGATGGACAGTGTACTTAGATTTCACATTGTTATGTGAATTCTACAACTACTTAACTGTAGAGACTATCCATATTCGGTTCACTCTTTGACTCGAACACCTTTTCATGAATCATATACACACATCATGCACTTGACCTAGTGGTAGAAATTAGATCGGAGTCTCGGAGGAACTTAAGTCAATGTTGAAAACTAAGACTAGTATACCTAGGTAATTGTTCAAGGCTTTAGGAAGGATTAAGGCACTCTTTGGCCTTTGAGTTTGGAGTTCACGGTAGTTACAAATCACGGGGAAATGACTAGGCATCATTTTAAGAGTTTACTCCCCAAGGTGTTCTTGGGCGGTAAACTCTCGAATCTAGTTGTTTTGCTATGCAATGGATGTTATTAAGCACATTACCAACTATATCATACAACTAGAGAGAGGTACTCACGATTTGGGATGAAAACCCGAAGATCCGTGAGAGAGAAAATGCCTTTTCTCTAGTTGGAAATATAAATAATGAATGAATATGGTTCAGATTTCTATATATAGTCCTGGGATTTTTGGCAGAAAATATTTTATTCTCGGAATGAAATCTAATATCATAGAGTTTTCGAATAAAGTGTTGCACAAAACTCTAGTGCATCCACTCTCCTGATATCTCCTTAAGTGTAAATCCTGAAATACTCAAACTTATACCTAAAAGTCTGGAATTTCACTGTAACTGTTCTAACTTCTATTGAATTGATATGGTTTGTTCAAAATGGAAATTTCAGGTTGTCACATCATCCTCCTGTTAGAGGGAATTTCGTCCCAAAATTAGAATCTATGTAAGGAGGTAGGTAGAGGTGATCGAGTTGTGTGGTGGAAACTTCGTAATCGATTGGTTCTCGCGCTCATAAGTGAATCCGGGTCCTCAGTTGGTATTCCAACTGATGAGTTAAAAACTAACTTGAAGATCGATTAGATCTTTAAAACAGGTAAAATAATAAACAAATAAAACAACAAGAACACAATAGTGGATCAAAGAGTGTCGAATGATTAATCAATAATCCTCAGCAGAGCTCGATAAAGAACTTCTACTGTAGATGATTTAGGGTTTACAAGAACGATAAAGAAATAATTTGTGATCTATTGTGATCGCTATCAATCGTTAACCTAATATGCATGCAAGCACATTAATTTATATTAAAACCCTATCAACTCACGGTTGGACAGGCCCAAACCGGAGTAACAAAACTTCGACTATTAACCAAGCCCAATGGACACAATACATCAAAACTGTTACGCTACGCTACCCAACAATCTCCCCCTTTGCGTCAAATTGGAGCGAGATCACTACTTCATGCTTGGGCCAGCAGCAGGAACCTTTTTCTTTACAGTTTCAAACAGACGTGAGATAAGCGCGAGGATCGTCTGTCTGAACCGGATGTACCACTGAATCATATCATCAAAATACTTGATATCATCCGCTGTATTTTCCTTGCATCTGTGGATGATCCCCAGCACATGCTCTAGACAAGCAGTGGTATAAAGATGTTTATCAGCTAAGGCAAAGAGACATTTATGTCCTTCACTCCTAGTGAACATGACGAAGTTTCGCCTCGGGTCAATTTTTCCCATCTTCATCTGGTTTAGATAACTGGCTAAGCCAACAGGAGAGATCTTCGGTTTCTTCTTGAAGACGTTTGCAACCTCCTGATCCATCAGTGCGACCTCCATGATGTAGCACACCACCATCCTCTTGAGATGGTCAATAATCAGACCATATTCAGCTTCATTAGTCAGAAGAATGTTGTGCAGAACGATCCAATCATGAGGATTGAGGTTCGGTAGATCAGCTAAAGAGATGGCAAGTTCGGTTTTTGCAGATCCCTTGAGCACCTTGAACCGAATATTGATAAACTTCCCAACAGTGTACGGTTTAAGGACCCGAACGTTGATGATCTTCTGAGCGCTCCAGGTTTGATACTGAGGTTGAGCAGCCTTCAGATAGAACTCAATCAATTCCCGATCAACCTCCTGATGAGGATGAGGGAACTCAGCAACGTTGGTGAAGGCGTGAAAGATAAATGCCTTTCGGGTAAGTGGCATGTCGAACTGAGAGTCGACAAAATTAAAGCAGTCAAAAAAGATAACTGGTTCAAGCCACAAGATGCTCGGGGTGTCGATTGCCTCCTTTATCATCCTCTCGAGAGTCCAGGCAGGAAACAAAGTTTTCCTACTCTCAAGAAGGTCGTGGGCTTCCTTCTGTTTACGCTCAGCTTCTTCAGCTTCTCTTGCCACACGAACATTATCATCTTCATCATTGTGTCGACTTTTGCGTTTTAGCAAGTCGGCAATGGTTTCGTTGTCTTCTTCCTCTTCTTCCTCATCAATTTTCTTGCCTTTATCCTTCACACCCGAACCAGAGGCTTGGCCTGCAGGAGGAGGTTCGCTGGTATGTGTTGCTTTTGAGGAATGAGGTGGTTGCGATCCAGACTCCTTTTCTCCCCCTTGTTTCGGAGTGGACACGAAATCGGGTAGCCCTTCAATTTTACTTAACAGATCCAGGGCAGGAGCGAGCTTTTCTGCAAGGGTACGCCTCACAGAATGATTAAGGATCGGATCATGTGCTTCGAGGATGTTAGATATGGCAGAGTGGACATCCATAACACACGTCTTGATAACCTCCCATTCGGACTGAAGAGTGTCAATCTGTTGTTGAGAATTGGAGAGTTGAGCACTCTTGACCTTCAGGGCAGTGGTCTTCTTGTCCAAAACGTCCATCAACGAGTTCTCAGCAGCCAGATCCTCTTGGAGTTTAGAGAGGCGCTCGTCAATAGAAGCACGGAGAGCAGAGTTCTCGTCTGTCAGAGATTGACGAAGTGTGGCAAAGGACTGCAACTCTATAGAGACAAACGTGGCCAACTGTTGAACAATTGGTTCCAACGTAGTCTTGGTGGCATCTGCACTCTCCTGTAAGGACTTTAACAGGGTAGAGGCAACTGAGAATAGTTTATCGACTTTTTCGGTCGCAGCCTCGCAGGCTTTCGTTGAGGCATCGATGGTGGCGGTTGCAGAAGCGACCGAATCTTGCTGAGCCCTGGAGAAGGCGTCAACAATCTTCAGAAGAGCGGCTTCAGAGAGGGATGATGGAGAGGTGGAAGAAGAAGCAATGAGCAAGTCGACCTTGTCATGTAGCTCCTTAAGATGCTTCTTTGTGACCGGAACGTCATCGTCATCGTCACTCTGCACTTGAAACGGACTGTAATAGACCGAATCAAATGTCATGTTTTCCCCGCCAAGGAAAGGGTTATCTCCGTCAGAGGCATGACCGGGAGATGGTGGTGGTGGTGAAGCTGGGGGTGTAGTGGTATGAGTAGGTTCAGGTTGGGTGGTTTCGGGTGTAGGTGTAGGTGTAGGTTCGGTTGGTTTTTTAGTAGGGGTAGGTTCGGGTGCTGTTTGGGTTTCGGTTGCTGGTGGAGGTTCGGTTGCATCGGTATGAACCCCTGTGTCAGATACGTTGGTTGTAACCTTTGGAGTGGATGTTGTTGTAGCATCGGTGAAAATAGGTGGTGGCATAGGTATTGAGGTGTTTGGAATGTGGGTAACAGGGTTTATGGTGGGAATGGAAGTAGGAATTGGTTGAGTAGGAGAGGGAATTGGAGAAGTATGGATTTGCATTACGGGGGTAGGTGATTTGGGTGGTGTGTTGCCCCTTGGAGGTGTGTTGCCTCTTGGAGAGTTGTCAGAATCCGAACTCTCACCTTCCGACTCACTTGAAGAGGAAGCGATAATCAGCTTTCGCTTTGGTTGTGTCTTTCGCCTCTTCTGCTGCGGGGACTGAGCAGCTTTAGTGGGTTTCCTCTTCCTAGGAGAAGGGCCTTTAGCCCCTTTGGCCACCTGTTTCCCTTTGTCTGCTTTCTTGCCTCGAGGAACAGGCTTATCGGCATCGTGAATTGATTTCAGCATCTCCGGCGTGAGATCCCTCGGACCAGACTGCTTGAACTCTTTGTAGGTCCGGATGATCCTGCTGTCAGCTGGAACGTCAGCGTACATGGTTTCCGGAATGGAACCATGGAATAGAAATTTTGAAGCATCTGAAATGATGATCTTCGTGGTATGAAAGGTACTAATCGAAGACATCAGTGCGCCGCCAACAGTGGGGACATTGTTCTTATCCATCGGCCACTTAGTGATCAAGGTCCAAAACCTGGCATACGACACCTCTGAATGCCGTGAAGAAGAAGATAAACTTTGGATGAGTTGTTGCCAGAGAACAAACCCATAGTCGACGTTAATACCGTTGTAGACACCGTACAGGATGGACAGGAATAGTCGACTGGAGCCATCTGAACCAGAGCTTCTTTCTGAGAGACCCTTGAATAGTACAGTGAACATCCCGTTCCACTGTGGCGGCAAGCATGACTTTTTGAACTTAGCAACGGAAGTAAGCACCTCCGTATAACCCATATTGTAGAACATGTTGAACAGATTCCCTAATAGAATCGTCTCTGGATTAACCCTTGTTGGATCAGCTTCAAACCCTAACAGAGAGCAAAAGCCTTGCTTGGAGATAGATGCTTTATGATCAGAAACGTCAAAGAAGATCCTATCGACCACTTTGTCGTAATGAGCAGTCGCATAGATCTGCGACAGGAATTCCATGGGCACTGATTCCACCCGTGATAGTGCAGGAGCAATTGGCGAATACTTCAAGCACTCGATGATAGCAAACATGTAGGAATCATAGACATGAGGGGTTAGATCGATAATGAGGCATTGTTGAGGGCGAATGGGAAGAATGTGGGAAGTTGCATGCACAGAGGATGAATCTGCCATTGTCGAAGAGAAGGAAGAAGATGATGAATAGTTAGGGTTTAGGGAATTCTTGCGCTCTGAGAAATTGGATTGCAGTAAAGAGGTAAATGGTAGATGTTGATGCCCTTTTATACTAGGGTTTAAGGAGAGAGAAAGATCTTCCCAAATCTTATGTCGAAATACCAAGAGTTTTCCGGAGTATGACTGATGCGTGACAGTTGGGGAACCGATGATTACGCATGAGAGAGAGTGTCAGATTCCGAAGAACACGCCTCCCAGCAAGCGTCGTTTCTGATAAACCGTTTCAAATTCACACGCGCCTTTTCTGTGCCAGAGAGGAACTGCTTCAAATTCGCACACGCGTCTGCGACGTAAGTTAGAGATTAGACGTTTCAAATTCGCATGCTTTCCCTCTTTTTTTACCGTCGTTTGAAATTAAATCAATTAGAATCTCGCCTGAGTCAGCAACCCTTCATCTTATCCCTATAATGGCATCTTTTGTATAATACGCCCACCAGGATTAAAATTGACCACAACAATTAATCAACCACCAATCCAAAGAAAAAGCCGGTAATAATTAGAACCAGAATTTTGGAAAATCAAAGATTTTCGTGCTAAAAGTGTAAAAGATAAGAAACAAAGCAATTCTTTTTAGGAAAAATTGTGATGTCAATAAAGACACGAAACAAATGATCCCGGGCACGAATCTCTTCCTTCAAAGTCAAGAGAGACCTTAAAGTGTTAGTGTGGTTTCCCGTTGAATAACGATCAAACACTTATTAAGAAGTGATGAAAGCCTTCTTTTAATTAGGCTTCTTAGGGTGGTTTTTGCTTTGTTGCAACAGTCCTAATCGTGAAATAAGATAGAAAGTGAACAAAGTACTTGTGAGACCTATGTAGTCTGTTGAACAAGTAGGTTTGAAGTAAGTTAAAAGTAGCTGGTAATATAAAATCTCAACAAAAAAATTAAAAACTGGATCCCAAGGGAAGAACTGTTATAGTTATTAACAATTTCATAGGAATCACACAAAAGAAAATTTTGAGATTCCATAAAGATACGTCCGTCAATTCATTAGTGAAAACTAGAGAAAATTAATGGTTCACCGTCAATTCAGATTGGGTATTGAATTTTGGGTTTCACTCAGCTCGTAGTGGCACGAAAATAAGATCATAAACACAGTTTTTGAGTAACCATAAACCTCAGTGGTAATATCTGAGAGTCTCAAGGGTTACGTTTGTGAAACGAATTTAATGGAGAAAAGCTATAGAGATGGTGTAAGAAATTAAAGTACCTCTGCTGTGAAAGATAGGACCAAGCAGAAAACTCTTATCTCATGTGAGAAGAGAGTTAGGTAGCTCACGATTAGAATAAATGTGATACCTAATTGGGAAGACAAGGTTTGTATATACCAAGGCATTAAGGCTATTATTCAGAATCTGATGAGGCTTTGGGCACATATAGCAGCATGCTTCTAGGGACAATTAACTATTTCAACAATTTCCCCATAGACGAACGAACACATAAATAAAATTAAAGACAAAAAGCAAATAAAGAAGAAAATATAGTTTTGGAGTTTTTGATATTAAAAGAAATATGTTTGGAGTTGTGGATAATAAAGAAAAAAAATTATATAAAGAAATAAGACGTAAAGAAAGAAAAAAAGGTTATAAAAAAACTTTGGAACCGAACCCGAGCGTTCGGTTGATTTCGGTTTAGAAAAATTTTGAAAAACCGAACCCGAGCGTTCGGTTGATTTCGGTTTTGAAAAATTTTGAAAAACCGAACCCGAGCATTCGGTTGATTTCGGTTTTGAAAAATTTTGAAAAACCGAACCCGAACCTTCGGTTGATTTCGGTTTTGAAAAATTTTAGAAAACCAAGGAATTTAGACTTTCAAAAAGGAAATATTTTTGACAACAAGATAAAAAATTTTGAGAAGCAATTATACATGAAATTTACAACCAAGAAAACTACCTTTATTTGATGAGCGAGAGGCAGAAGAACCAACCGAACCCGAACGTTCGGTCTATATCGCTTCTTACGTTTGAGTTTGAGAGGTAGTTTGTGGTACTGACTCCGATTCCATCATACCTAGCCCTTGTAGAATTTTGTTGAACGACGCTTCAGGAAGGGCTTTGGTGAAGACATCAGCCAGTTGATCAGTGGTTCTTACAAAGTGAATTTCAACATTTCCATCTTCCACATGATCTTTAATGAAGTGATACCGTAGTGCTATGTGCTTAGTCTTTGAGTGTTGCACTGGGTTATGACAGATCCTAATTGCACCTTCAGAGTCACAATATAGTGGGATCTTTTTCATATTGAGTCCATAGTCTCGGAGTTGACTCTGGATCCAAATCACTTGAGAGGTGCAGGATGCAGCTGCAATGTATTCTACTTCAGCTGTAGATAAGGAGACACAGGTTTGTTTCTTTGATTGCCAGCTAACCAACTTCCCGTCAAGAAATTGACAGCCACCAGTGGTGCTTTTCCTATCGAGTCCACAACCTCCAAGGTCCGCATCTGAGTAGGCCTGAACGAAGAAGCCTGAGTTGGATGGATACCATAGACCTAGAGAGGTAGTTCGCTTGAGATATCGTAGAATGTTCTTCACTGCAAGCATGTGAGGTTCGCGTGGGTTCGCCTGAAATCTAGCACAGTAACAAACAGAGAACATTATGTCAGGCTTGCTAGCAGTAAGATACATCAGAGAACCGATCATCTGGCGATAGATTGTAATATCAACAGCCGGTTTATCCAAGGATGGGGTGAGCTTGGTGCCGAACGCGATTGGAACTTTGACCTTTGAATCTCCCATCATGCCAAATTTTTCTAGAAGAGTCTTCGTGTAAGCTTCCTGATTGATAAAGATGCCTTCGGGTCCCTGTCTAATATTTAAACCAAGGAAAAAGTTAATTGGACCCATTGAGCTCATTTCAAATTTAGTCTCCATCAGCTTTCTGAAATCAGCCGTTAAGCTGGGATTCATAGAGCCAAAGATGATATCATCCATGTAAATTTGAACAATCATAAGGTGGTTACCTTCCTTCTTACGAAAGAGGGTTGGGTCAACCGAACCTTGTTTGAATTTCAACATCTTTAAAAACTTAGTCAGCGTTTCATACCAGGCCCTCGGAGCTTGTTTCAGTCCATATACAGCTTTGTCCAAAATGTAACAATGATTAGGATACTTTTCATTTACGAATCCAGGAGGTTGCTCCACGTACACTGTTTCTTCAAGTTCTCCATTGAGAAATGCACACTTGACGTCCATTTGGAAGACTTCAAAGTTTTTGTGTGCAGCATAGGCAAGAAAGATTCTAACGGATTCCAGCCTAGCTACAGGAGCGAAAGTCTCTTCATAGTCAATTCCTTCCTCCTGACAGTATCCTTTCACTACCAGACGTGCTTTGTTTCGAATCACGTTCCCTTCTTTGTCCATTTTATTCCTGAAGACCCATTTAAGACCAACAACCGAGGCATCTGGAGGATTTGGAATAAGTCGCCAAACTTTGTTCCTTTTGAATTCATTCAGTTCGTCTTGCATAGCTTGAACCCAATCGGAGTGATCAAGAGCAGTGTTAACTGTCTTTGGTTCAACCTTTGAGACGAAGGAGTTGAACATACATAATTCTACTTGTGAAAACAAAGAAGTTTGTTTTGCCTTGAGTTGTGATCGGGTCAGAACCTTTTCAGATACATCCACAACGATTTGAGTGATAGGATGATCTCTGGTCCATTTGACGAGAGGAGGGTAGTTTGGATCAAAGGTTGGATCCAATTCAGAGTTTATCATCTCTTCTGGTTCGGATGGACTTTCATTGTCATAAAGCATATTGGCATGCTCCCCCTCGATAGATAAGCTTTCAGGAATGTTTTGAGTATCTTGAGCTACAGAGGTTTCTTGTGGTGCTGAGCTTTCAGGTGTTGATGCACTTTCTGATGGTGAGGCACTTTCGGTTGACGTGGTACTTTCGGTTGATAAAGTGCGTTCGGGAGCAGTTTGAGACCTTAGCTCCCCCTCAACATGTGAGCTCGGCTGTGATGATGCTGGTGGATCCTCCCCCTCGACTGAGGCATTGTGTTGTGGAGGGTTGTCAGAACTTGATCCTCCTTCATTCATTCTCTTTGCAGCATCTTCGACAATTTGCTTCATATGATCTACCTTGTTGTCAGCTGCGTTGGCTTCTGAGAGAGTTGCCTTCTCTAGTTCATCAAATAACTCAACGAACTTCTCAAAGAGGTTAGCAATAGAGGTGGTGACTTGGCCAGTTTGAGGAAAAATTTCTCCAGCTGTGTCTTCGTTGGCCTTTAGCCTTTTGACATAGCTATCATCAAAAGTCACGTAATAAGTTTCTTCTATTTTCCTTGAGCGCTTGTTTAATACCCTGTACGCTTTAGAAGTTAGAGAATAGCCCAGAAATATTCCCTCGTCGGCTTTGACATCAAACTTGTTGCGGTGTTCTTTGGAATTAAAAATGAAACACCGTGAACCGAACACATGGAAAAACTTGACGTTTGGCTTCTTGTTGTTGAGGATCTCATAAGGAGTGAGAGTGAAGCGCTTGTTGAGATATGACCGGTTCTGTGTAAAGCAAGCAGCAGAAATAGCATCAGCCCAAAAATATAAGGGTAAGGAAGCGAAACTTAGCATGGTTCGGGTTGCTTCACACAAAGATCGATTTCGTCTTTCGACAATTCCGTTTTGTTGAGGTGTGTAGGGAGCTGAGAAGTTGTGACTAATGCCCTTTTCTGCCATGAATTCTTCAAATTCTTTATTTTTGAACTCCAGTCCATTATCGCTCCTGATGTTGCAAACGACTTTCTTCAGCTGTACTTCAATCTGCTTGATGAACACCTTTAGCTTATGAGTCGCTTCAAATTTAAGCTTCAGAAAGAACACCCATGTAAAACGAGAAAAGTCATCAATAATAACAAGAATGTACTTGCTACCACCGATACTTTCGATAGATGATGGACCACACAAATCAATATGAAGTAATTCTAGTGGTTCAACAACTTTAGTGTTTATTATAGATGGATGACTTTGACGACTCTGCTTCCCCATTTCACATGCAGCACACAAATGGTCTCTATCGTACTTGAGCAATGGAAGACCTCAAACATGACCTCCAGTGACAAGTTTGTTGATATCTTTAAAGTTGAGATGAGAGAGCCTTCGGTGCCACAACCAGCTTTCGTCAGATTGTGCTTTCGATAACAGGCAGATAGTTGGGTTCCCTTTGATAGGTTTGAGGTTCAGGGGAAACATCTCACCTTTATGCTCCGATTTGAGAATAACTCTTTTCGTCTTGTTCTCAATGATTTCAGAGCCCTCATCGTCGAATGAAACTTTGAGACCGGTACCTCCAACTAGCTGAGATACACTGATGAGGTTATGTTGTAGTCCTTCCACGTATGCAACCTTTCTAATCGTGAAATCACCTTTTGTAATCATTCCATAGCCTTTTATGGTGCCGAAGGAGTTGTTCCCGAATTTGACTTTTCCACCATTTGAAAGAGACCTGTATTCTCTTAGCTCTTCCTTCCTTCATGTCATGTGACGCGAGCAGCCACTATCAATGTACCATTCTTCGTCAAACTGCTCGTCACTGATAACCTGCAAAAATCAAGCAGATTTAGGAACCCAAAGTTTCTTGGGTCCTCGTGAGCCTTTCACAGGAACAGGAATAGTAAGAGAGATGTCAACAAGATATGTTCTTTTTATTAGTGTTGTTTCATCTTTCTTTTTGATGGTGAATACTTTTATTTTATTGGGATTCATTGCTTTTGGTTTGGACTCTGGTTTAATTGATGAAGGCTTCGCTTTTCCTTTCGCTTCAGTTGATGATTAAGGTTTTTAAGAATAAACATAATTGAATTTAGAATGAGGTGGAGAGGAATTAGAAGCATTTGAAGAATTAGAGGACTTAGATTGAGATGACTTCTTGGCTGGAGATTCTAGGTGACCTTTTTGCTTTTGATCATTAGTGGGACCGACCCTAGAATTTTGATCTCTTTTGTTCACAGAAACGAACCTCAGCTTTCGGTTGAAGTCATTCTCTGAACCGAACCTTTGCTTTCGGTTGATGTTTTTCTCTGAACCGAACTTCTGCTTTCGGTTGATGTTTTTCTCCGAACCGAACCTCTGCTTTCGGTTGTTATTGCTCTCTTGTGATTCTATAGGACTTTTCTCTGACTTTAAGTTCCTGTCTTGATGTGAAAAATAGGCATTCTGAGATTGCCAAAACTGTTTTCTCTCAGAGAGATTCATCTTGTATCTCTGATTCCTTTGTTGTTTTTGATTTCTCATCTGCTTCGGTTGATGATGAATATTGGCTTTTGATTTCTGTTTTCCTTTAGCTGTTTCACTCCGAACTGATGATGTTTTGCTTGGAGGAGTGACTTCTTTTGCAGGAATTGCTTTTTCTTGAGGAACATCTTTTGTACCACTAGTACTTGGTACATCGAAGCTATCAGGCATATTTAAGGGTTTTGGCACATATCTGCCTTTGCTTTTCCATGAGGTCCTTTCAGATAGACCAACCGTTTCATCAGCATTATCAATGCGAGATGACCAGAAGAACTCGTCGCATCCATCAGCATTGTCTTCGTTTACAATGGCTGTGAGTTCAGCGGTCTGATGTTCAGTTACGCCTGTGACCTTATACACCTGATTTGGAGTGGTCCTAACTGTTTGATATACTAATGCCTTCTTTGCAAGAATCGGGGACTTTTGTTGGGACATATGAGCAAACTCCACTGAATTTTCTGAAATGAGATTCTTGTGGTTTTTGGGTTCGCTCTTGATAAATTCTGAACAGTCAACTGTGTCCTCTACAGAAATTTCACTCATATTGTCGTCCTCATTAAGCTCAGATGCATTTTCAACATCAATTTTATTTTCTGAGCTCAAGTTGGCATTCAATGAGTCAAATTTTTGTATGGTTTCGGTTCTCAGTTTTAGTTTATCATTTTCATCCAAAAGGTTTTTAAGCATGTCCTTGTGGTCCTAGGACTTAATAAAAGATTCTATTTTGTCCAGTCCATACATATACGTTGGATTAACTTCTTCAGATGAAATAACACTTTCACAATTATAAGCTTCAGCATCAATTTCATCCTCCTTAAACTCAAGGAAGGGTAAAATCATGCGATGAATCTTTTGTCCTATTTCACAATCCAAATGAAGCTGAGTGATATTAGTGTAAAGACGTTTAGCAATCAAACAAAAAACATTTCGCTGTTTTCAAAGCTTTAAATTGTCTCGTTGCAAATAAATGTTTTCATATTTTATTTTGATTAACTTCGACTCCTTCAGTTCAATCCACATCCTCCGTTCCTCATTCTTCGAAGACACCCTGCTTATTTGGTCAGTTAGGTTAGAATTGGTGACTCGAGTTTGAGTTTAACTACTATCTAGATGAGAGATTCTTGAATTAACACTTTTTAATTCTTTTTCATATGAGCATTGTGGGACTTTGAATGAAACAAAAACGGATTGTACCTTCTTGATCATTTCATCAAGCTCGTTGAACTGCACGCTGAGCGGTTTTTCCGTGAAGCACAAGTCCTCTCGTTCCTTTGCGTCTTCAATCCCTCCATCCGTGTTGTATCCTCTCATCTGAGAAACGTCGGACACCATTAAGCATTTTCCACCACTGCTCTCTTCTTTCGCCACATAAGCCTTTCCATGAGAAGGCTTCCTTACTTCATCATCTTCAGAGTCGGTTGACCAGACCTCCACGCCACGGAATTCATCATCTGCTACCGAACCCTGGACAATTAAAGCATTCATTGAAGGGTTAGCAGTAGATTTCTTCTTTCTGATTTCATCCAGCTTTTTCAGCAGCAAAGCTTCTTCATCCTTTTCATCATCCTTTTCTGCCATTTTCTTGAGGACGCAATCTTTTGCATAGTGGTTCTTTCCCCCACAGTAATAGCAGCTCACTCCCGAATCTCCTTCAGCTTTCGGTTCCTTCCTTCATTCTTCTACCTTCGGTTCATCTTTGACCTTTTCAGAACTATAACTCCCCTGCCAATTTCGGTTCTTGTTTGTGGGGAATCTCTTCTTGATGAACCTCTTGGGGTTGGACACCATCATAGCATAGTCTTCCGAAGTGAGGTCATAGTCCTCCAAGTTGAGGTCTTCTTCTTCCATCACCGATTTACTTTTCGACAAAAGAGCCAACGAACCCAAGCTTGAGACCACACTCTTTTCCTGTAACACAATCTTTTCTTGGGATTTCAGGATGCCACCAGTTTCGCCAATGAATAGGATTTGAATTGCTCATGCGCTTTAACTGTGGACACTACTGCTCTCCACTCAGATCTGAGATCGTTCAAAAACGTAACCTTCTGCTCAATTAGCTTCGTTTCAATGTCATGTTTAATCATCTTGCTAAGAAGATGATTGAAGCGATCGAAAGTTTGCGTCACAGTCTCTTCGGCTCCCTGTTTGAATTCACCAAATTCGGACAAGAGTAAGGTTTGAATGGAGTGTTCAAGATCTTCGTCTGTAGAGTATAATTCTCGTAGCCTGTCCCATATTTCTTTTGCATTCGTGCATGAACTCACCAGCCTGAAAGTATCGGATTGAAGAGTGAATCTGATTAATCTCAACGCTTTGATATTGCACTGAAATTTATCTTTTTCGTCTTGAGCAATATCTTTAACGTCTTTCAAAAGATCATTATACTCCTTCTGAGTTTTAATAATCCTTGAAGTTGCTGAATGAGCGAAAACCGCTCGATCAAATATTCAAATTTAGGGCTGTACACTGCTAGTCCGAAACTTCGAAAAATCATAACTTCTTCATACTAAGTCAGATTTGGACGTTCTTTTTATCGATGTTCTTAGTTTAACATATTCTACGACTTCCGTTTAGATTGCTAAGGCTAAATCTCGCTCTATCATAAATTCATTATTTACGCTCTCCGGTGCCGTGCCGGTTTTGCCGTAAAACTTCGACGGTCCATAACTTCTTCGTTATAACTCGGATTTCGGCGTTCTTTATATGTACGGAAACCTCGTGACATATACTAAAAATTGATTAAGATTATTTATTATAAATAATCTTTTGTCGAAAAGTCATTTTCGACCCCTATTGCCGCTAAATTGACTAGCCCGGATTTGCGGGCGTTACAATTATCTCCCCCTTAGGATGATTACGTCCCGGAATCATCAAGGAAACAGGGTCATATAATGACTCCATACGTCATCTCTTCATTCTAGGTAATATTTATAACTTGTATATTCCTTCAAGTCTATCTTTTAGACTCATTGACTGTAAGTAGTACTCGATCGTGCACCTGCTCTCTACCTCAGGCTAGACTCCCAATTATGACCTTCAAATCACAATCTCGATCCTTTCTGGATACGGACCTGAGATGATTTCTTCTATTACTACTATGGATTGATGTGTCATATTCTAATGACCTATCATCGTATGTTGCAACACTTAGACTTAGGTCTCTTAGTGTTAAACTCTAAAATAGACTATGCCTTCCTTCATGTTCTAATGTGATATAATCACACATTAACATTAGGCATTTCTAGCTATCAACAACGAGCGCGATATTTCTATTGATCGCTTTGATTTCAATCGTTTGGTTTAAGTTGGATGCTTCATCAAACTTGGTTCTCTGAACCACACAACATACTCATCGTAGTCGGACTTGATTCGATATGACCACTAGGGTCAGAATATCAACAATCTTCTTAGTCATTACCGAAACAATGGTAACGACATACTTGAATAAAACGAAATCAATTTCTAGCTTCTCGGTAACATTGTGACTTTCCCTGATCCAAGTGTGAGTCCTGTGCTTCCGGTAGTATAGGCCTCTACTACCATTCACACCTACTCATACTCGTCCCAAGTATTGTCTCGCAGTTTCCCAAGTCACCATGCAGCAAATCACACAACCATTCGACACATCAGATAACAAAACGAAGGTTTTATATTAATTCTTGAAACGATTACATAGGTGTTCAAGTTCACCCTAGACTATGCCTCTACTAGGCTACATCATAAAATACTATGGCTACTACATAACTTGATCTTCTGATATGAAGTCCTCATCCGTGATTCCTCGCACGGTTTTCTACTTCGTCGAGGATCATGTGAAATGCCCTTGGCCTTGGTGGTGTTTCTGGTCTTACTGCTTTATTTTTCTTTGGGCAGTCTCTGGACATATGCCCCTTGCCTCCACATCTGTAGCATACTTTATCATCATGTGTGCAGTCTTTGGAATAGTGACCAGTCCTCCCACACTTGTAACAAGTCACTTCTTCATTGCACTTCCCACCATGCTTCTTCTTGCATCTATCACACCATCTTGCTTCACCTCCATCTACTCCTCCAAGTTTTGAGAATTTTCTTTCCTTTTTCGACCTCGAAGATCCCTCAAACTTTCGCTTCTCTCCTGCCTTATCTTTCTCTAGACCCTTTTCTCTTATCTGGGCCTCTACGTTCTTAGCTGCCCTAACAGCTGCTTTCAAGGTAGTTGCCATTTTGACCATTGGGCCAAAGTCAGTGGGCAGTCCGTTAGCAAACCTATCAATCTTGGAGAGTTCAATAGGCACCAAGTAGGGAAATAGCTTCATCCTCTCGGTAAATGCGGTGGCATACTCATCAACACTCATCTTCCCTTTCTTCAGGTTCTGAAACTCGTTGTTTAGGTCTATCAGATCTACCTCTGAGCAGTACTGCATTTTCAACTGTTCCAAGAACTCTTCCCATGACATCCTTAAGGCTTCTCCTCATGGCATCATATCTGCCAATAGCTTCCACCAGCTCAAGACTCCAGTTTTTAGCTGTCTTACTGCGAAGACAGTCTTCTATTTCTCGTTACAATTGCAGCTCTCGAACACCATCTCCATCTCAGAGATCCAATCCATAACCTCAACCGGCTTTGGGCTTCCTGAGAGGCTTGGTGGTTTCGCACCCAAGAAGTTCTTGTACATCCGCCCATCCTTGTTGTTTCTCCCTTCTGGGCCATCCCTTTGCTCACCTTGAGTCCCAACTTGACTCACTTGGCGGCTGTAGTTCCCTTCCTCAGATTGCTCGGGAATCAGTTCGGGTTGCTCAATGGGCATAGTAGGTTCGTCCCTATTCAACATCCGTCTCATTTCTTCCCTTTGTTCAGCCAACATAGCCCGAATCATGGCTTGAACTCCAGCCATGGTGACTGGCTCAGGCGCAACTTCTTCTACAACAGGCATTTGCTGAACCACTGGGGGTTGGTTCCTGTTCCCATTTGCGATTACGTTTCCGCTACGGGTCCTTACCATCTCGATCTATACACCGAATAAGGTGAATTTAGACCTTTACTTGACGTTTAAATCATCCTTATCACTCCGAAACATTTACATGCTAGTTCTAATACCGTAGTCGTACGTTTAGAATCCTAAACACATAAGGTTTCCAGATCCGGTCGGCAACAGACCATAGATCCGAACAATTAACAACATATCATGCATAAAGCATTTAGCACATAAAAGCATTTTAGGCACAATTCCCAAAATAAGCTAGTGCTCACACCTCACAATCATCGCTTAGCATTCTAAGTTTAAGTCTAGAAATAAATCCATATTCCTAGTTCGCTTAAACTAATGCTCTGATACCAACTGTGACATCCCCAAAATCACAGCGAGAAAAGACCGATTTTGTTTATGCTTTATAAAAATCAGAGTACTTCATTTTATAAAAAGGTTGCGGAATTTGTTCCCAGAAAAACATGGTAAATACGTTATTAAAACATTTTCGAGGAAACGTATTTATTTCATTTTAAAACGTTTGGGATGTCATCGTTAATACCGAAACATAAGCATAAACAGAACTTACAATGATTTACACTAGTGATCTATATCTCTTTAAATCTCAGTGTAATGTCACTTCACTTCGTCACCTGTGATATACATAAACTGAGTAGGTCAGGTTAGGAAACCTGGTGAGTACATAGGGTTTTCAACCCACAATAATATAATTGTTATGTTTAATCATCAAACAATTTACCCCATTACCCATCCCCGTTATCTTCTTTACTCTTAAGGTTTTAACCTAAGAGTCGTCTATCCTGCATTCGTTTATTCCGAAGTCCCTTTCTTCCAGGGTTATAGGACTGGCACTAAATCCATAGCTGCCAATGTTCGTTCATAAAGCACTAATTCCATAGCTGCTATAGTCTATTCATCGGGTACTAAATCCATAGCTACCAGTCTTTATCTAATAAGTACTAAGTCCATAGCTACCAATGTTCAACAGGTACTAAATCCTTAGCTATCAGCGTCTAACTAATAGGTACTAAGTCCATAGCTACCAATTCCCAACAGGTACTAAATCCGTAGCTACCAACGTCTAAAAGGTACTAAGTCCATAGCTACCGGTGTTCGTCTCATAGGCACTAAGTCTATAGCTGCCAATATATACTCACGTCATCTTCTATCTCTCATCATTCATCTACCCATCTCATACCCAACATATTCGTATATATAAAATACGTATACAATTCAAATCCTTTAAAACATGTATAAAACGTGCATCCAACATAGACATCAAGTATTCAGATAATATGCACACATAGCACGTAGTTTATATAAAATACTTCATATCTATGTGTAAGATGAAAGGGACCATGCACTCACCTGAGTAGGTGGTGACTCAGTACTCGGACAGCGCTTCGATACTCTCAAAACGCTATTCCTTCGATAAAACCTAGTATCGATACCACTAGGGTTTAGTTTAACGATAACCGCGACAAATTAATTAGTCTGACTATTATTAAGTGTTAATAATACTCGATATAACTCATTTTAGTAGCCCAAATAATTATTTTAAGGACCTAATAACATTCCTATAATTATATGAAAGATATATTAAAAATTGCGTAAGCGTAGCACACTTACAGCGAATTTTATCGAAAACCGGAACTTAATTGGAGCAGCGTTTCGAAACCGAAAAACTCCTTTTTCTCGGGACTCCGGGAGCCTCGGGGCTTCCCTAGGGTGCTAGGGAGGTTCCCTAGGGTTTGGGGATGTTTACAACACTTAGAGAGAGAAAGAAGTTAGACAGAGAGTGAAGAAAGGTGTGTAAAATGAAGGAAATTCGGCCCCCTTTTATAGCCCTGCGAGGCCTCGGTACGCTGGGCGTACCTCGGACCTACGCGGGGCGTAGTCATCGGATAAGAGCTCCAGCGAGGTTCCAGCTGTCTCTCACTCGGAATAGATCAGGGCGAGGGTACGCGGCGCGTACTGGCTTCGGACGCGGGGCGTAAGCGAGGGCGACGTGTTCTTCATCCGAGGCGAGATCTAATCAGCGATGGACGGCCCACAATGCGCCACGTCATCAGCTCCTTATCAGCCTTCGCAAATTGCATTCTCGACTTCTAAAAATCATAACTTTCGCATACGAGCTCCGTTTTCGACGTTCTTTATATCCACGCGAAGGTGGGAACGTACTCTAATTTTGGCTCGATTTTAAATTTTATATTATTAACGGGCCGGGACACGATTTGGTCCGTTAAATCCTCATAACTTCTTCATCTGACATCCGTTTTCGCCCATCTTTTTCTCGTTACGCTACTCTCAACGAGATCTTCGATTCTCGTTTAGGTCGTGTCAGCTAAAAACCGCTCGATCAAATATTCGAATTTAGGGCTGTACACTGCTAGTCCGAAACTTCGAAAAATCATAACTTCTTCATACGAAGTCAGATTTGGACGTTCTTTTTATCGATGTTCTTAGTTTAACATATTCTACGACTTCCGTTTAGATTGCTAAGGCTAAATCTCGCTCTATCATAAATTCATTATTTACGCTCTCCGGTGCCGTGCCGGTTTTGCCGTAAAACTTCGACGGTCCATAACTTCTTCGTTATAACTCGGATTTCGGCGTTCTTTATATGTACGGAAACCTCGTGACATATACTACAACTTGGTTAAGATTATTTATTATAAATAATCTTTTGTCGAAAAGTCGTTTTCGACCCCTATTGCCGCTAAATTGACTAGCCCGGATTTGCGGGCGTTAGACAATACATCAAAACTGTTACGCTACGCTACCCAACACCAACGAACCTTCACTAACGAGCGACGGCGTTGCTTCGTCCGCTTGACCTCTCGGTCGAGGGTCATTACAGTTCTAATACGAAGGCGAGGATCTCATTAATCTCGATCTCGTCGAGTGGCGTACGAGAGTCCTAACGAAAAGGTACTGTTTCAAGTTCAAGACGCAAGGAGTAAAATGCACGTTACTGAGTTTGCGGAGTAGGTCTAGTTTGTGAGAGATTGGACCGATTCTGGTAAGAATCTCGGAGGTCCTAACTATATTGGATTTAGCCTTCCACACTTTACGAAGCGTATTTAAGCCTTTCCTATAGTCGAAAAGGGTTTCTGTAATTTGTGAGGAGTTCTGAATGGGCTACGATAGTAGGTCTGCACGACCTAGAATTTGGCGAATTTCTGCCGGCATCTCTGGTGTTGAAAAATTCTCAACGGTTTTGACAAATTGAAAGAGTACTCAAAATTTCCCACATCACTAACAGTGTGTCTTAGGAATCTGACTCTCCAATTTCAAAACTCGTGTTTAGAGAACTTCACGAAAGTTCCTCTGAAGGTAATGTTTCTATGGGTTCTTTCTTACTACGAGGTCAGATAAGTAAGTCATTACAAGGAGAAAGGATGAACTGATCCCAGTAACAAAGACGTACCCTATTCATTTAGCTCATGAATACTATGGGCGTATTGGTCCTATCCGAGGGGTATCACTACGGACTCGAAGTGTCCGCATCGAGTTCGGAGGGTAGCCTTCAGGACATCCTTCCCTAACACTCGAACTGGTGATATTCGGATCTAAGGTCCATTTCTGAAAGTAATTCTTTCCCTGCGTTTGCTAAATCAATTCATCTATGCGAAGCAGAGATAATGATTTCTAAAGGAAATCATAACGGAATCCTTGATCGACGAGGTACATATGATGCAATCCATCGACTTCTGGAAGAATAAGACCGGAGTTCTCAAGGGTAAGAAGCCTGGTCTTCCAATTCTATTGATGAGTAGTTCGCTGAGTTGTCCGGGCTGTCCTTGCATCTCTGCAGATGTTTGGACTGTGCGACGATCTGGTTATAAGAGTCATACTAGGTTCTAAGTTTGTTCACATGCCAATGTGTGAAAACCCTATGTTTTTCCAAAAGCAGTGTAACGCTCAAATGTCAAATTCAACGAAAACTATTTGGAATCAACTAAATTAACCTCAAAAATAAAGTGTTCAAATATCTAAGTTGGGATGCATCAAATATTAGATATCGTGCCAAGGTTTCCAAAAGCATAAAGAACGTTCAAAACCGGGTTATATTGAAGAAATTATAACCACTCGTATATTTACGACACACCGTTAAAACGCTATTTAACGTACAAAGTGAAATTTCAATAAAATGCATTTTTGCCTTAAGTATCTAAACAAAAGATGTAGAGTTCTTTAAACTGTAAACATACATAAAAAGATCGCCCAATATGGACCTCGTATGAAGAAGTTACGAATTTCCAAAGTTTCGTAACATTAGTAGAGGGCTAAAAACTCGAATCGAAGATCGAGTGTTATTTAGCTATCTCCACCTAAACGAAAGTCGAAGATCTCCACAATAGGAGTAAAATGATAAAAAGACAAACGAAAACCGACGTCGAATAAAGAAACTATAAATTTTTAACAGACTTTAGGAGTCCAGCCTATTAAAAATATATCATTAAAAATAAATTCAAAACTAGCCGACGGAGTCTAACTGAAAGTTGTAGAGCACAATCTCACCTACGCGTGGATATAAAAAATGCGAAAAACGGAGCCCGTACGCGAAAGTTACGGAATTTAGAAGACGGAAGCCGGAATTACACCCAGCGTACTAGACCCAGAGTCGAGTCCCATCGGCTGCAACTATACGCTTAGCTAGACCGGAGTCGTAAGCCGTGACACATTTTTACGCCCCGCGTAACCGAAGTACGCCCCGCGTACCGCGTACGCCCAGCGTACTCCGGAGGTACGCCCCGCGTACGCCATCCTCCAGCCCTATAAATAGAAGGTTTGAGCCTCGGGTTTTTTACACACCTTTTCAAACTTCCAGTCACTCTCTCATACTTCCAAGCTCCAGAGATCATCCCGACGCCCTCGGTTTCCGCATCCGAGCCCCCGACGAAAGATCTACGCTACCGAGACCCCCGAAGAGTCCGAAGGCGCAGCTTTCCGCATTCGAAGTTCTGCTCAACTCTAGCCTCTCTCTCTTCAAACCAAACGAGTGAGTTCATACTCCTACCTTTCAATTCTTTTCATGTTTTAGGGGGGAAATACAAGTACATTACAAGTCAAAGTATCGTTTTATAAACATAATTATAATATCTATCTTATAGAGTATTGATACAAACATCTTTATGTTTAAAGGGCTATTATATCACCAAGTTATTCTTACTAAATGGAAACATAGTTTTTGAGAAACTGTAATGAGTATAGTTAACAAGTTATTCATACATTTTACATATACATTTTGACAAACGAAATACTTTCAAATGAAGTAAAGTCTTTCTTATCGTAAATCTGTTTATACCAAGTAATGTGAGATATTCAAACTTCAACGTACTCGTATGTATGCATTTCAAGTCCTGTATTATATACCATAATCTCTTGGAGGGAGAGCGTGATACTTGTGTATAGATCTATACGGGATTGACAACCCCACACCTAAATTATTAGTTATAGTTAGACCGGTAGGTCTGGGGTAACAAATGTCATAACACTACAACACCTGAAGAATGTTGTTACAGGCAGTTAGTGTCAATAGTATGGTTATAAAACTCACATAAAAGTAAAAAAAAAACAAGTTTGATTTACGAGATTCATATATGCATTCAGTTTTCTACATTGTTTTGAACACAAAGTTTATCATTGTTATTCAAGTATGAAACACATTAACGCAGTCCAATTCTGGGAACTTTCCAAACATTTTATAGAAACTATTGGATTTTCTGAAAACCTCGTTCATCGATTTACTACCAAATGGGCATACTTTTCAACACAAAACACTTATGAACTCACCAACTTAATTGTTGACACTTTTTCAAAACCACTTGTATTTCTCAGGGAATCAGTAATACAGGTAACCACCAGCTTTTGAAGAAGGAACGCTAAGGACGTTTATCATGAAACATTTATATCATCATATTGTAATATTCTTTTGCAAATATTTATAACGCAACAAGATACGTTTTTATTATATATATGATGGTTGTGTTACTTTCTTTACAATATTCAATTGTTGTGATACTACGTGAAGTCATCCACCCCCGAATGTTTCTGCCATTCTGGTTTGGGGGTGTGACAGATTGGTATCAGAGCATTGTTTATAGTGAACTAAGTATATCGAACCACATAAGATATATAAACTATAAATGCAAAGGGGACCAAAAACCCTCTGACAAAACACTTTCATGAACAATATATTTCCTTTTAAAGATATACATTTTTACTCGCATGCATTAGTCTCGAATCATGACAAGTTTTTCTAAAAAGTATTAAGGCAAGTTGCGACACTACGATTGGGCCTCGGGGTATGTAATCAGGTCGAGAATAAATATAGGCTGATCAACTATATTTATCCTGGATTTGACCAACGTACGTCGAGGAATGGTCGTAGTGGACAACAAGCCAAAAACTTACCAAATACAAATTATTTTAGATTTGCAAATTTGAAATAGTATAGGAGTATTATTAAAAATAATTGTACAATCAAACATTTACGCTCCGTAAGGATGTAGTTAAACGTAGGGAGTCGTTTAATAGAAATTTCTTTTCTTATAAAATTCTCATACCTCTATCCTAGTATAGACAAATGGCCGGATTCCATTTACTGGGAGATCCCTACAACCCAAACCAAGGCAACGGCGGCTGGATAGAAGAAGACCCGGAAGAAGACCCAGAGGAAATCGAAGAGGAGGTCAAGGAAGAACCCGAAGAGGGAGTCGAAGAAGAATTCGAAGTCGAAGTCGAAGAGGAATTCGAAGTCGACGAGGAAGTCGAGGAAATCTCTAGTGGAACAGACTCCGAGCCGGAAGTAATCGACCCTCCCATCCCTCATCCTCCCGAAATCAGACCATATCAACTGGGACCCATTCCCATGTGGGGAAGCCACCTCTACTACTGGAGCCGCCAACAAGGTGTACGCCCTCCCTTCGACATGTGTCGAGATTTTTACAATGTCAGTGGGGGAAGCTCAGCTGATCGAGCACTTCCTGTCATTGTGAACGCCATAGCTACCCAGAACTACCAGACGGACAAGCAAGGAGCCAGATTTTGCGAGATCAATGCTGCTACTCAGGGTAACGCCGCAGACATCCGCCGTCTAGAAGGACTACATGAGAATACCCAAATCTACACAGGGACGCTTCAGAATCAAATGATAACTGCACTAGCAGAAATAAGAGAGATGAAGGAACAACAAGCAGATCGCGAGAGGCACCTGATGGGAGTCAAACAGTCGGATGCCGAATGTAGCTCCAAACGTGCAACAAGCCGCAAGTAGAGCTTGCTCAAACCCCAACAATTTTGTTATAAAATAGGACTTCGGATAAAAGTTTTTCCCTTATTTCCTTTTGTATCTGTAATCGGAGACCTCTAGGTAAGTCAAATTTTCCAAACAAGAAGCGTAATGTAACACACCTCAGGTGTGAACTATATATATAAATATGAAGTACTACTTTGTGTACCTCTCGAAACTTATGGGATTAACTAAAAATTTCTATACCTACCTTGAAACGATAAACTAAAGTCAAAACAAATTACAAGATACAACTAACACACGATTGTCAAAACATTAGAAACTTATAGTATTCATTCTTATTTTCTCTACCAGAACATGCCTCCTCGTAGATCAACCCGCAGAAACTCAACTTCAACACCACCTCCACCACCTCCTCCAATTATGGATGCCGTTATGTTCCAAACTGCTGTAACCGCCGCTGTAACTGCAGCGATGGCTCAAATGAGCAACAACGGGTCGGGAGGAGGAACAAACGGCTTTACAAATGGCCAAGGTCAAGGCCGTTCAGGGGTATGCACTTACAAAGACATCACCAACGGAAAATATATTCCCTTTTATGGGACTAGGGGAGTATTGGCTCTATCTCAATGTATAGAGAAAACGGAAGCTGTATTCGAAATTTGCGCATGCCCTGAAGAAAGCAAAGTAAAGTTTGCTGCTTTTACTTTCTCTGAACGCGCCCTGACATGGTGGAACGGCCACGTCAAGACACTAACCCTAGTGGTGGCGAACTCCATGGGTTGGGAAAACTTAAAACGAATGCTCCTTCGAGAATACTGCCCAAGAGGCGAGATTCAGAAGCTTGAACAGGAACTGTGGGGCCCTTCGATGGTAGGCTCGGACATCGCGGGATACACCAACAGGTTCAATGATTTAATAACACTTTGCCCAGGAATGTTGATCCTGGAAAGCCAAAAGGTTGAGAGATACATCTTGGGACTATCACCCCAACTTCGAGGAAGTGTGTTAGCTTCCAAACCCATGACTTTCAACAGCGCCATGGAACTGGCGCAATCTCTCGTTGATCATGGTGTCTGTCAAGGAGTCACGACTATCATGACTGAACCAACCAAAGGGAAGAGCAACAACGAGATCAATGCCAACAACAACAGCAAGAAGAAATTTTGGAACAAGAGAAAGAGGCAAACTTCGCAAGAACCTTCAAAGAAACAAATGGTTGCGGTTCATGCTGCTACTGCTCCCACCACAACTCCTGCTACCCCTGGGCCAACAAAACCATATGCAGGGAACCTGCCCAAGTGCAGCAAATGCAACTACCATCACCATGGTATTTGCCGCGAGATGCACTGTAAGAACTGCGACAGGAAAGGGCACACAGCCCGTTTCTGTAAGGCACCAGCGCGACCAGTCACTCAAGTTCCTGGTACTGGGATAAGCCAGGCATGTTATGGGTGTGGAGAAACTGGGCACTTCAAGAGGGACTGCCCCAAGACGAGGAATGTTGGCGGTGTTGGGAGAGTGCTGGCAATAGGTCAAAATGAAGCAATAGCCGACCCAATGGTGGTTACGGGTACGTTTCTCCTCAACAACATTTATGCATGCATACTCTTTGACTGCGGTGCGGAGAGAAGTTTTGTGAGCCATAAATTCAAACACTTACTTAATCAAAGACCTCAACCACTCAATAAAATATTCACGGTAGAAATGGCTAACGGTAAAACGGAAAGCGCAAGCGATATCTACGTAGGGTGCACATTAAATTTAAACGAACACTTATTTCAAATCGACCTAATGCCCATTTCGATAAGAAGTTTCGATGTCATCGTCGGTATGGACTGGTTGAGCCTTCACCATGCCGATATACTTTGTCACCAAAGGGCCGTTCGCCTCAGTCTGCCAAACGGCGAAACTCTTGTCATTTATGGTGACAAACCTAGTTCAAGTTTACAAATCATCTCCTGTGTTAAGGCACAAAAATATCTTCGTAAGGAATACCATGCCTTTCTAGATCATGTAGTAGACCAGAACCAAGAACCAAAGAACATTAAAGACATTCTGGAAGTCTGCAACTTCCCAGATATTTTCCAAGAAGATCTTCCAGGAATTCCACCAGAGCGCCAAGTTGAGTTCTGAATCGACTTAATCCGCGGAGCTACCCCAGTAGCAAAGTCGCCTTACCGTTTAGCCCAGCCGAGATGCAGGAACTGTCCAGTCAATTAAACAAGCTGCTGAGCAAGGGATTCATCAGACCGAGCTTCTCACCATGGGGAGCACCAGTCCTATTCGTGAAAAAGAAGGACGGATCCTTTGGTATGTGCATCGATTATCGGGAGCTGAACAAACTCACGATCAAGAACCGATATCCCCTACCGTGCATGGACGATCTGTTCAACCAACTGCAGGGAGCAAGCTACTTCTCAAAGATCGATCTAAGATCTGGTTATCACCAACTGCGAGTGCTGGAAGGAGACATCCCCAAACGGCTTTCCGAACACGTTATGGCCACTACGAGTTTGTAGTAATGCCCTTCGGAATGACAAATGCTCCAGCGGTGTTCATGGACTTGATGAACCGAGTATGTCGTCCCTTCCTGGATAAATTTGTGATCGTGTTCATAGATGATATACTCATCTATTCTAGAAGCCAGGAAGAACACTGCCAACACCTCCGCCAAGTCTTGGAAATGTTGAGGGCAGAGAAGCTTTACGCAAAATTTTCCAAGTGTGAATTTTGGATTCGGAAAGTGGATTTCCTAGGACGTGTAGTAAGCAAGGAGGGCATACATGTGGATCCTTCTAAGATCAAGGCAATAGAAAGTTGGACGACACCAAGGACCCCTACAGAAATCCGGCAAATTTTGGAACTCGTCGGGTATTACCGAAGGTTCATACAGAACTTTTCAAAGATTGCCAAACCACTTACCACCCTAACTCAAAAGAGTGTGACCTTCGACTGGGGAGAAAAACAAGACGCCGTGTTTCAAATGCTAAAGCGAGCCTTATGTAGTGCGCCCATCCTAACCTTGCTGGAAGGAACGGAGGACTTCGTGGTCTATTGCGATGCATCAAACCAAAGGACTTGGGTGTGTCCTGATGCAACGAGGGATGGTCATCGCCTACGCCTCAAGGCAACTAAAGATGCACGAAGTGAACTATACAACGCACGATCTTGAGCTAGGAGCAGTCATCTTCGCTCTAAAGATATGGAGACACTATCTCTACGGCACGAAATGTACGATCTTCACCGACCATAAAAGCCTCCAACATATCCTTAACCAGAAAGAACTCAACATGAGACAAAGACGGTGGGTAGAACTACTAAATGATTATGAATGCGAGATTCGATATCATCCCGGAAAGGCTAACGTGGTGGCCGATGCACTCAGCCGGAAGGAATACTCGGGCCGCAGAGTGAAGTCTTTAACAATGACAATCCATTCACACCTGTCCACATAAATCAAGGAAGCCCAGATAGAAGCCTTAACATCTGGAAATGTGGTAGGGGAAGCCTTAAGGGGAATGGATAAGAAGTTTGAGGTCAAGAATGATGGAGTTCATTACTTCATGGATCGGATCTGGACGCTGAAGTTTGGCGGATTCAGAGAACTCATCATGAACGAAGCCCATAAAACACGATACTCCATACACCCCGGCTCCGATAAGATGTATCTCGACCTCAAGAAAATGTACTGTTGGCCGAACATGAAAGCTGAAATTGCTACCTACGTGAGTAAATGTTTGACGTGCGCCAAGGTCAAGGTAGAATACCAAAAGCCCTCGGGATAGTTGCAACAACCAGAAATACCAGAATGGAAGTGGGAACGTATAACCATGGATTTCAAAACCAAACTACCCAGAATGGCAAGCGGACTCGACACTATCTGGGTGATTGTCGACAGGTTAACTAAATCAGCGCACTTCCTATCGATCAAAGAGACGGATAAATTAGAGAAGCTAACTAGGACATACCTCAGAGAAATTATACGACTACATGGTGTGCCCATATCCATTACCTCGGACCGAGATAGTAGGTTCACCTCAAGGTTCTGGTAGTCGCTACAAAAAGCTTTGGGGACAAGACTAGACATGAGTACCGCTTATCACCCACAAACCGACGGCCAGAGCGAGAGGACCATACAAACCCTAGAAGATATGCTGAGAGCTTGCGTAATCGATTTTGGCAAGGCAAGGGACACACATCTACCTTTGGTTGAATTCTCGTACAATAATAGCTACCACACCAGTATCAAAGCTGCCCCGTTCGAAGCCCTCTATGGCCGCAAATGCAGGTCGCCTCTGTGTTGGGCCGAAGTGGGGGACACACAGCTAGCAAAAGGACAAGCAACAGACAACACGCTCATTGGACCAGAAATCATAAGGGAAACTACGGAGAAGATTGTTCAGATCCGGGAACGTCTAAAAGCATCAAGAGACGGACAAAAGAGTTACACGAATAAAAGACGGAAACCCTTGGAATTCCAGGTCGGAGATCGAGTTCTACTAAAGGTCTCGCCCTGGAAGGGTTTAATACGCTTCGGGAAGCGCGGAAAGCTGAACCCAAGATACATCGGACCATTCGAGATCCTTGTCAGGATTGGCCCAGTGGCTTACAAACTTATATTACCTCAGGAGCTCCACAACGTACACCCTACCTTTCATGTATCAAACCTAAAGAAGTGCTTATTCGATGAGACCCTTGTCATCCCTCTAGACGAAATTGCAATAAATGAAAATCTCCAATTTGTAGAGGAACCAGGAGAGATCATGGATAGGGAAATAAAAAGGGCTAAACAAAGCCGCATACCTATAGTAAAGGTCCGCTGGAACGCCAAGCGAGGACCTGAATACACCTGGGAACGCGAGGATCATATGAAACAAAAGTACCCACATCTTTTTCCTAACCTGTAAACTCTATCTTAGATTAAATTTCTGGACAAAATTCCCTTAACAGGGGGATGATGTGGCAACCCTATGTTTTTCCAAAAGCAGTGTAACGCTCAAATGTCAAATACAACGAAAACTATTTTGAATCAACTAAATTAACCTCAAAAATAAAGTGTTCAAATATCTATGTTGGGATGCATCAAATATTAGATATCGTGCCAAGGTTTCCAAAAGCATAAAGAATGTTCAAAACCGGGTTATATTGAAGAAATTATAACCACTCGTATATTTATGACACACCGTTAAAACGCTATATAACGTAAAAAGTGAAATTTCAATAAAATGAATTTTTGCCTTAAGTATCTAAACAAAAGATGTAGATTTCGTTAAACTGTAAACATACATAAAAAGATCGCCCAATTTGGACCTCGTATGAAGAAGTTACGAATTTCCAAAGTTTCGTAACAGTAGTAGAGGGCTAAAAACTTGAATCGAAGATCGACTGTTATTTAGCTATCGCCACCTAAACGAAAGTTGAAGATCTCCACAATAGGAGTAAAATGATAAAAAGACAAATGAAAACCGACGTCGAATAAAGAAACTATGAATTTTTAACGGACTTTAGGAGTCCCGGCCTATTAAAAATATATCATTAAAAATAAATTCAAAACTAGCCGACGGAGTCTAAATGAAAGTTGTAGAGCATAATCTCACCTACGCATGGATATAAAGAACGCGAAAAACGGAGCCCGTACGCAAAAGTTATGAAATTTAGAAGACGGAAGTCGGGATTACGCCCAGCGTAATATAGGGGTACGCCCAGCGTACTAGACCCAGAGTCGAGTCCCATCGGCTGCAACTCTACGCTTAGGTACACCGGAGTCGTAAGCCGTGAAGCATTTTTATGCCCCGCGTAACCGAAGTACGCCCCGCGTACCGCGTACGCCCAGCGTACTCCGGAGGTACGCCCCGCGTACGCCATCCTCCAGCCCTATAAATAGAAGGTTTGAGCCTCGGGTTTTTTTACACACCTTCTCAAACTTCCAGTCACTCTCTCATACTTCCAAGCTCCAGAGACCATCCCGGCGCCCTCGGTTTCCGCACCCGAGCCCCCGACGAAAGATCTACGCTACCGAGACCCCCGAAGAGTCCGAAGGCGCAGCTTTCCGCAGTCGAAGTTCTGCTCAACTCTAGCCTCTCTCTCTTCAAACCATACGAGTGAGTTCATACCCCTACCTTTCAATTGTTTTCATGTTTTAGGGGGGAAATACAACTACATTACAAGTCAATGTATCGTTTTATAAACATAATTATAATATCTATCTTATAGAGTATTGATATAAACATCTTTATGTTTAAAGGGCTATTATATCACCAAGTTATTCGTACTAAATGAAAACATACTTTTTGAGAAACTATAATGAGTATAGTTAACAAGTTATTCACACATTTTACATATACATTTTGACAAACGAAATACTTTCAAATGAAGTAAACTCTTTCTTATCGTAAATTTGTTTATACCAAGTAATGTGATATATTCAAACTTCAACGTACTCGTATGTATGCATTTCAAGTCCTGTATTATATACCATAATCTCTTGGAGGGAGAGCGTGATACTTGTGTATAGATCTATACGGGATTGACAACCCCACACCTAAACTATTAGCTATAGTTAGACCGGCAGGTCTGGGGTGACAAATGTCATAACACTAAAACACCTGAAGAATGTTGTTACAGGCAGTCAGTGTCAATAGTATGGTTATAAAACTCACATAAAAGTAAAAAAAAAACAAGTTTGATTTACGAGATTCATATATGCATTCAGTTTTCTACATTGTTTTGAACACAAAGTTTATCATTATTATTCAAGTATGAAACACACTAACGCAGTCCAATTCTGGGAACTTTCCAAACCTTTTATAGAAAATATTGGATTTTCTGAAAACCTCGTTCATCAATTTACTACTAAAAGGGCATACTTTTCAACACAAAACACTTATGAACTCACCAACTTAATTGTTGACACTTTTTCGAAACCACTTGTATTTCTAAGGGAATCAGTAATACAGGTAACCACCAACTTTTGAAGAAGGAACGCTAAGGACGTTTATCATTAAACATTTATATCATCATATTGGAATATTCTTTTGCAAATATGTATAACGCAACAAGATACATTTTTTTTATATATATGACGGTTGTGTTACTTTCTTTACAATATTCAATTGTTGTGATACTACGTGAAGTCATCCACCCCCGAATGTTTCCGCCATTCTGGTTTGGGGGTGTGACACAATGCAATTTCTCGTAGTCTTGGGCAGTCTCCATCTTGAAGCTCATATTAGAATTCATATATTGGTGCAACGATCACAATCTCGTGTATACGAGTCGTATATAATTAAGATTGAAAAGGTAGTCGAATAACTAATTCTTCCTTAAGCTCACATCCCATCGAGGGAAAAGAAGTTAAGGTGGAATCATCAATTCTAAACTTGTAGAACATTGATTATATATCACCCCTTTATATACATTCTTCAATGATAGATCAACTGTATGAATCTTTGGATTGAACTTGACGTACTATACGAGTGGTGCTGCGGGGATTCCTTTGGAAAGGAAAAGAACTATAAGGTACTTCATGCATGAGTACTTTAGTGTTCTGATATGATGGCTTCGCTAAAAGACGTTTACTGAGAAGAGATGTACTTATGAAGCAGGTTTTGCGAGGATCGAATTTACTCGAGTCGTATGATAAATTCGGCATCATATGGAAACTAAAGACATTAGATTTGAACATAAGGCGTTACAGACAAAACAAAATAGTGCAACTTTTAACTGGGTTACAATACTTTTAGATTTGAACATAAGGCGTTACAGACAAAACAAGATAAGAATCGAGTTGTACTAGTTTTTAAACATGATTTAAAAGCATATAAAATACTGACGATTGGAAGTGAACCGATACTATAATAGGTTCCTTCGCTGCCTCTTTCCATTCTGAGGTTAAACTCTTCTTGTTCCAATGTCGATCTGCCCTGATGGGCAGTCTCTCTTGAAGTGCCCTATCTCACCACAACCGTAGCAAGCCTGGTTTACACTGGTGCTGGGCACTTGGTTGTTCGGCCTTGTTAGGCTCTTATAGTAACGCTCGGTGTGCCCTTTCTGTTGCAGTTCGAGCAATGCATCTCCCCACATGGTCCATGGTGGTGATAACTGCATTGGATGCATTTTGGGAGATTTCCAGCATATTGTCTGGCTGGGTTAGGGACAACTAACATACCTGAAGGGATGGTAGTAGGAGGTACCGATGTCGTGCCTGTGAAGGTTGTTACTGGTGGTTGTTTCCTGTTCGCTCTTCAAAGTGATTTGTCCTTGGATTTAGCCCAAGCCTTCTGTTTGTTACACTTGGTCTTGGGACTCGGTGTGTCATGATAGTTTGTTGTTCGTTGAGGTGCTTGATTGTTACTCGGATTGGAATCGTTGTTAACAATCCCGCTAAAATTTGCGTTGTTAGCGTTAAGGTGGGTCAGAATAGCTGATACGGCAGCCGAGACTGCAACTTGAAAGGTAGTTGCATCAATCTAAAGAGTTGGTGTTTGGTTGAGGGGTTGATTGTCTTTCTTTGGTGACATGATTATGTTACACGGAAAGAAAAATGAATTTGTGAGCGAGAAGGGTTGAACCTAGAAGTAGCTCGATCGCTCATGTAAAGTATAGAAGTGTGCTTTCTAAGGTTTGACCTACATCCCTATGATGCCGTCCTAGTACAGAATGGAAGTATGTTCACAAAGGTTTTACCTACATCCCTATGATGTAGTCCTAGCAAAGATCGGAAGTAAGTTCGTACAATGGTCTCAAGATGTTTGTCGTTCTAGCCGAGGTATTGTTGGCTGGTGAATAACATGATCCAACCATTAAAAGAGACTTGGAGATGTCTCCAGAGTCAAATTGCTATAGTCTAATGACTTGACTAGAGCATGTTTCAGATAGACTCTAATGAAAGTATGATAAGAGTATTTGAATAAATAATGACGCAGAAGTTAGCCGACTGTCAATATCTTTGATATTCATGACGTACAAGTTCGGGAAAATGACCTTGTAAAAAGGTCTTACATCCTATCTAGAGAAGATAGTTCTTGACAGCATAAAGACCTAACCAAAAGTAGTTATAGTACGAGATAGTTTCATAGAAAATGCCACATCGGGCATAGATAGAAACACGATTCCTTTCTAACAAGGAATATAAAGTAAAGTATCTACTACTAGCGACGGTCATCCCTCTGGTGAACTCTCAGTTCATCCAGTTGGCATTCCACATCAAGTAGGTGTCTTTCGTACACCCTCTGGCGTACTCGAAGTTCTATGACTTCGGCTCGTGATTCAGCCAGTGCTTGCAGCAAGGTTTCATGGTTTCCCTCAGATCTCTCACGAGCATCTTCTAGACAAATGGTATGGAGGGTATGCATTCTCGCATCGACGACAACTTCAGTGATCTGATGTAGGGCTGTCCTGCCTTGAATCTCATTTCGGGCCACTCTGTGGACCAAGATTGGCAAGATTCTGTCTGCTAAGCCCCTATTACTCAGGTAATAAAAGCTTCAGTCACCATTAAATGGCGTGGGCTGATCTTGTCCTTGGCTCCATGTTTCCAAGCATTCCACCCAAGGAGGCACTGGGACATGAAAAGTCGGACGAGGGTTAGGATTTGGAAAAGGAGCTGTCTGGCGTAGGTTCTCAACCTCGGGTTCGGAGTTAGCACCATCCGAAAGGTCTTGATCATGGTGATCATTCACAGGGATTGGATGATCATTCTCTGGTTCTTCGTCAAACCATCCAGCAATGACCTCGTTCGGAAGGTACGAGTTGCCGTAGGGATGGAGTCCAGCCATGTTATCTACGGGAGAATTAGGGTAAGAGAATAATTATTAGACGAACTATCTAGATAATTATTAGAAAATCTTCATTAGTTATATCGCTATTTGTAAAGTGCATACCAGTTATATCTAATCAACACAGGATAGGCCTTCGAATAAGTGACCTTAACTCCAAATTCACAAGGAATAGGGGTAAAGCAAAAATTTCACCGATTCTAAGTCTATAACATCCTAGTTACATATAGCCCTAGTGTATCCACTTAGCAACTATCAACTTAGTAATGAAGACCCATTTTAGTTCTCAAGTAAGTAATTATAGTAACACAAAACACCTTTATGGTATTTTAGACTTAGGTTCTGTTATAATGTTCTCATTGTGGTAATGTTGGTAAGTTTTTAGACTTGTTGCCATATCACAACCATTCTTGGGCATGTTCTAGTCACTCCTCGGAACAGCATAGTTGATCAGGCTATTCCACTCCCAAGACCGACCATACATTCCCGAGCTTACCTGTGATATTCAACAATCGTAATACTTTTGTTCTTCTCATTGTGACACTGATTTTATTATGAATGCAGGCATGTATACTTACTTAAATAATTTATTATTTAAAAGTATAACTCTTCGACAGAGTGTTTTAATCCCGATGTATTTATAGTTAGTATATCTTTTATGGGTTGATATATTGAATTCACTATAAACAATGCTCTGATACCAATCTGTCACACCCCAAAACCAAGAACGGCGGAAACGTTCCGGGGTGGAGGACGTCATGTGAAGTATCATAACAGTGTAAAGTAGTAAACAAGCAACAACATCATCCATTGCATTAAAAGTAAATTTTAATACATGTGTGTTCTTTCATAATGTACAACAATAAAATGAATAATCAAAATAAGACGAGTCTTGTCTGTGCTCCGTCTTCTCAATACCTGGCCATCGTACCTGTCTAACTGATGACCTGAGTATACAAGTTATTTTGAAAGAGAGTATCAGCCTAAAGCTGGTGAATTCATAAGTATTTAAGTGTCATTGTCTTGTTTTGGAAAGCTATTATGAATGCCATGTAAATGTTTAAATGAAACAGTTGATATAAATAACAAAAACCCTAGAAAATCCCATGTTTCCTACTAGTATGAAATGTAGTCTTCTACCAAGACCCGAATGTTTTGTTATGACAATGTAGTCTTCTACCAAGACCTGAATGTTTTGCTATGATAATCATAGTTTTTCCTTCTTTTTGACTATTACAAACAGTACTTAGTCTAACTCATCGTTTATGTGAATGTGTCACAAAATAAAGTAAACAGGAAAAAAATATAATAGTCTTCTACCAAGACCCGAATGTTTTGCTATGATAATGATAGTTTTTCCTTCTATTTGACTATTACAAACAGTACTTAGTCTAACTCATCGTTTATGTGAATGTGTCACAAAATAAAGTAATAGGAAAAATATAATCATGTAAGTGTTATCCTTTCGTATTAGGATTAACACGACATCGCAGTTTGCGAAATGTATAACTTTTGAACATTCGTAGATTGTTCAATTGTCCTCTGCAGCTACAACAGGGGGGAGGAAGGGTTAGTCCCGTAATCGATATCCTAATATAAGTATTAACCGTAGACATCCGTAGATGTTCATCAACCTCTATAGCGAACAGTAGGCTCGAGGAATGGTTAGTCCCGTAAACGTATTCTAATATAAGAATAAACCGTAAGCATCCGTAGATGTTCATCAACCACTGGTACTAACAGCTGGGCTTCATAATGGTTAGTCCCGTCTAGATATCCCGTTGAACTGGGATAGGCAGGACAATTTACACAGAAGGTACTAATAAATCATCCTAATGAATCGAGGTACAAGTATCCATGTAAATGTATACAGGAAAACGTATCTACGTAAAGGTACTCATGTAATGTATTCATGTAAGGTACGCATGTAATGTATTCATGTAAGGTACTCATGTAATGTATTCATGTAAGGTACTCATGTAATGTATTCATGTAAGGTACCCAGGTAATGTATTCATGTAAGGTACTCATGTAATGTATTCATGTAAGATACTCATGTAATGTATTCATGTAAGGTACTCATGTAATGTATTCATGTAAGGTACTCATGTAATGTATTCATGTAAGGTACTCAGGTAATGTATTCATGTAAGGTACTCATGTAATGTATAGTGTAGACTCATGAATGAACTGACTTTGATGTAATTCCTTGTAATAGGAATAATGTTATGTATCTCCTAACTACCCCTATAATAGTTAACTAGAAGGTAATTGATTGTCCAAACAGGTTTACACACCCTTTTTACACAAGAGTGTGGGAAACTGAATGAAGGATGAAAACTATAACATCGATACATATAAAAGAACATAAGTGTAAAGATATAGTTTTTTTCAAGAAGGTAAAAATGGTTTTTTAAGATATCTAAGAGTTTTGAACAATACTTTTACTATTAAGGTATTTTTAAGATATAAAACCATTTCATGCATCACATTTTGTAGTATGTGAAATCTGCAGAATGAAAACACATTTATAAATACACATGATTCATTTAATAACATTTTGCCTTCTACCTGTATTCCCCCCCCCCCCCATTAAAGCATTTAAAATCATTTAAAACATTGATTAAGGGGTATGAACTCACCTGTAGATGGTGGTTTGGATGTACTGAATGGTGTCGGATTGTTAGGTGTCAAGTGAGGACTTGTACATACACTATGACCCTAATGAACATATAATCACACATATATGCACCCAATTAGTCTTAAAATACTAATTGAAAATGTTAAGACATCCTAGAATATGATAAACACTTTATATAAGTGTTATAAGCCCTTAGGATTGCATCTAAGTTGTTGTGGGACAAGGCTAATGGGTTTAGGGTTCTATAGGACCCTATGCATGAGTTTACTCTCCAATAAACCTCACACAAGGAGTTTACAGCCGTGAACTCCTATGCTTAATGTCTTTTGGTGTTTTGAGGTTCTAAATGATCCCTAGAAGCATTCCTACTTGGTGGATTAATTCTTGGAAGGGTTTAGGGCACCAATACACTCCTTTGAGGAGTTTACGGCCCCAAGGCCAGTTCCTTTTGAGTTTACTGCCGTAAACTCATATGGAAAGGGGTGTTTTTATGCTTTCAAGTCCCTTGCTCATCTAGGATAGGTTCTAGATATTTATCTAAGGCTAATGAAGGCCATAGGCACACTTTTGGTACCCCCTTTTGATGTTCACAGCCCAAGAACCATAACCATTTGAGATTAGGGCTGTAATCTCTCTTTGGGAGGGGTTTTTGATGTTTTAAAGTGCTTAAATTAACTAGGAGTAAATCTAGGTAATTGTCCCAGGCTTTAGGAATGATTAAGGCACTCTTTGGCCTTTGAGTTTGGAGTTCATAGTCCAAGAACTTCTTGGGCCGTGAACACCTAAATCCTGGTGTTATACACACTAGCATACAAGCCTAAGGTAGTTACATATCACGGGTAAAGGACTAGGCATCATTTTAAGAGTTTACTCCCCAAGGTGTTCTTGGGCGGTAAACTCTCGAATCTAGTTGTTTTGCTATGCAATCGATGTTATTAAGCACATTACTAGCTATATAATACAACTAAAGAGAGGTACTCAGGATTTGGGATGAAAACCCAAAGATCCGTGAGAGAGAAAATGGCTTTTCTCTAGTTGGAAATGTAAATAATGAATGAATATGGTTCAGATTTCTATATATAGTCCTGGGATTTTTGGTAGAAAATATTTTATTCCCGGAATGAACTCTAATATCATAGAGTTTTGGAATAACAGTGTTGCACAAAACTCTAGTGAATCCATTCTCCTGATATCTCCTTAAGTGTAAATCCTAAAATACTCAAACTTATACCCGAAAGTCTGGAATTTCACTGTAACTGTTCTAACTTCTATTAACTTGATATGGTTTGTTTAGAATGGAAATTTCGGGTTTTCACAGATTAGCTATGAGGATGATCAATCTTGTCAATTTCATCCTTTGGGAGTAGTTCTCATAAACAAAAGGAAAGAACATGCCTTTGTTAAAGCTCTTCCTAGGTTACTTCAAACATTGAATTCTAAATTTTTAGAAAGAGCATTTATGAAAATGTACGTTGTAAATTGACATATTGAAGTAAAATGGAATTTCCTTGAGTTAGGAATGAACTATGGTTGATCGATTAGCTAACATGTACATATGATCAATTCATTATGATTTTGATATGAGCAACCTGGAATGTCCATTAAGGAGTTGTGTAACATGTTGAGGTAACCTTTTAGAACTAGCATGGCCAATTATAGAAACTCATACTTCAAAGCACTCCTATATTTTGCTATCATGAACAGAAGTGTAAAGACGAAAAAAGCCAATTGCCCATGGTTTAAAAGGCAATTAGTGTTGGCATACCCAATCTAGGTCCAATTACCAAGGTCAAAGGAGGGCTTGTTTTGAGACATGTTCTGATAGCTATTTGTTTCCATAACAAGAAAAGGACTAAGAAAGAAAACTTGCCCAAATGTATATTTTAGGTGAAAGGATTGAAACATGAAGAAGAAAAAATTGATCGTTCATCACGAGCTCTTGCTAATTTCCATAGGATAAAAAGATAAGTAGTTCTCCCATGTTAGATGTTCAATCATACATATGGATTTATAATGCCATCAGAACATTACTTCTGAACATTGAGTATTTTGTTTAGGATTAGTACTGAAATTTTCAAGAATGGGCAGTTACTAAAATGAAGTAAGAAGACTAAAACACGGAGAAGATAATTTGATCATGAAGTCCAAACCCTTGCTACATTCATAGGATCGAAAGACAACTCTTTTCCCAAATGTTTAGTCTATGGTGTTATAATTTAAAATGGTTTGTAACGATAGTTTAAAGTTGATTCAAATATTTGAATAATGTGTATTATTGTGAATGGATCTTTTAGATTAATCACAATCTATATTTATTCAAATACATCCAAAGGTATGGGTGAAATGTATTTGTGGCTTCATAATCTTTGGTACATAAAGGAGCAATGCATTACCAAATATCCAGTGGGATCGAATTTTGGATATCATTTGACCTCGGGTCTTATGATAAATGCAAATTTTGTTTATCAAGATAGATGATGAACATATCATTGGGTGATGTGAATATCCGTTGGAATTAGTTTTCACTAATTGACAATTCAGATTAACCTTTCAGGTGCTCAAAGCTCTCATAAATAAAGTTAAGAATCAACTTGGCAATAGGATGAGACACTCATAGTGAAAATCTCACTCTGAACTTTATTGATAATCTAAGTGATCGTTATAAAGCTTCACCGTCTATCTACACCCAAAACACTACAACTAGGAAATGTTAGTTGGATTGCTAAACAAATCATACATTGATTTTACACTAGATGAGTTGCATTATGCATACTAAAAATTCATGGATTGTACTATGAATAGTGTTATGAGAAGTCCTTTGGTCTTGTACCAACTAAGAAGGTTTATGAGACACTCTATGATATGTGTGAAGTAGTATTCAATCCTTACTACCATATATACAATTTTACGATTATGAGGCTTACGATCGTCATGAAGTGCTCGACAATCTAGAACTTTGAATAGAGATGTGTTATCTCGTTGGAGAACCCATCAAGCTTTTTGGAGAATCGTTTAACAACCCTTTCGAGAACAAAGTGTATGTTGCTCGAAGGCCATTCTTCCAAAGAGAGTGCATTGATTTCCAAAAGCAGTAGTGGGAGCCACATGGCCCTTGATAAGATTCGAGAGTCAACCAAGGAAGAGCCTAAAGTTGGACATACCATTCAATTTGGAATTGAAAGAGCTATTAAGGAAACTGAAATATTTCCATTTTTGTTCCTTATTGATCTGATAGAAGACGTCATGAACCTAGTTATATAAGAGTTTATATTACTTAGGTGTATGAGTCACTGGTAGAAAACAATTAGACTGTACCAACTATCGGAAGTTATTATAGGCCCTAAAGGCTACAACATAGAAGGAAGAATTGGAAAGCGAGATTCAATCCATGTATTTTGTAATTTGGTAGATCACGCACTTGACCTTAACCCTTAGGTGCAAGGGGATCTTCAAGTAAGACTGGATACCCAATGGCAGTCATTTTACATGCCGCTTCCTTAAACAACCCTTATAGATCAGCTTCGTGAATGAGGCCTACTAACGGGAAGACTGACCTTTTCTTATATATATATATATATATATATATATATATATATATATATATATATATATATAATTAAACTTTTAATCTTATTTAGTATAGGGTGTATTTTAGAGTTCTAAAATACTAAGGTTTAATCCTTTAATAAGTTAATATTTTAATTTAATTACATTTAAACCTATCTATAGATTTACTAATTTTCTTTTAATTAAACACTTAATTACTTTATTAACAAAATCCATGAGGGTGTCTTTTCAAACTATTCAAAAATACTAGGGATTTAATTTTAATTTTAAATTACTAAAATTAAACTACTTAATTTAAATTGAAAAATTAAAATAAAATAATAGATTTAACAACTACCTATTAATTAAATAAATTGAGGATTATCCATTAAACTAATCAAGATAATTTAACCTAATCCCTATCCCCTAATTTTCGAAAATGGGATCTGGACATTATCGAAAAATCTTGTTATTATCGAAAAATCAATCACGGAACCACTAGAGCATCTACACATTAATCTTTGTGGACCATCCACTATAAAGAGTCTTCATCATAAGAAATACATTATTGTGATTGTTGATGACGTTTCAAGGTTCAATTGGGTCTTCTTCCTAAGGCTGATATCAGAAACAGCCTCTAAGCTCATCAATTTTATCAAAGGAATAGAGGTTCTCATCAAACTCCCAGTTAGGAGAATCCGAATTGAAAATGGCTCGGAATTCACTAACTCCACCATTGAAAAATTCCTTACCGAGAAAGGAATTGACCACAACTTCTCAGCTCCTTACACTCCACAACAGAACGATGTAGTTGAAAGACGCAATAGAACTCTTGTTGAACCTGATCGATCCATGCTAAACTTTGCAAATCTACCTCTCTATCTCTGGATTGAAGCCATATCAACTGCATGCTTCACTCAAAATAGGAGTATCCTCAATCGACGCCTGAATTGTATGAAGCATTGAATGTTAGGAAGCCAAGTATTTTGCTTCTTCATGTCTTCGGATGTCGATGTTTCATCAAAAATAATCATGACCAGTTTACAATGTTCCAACCCAAAGCTCAGAAGCTATCTTTCTTGGGTACTCTTCAAAGTCCGAGGCGTATCGAGTTCTCAACCAATGAACTCGAGTTATTGAAGAAAGTTTTGATGTCACCTTTGATGACAACTTCGTTCGGAACTCTTCTCCCTCGCATGTTACAACTCACATTATGGAGTTCGATGCTCCAACGTCAGAACGTTCGAATGTTCAGATAATTCATGAAGTTGATTTTGAAACTCTGTTTGGAACTTCCGAAACAACACTTGATTCGGAATCTCGATCAAGTCAACGTTTCTTCATCCCGTCCCATCTCACAACCTGTTTCCGGTCTTCTACCCTCTCTTACTCTATTTGATTACAAACCGTTTCAAACTTCTCAGGTTGAGGGGCAGAATGCTCAACCCTCACTTGAATCAAATGTAGATGGTTTTCTAAATACAGTTGCTGATTTCGACGATTCCAATCCTATCAACATTGATGACAACGAAAATTTCCTTGAGTTCCCTTCTGATGATGATGTCAACCTCTCTGGTTCAGAAGTTTAGAGGGAGTATCACCACCAAGTTCAAACCATTCAGGGGGAGCAATTCAATCCTACTGTTTATATTGGATCGACTGTTGCACAATGTAACGCCCGTGTTTCTAGGCTAGGCATTAATATTGACATAATGGTCTAGGTTAACCTTTGTAACTCATTTAGAAGAAATGAAAAGGAATTATGTGAATTTTATGTGAATTATGTGTTTTATGCTTAATTATTAGGGCTTAATTAATTAAGAATAAAAATAAGCGTCAAAATTAAAGTGTGAGATAAGCCCGATATCTTTACATAAAGTTGTAGTGGTCGAAACAAGGATTTCGGGGATATAAGGAATGCCGAAATCCGAGTTATAACGAAGAAGTTATGACCTGTCGAAGTTTCGCGACAAAACCGGCACGGTGCTGAATGTCGTAAAAAGTGAGTTTTTGATAAACTACTTTTTAGCCTTAGTAATCTAAACGAAATTCGTAGTATTCGTTAAACCGAGAAGTTCGATAAAAAGAACGCCCAAATCTGACTTCGTATGAGGAAGTTATGATTTTTCGAAGTTTCAGCGTAGCAGTAGACAGCTAAAAACTCGAATTTTAGATCGATCGATTTTTAGCCGACACAACCTAAACGAGAATTGAAGGTCTCGTCATTAGGAGCACAACGGTAAAAAGTCTGACGAAAACGGACGTCGGATGAAGAAGTTATGAATTTTTAACGGATTTCCTATCCCGGTCTATTAAAAATAATAATATAAAATTTAAAGTCAAAATTAGCCGACGAAATCTAAACGGAAGTTGTAGATCGTAATTTTAGCTACGCGTGTATATAAAGAACGTCAAAAACGGAGCTCGTATGCGAAAGTTATGGATTTTAGAAGTTTTGGCACGAAAACCGAGAAATTTCGCATAGTCACACAATTGCCACGTCACCCTCGCTTAGAAAGTGACACGTGTCCTGCTGAGTCACCTGGCTGCTGAGTCATTAGGCTGCTGAGTCACCGAGGCTGCTGAGTCATGCGAGCCACGTGCCCTCTTCTGATTCGACCGAGGAGGAGGCCCAATCCGAAGCAGCCAGCTCCCCAGCCGAAGCTTCGCCCAGCTGCCGCGTGTGTCCGAGCCTCGCATAGCCTAGCTCCGAGCCTCGCAGGTGCGCCAGCAAGCCGCGGTCCACTTAGAAGCCGACAGCGAGCCCTCGCATGTGCGAGCCAGGTGCGAGCCATGCGAGGCATGTGCGAGACCCTCTGCGAAGCCTCTTAGCCGTCGGATCCGGAGACTTCTCAGCCGTTGGATCAAACTTCGGACCCTATAAATAGAAGGGTACCTGCGAGGGTTTCCGGTTACTTTTGGAATTTTGCCACTTTTAGCCCCTTTCTTCATATTTTCTTCACCTTAACATCCCGCAAAGCCCCGGTATCGATTGTAAAGCCCGGAATACCCCACGAAGTGCCCGAGAAGCCCGGAAAATTTATCTTTTCGGTTTCGAAGCCCGACCTTTCGCAGAGCCCGGTTTCTTAATAAAACTCCCGGTTTTATTAAAAACGATCGTTTTAGGAAACGAATTGCTGCCCGATTATCATCAAATCAAGTGAGTGTATATTCACTTTCAATTTACACATAGATATGAAGTATTTACCTTAAAATACGTGTTACGTGTAAAGATGTTAATTGTTTATTTGAGGTGACTGTTGTGTTGATATTCTATACAAGTTTTAAACTGTATATATATTTTTATCTACAAATATGTTGGGTAGAACATGGGTAGTTAGTTGGTGTGTGATAAAATAAAGTGATGAGAGGTATCGATGTTTAAGATGATCTAGTCATCTAACAGAGTATAGACAACGGCCACAGACTATTTTATATAGTCTAGTGGAACGTTAGTAGACTCGTAATCGGTACATATGTTTGAACTATATGTTCATAAAGTGTTCTTGAACTATATGTTCCTTAGGTGTTTTTGAACTATGTGTTCATCCGTTAATTCTTCTTTTTGACACTATTACGTGTCGGGGTACGGGAGCGTACGGGAGTACTTTATTAGTATTTTCCCTATGCTTTTATTTTGAAGAGATTTGGAGTCTTCGTTTCTTTTGTGAAGTGATCGGACGAGCTTCATGAGTCAGTGTTTTCCTTTCCGATGCCGGATAGGGGTGAGTCTGGGGGTTCAGACCACAGCCTAGGCATTAGTTAGTGTTTTCATTTCCGATGCCGGATAGGGGTGAGTCTGGGGGTTATATACCTCACGATATTCAGACCACAGCCTAGGCAAAGTTCGATGCTGGATAGGGTGCGTCTGGGGGTTATATACCTCACGATATTCAGACCACAGCCTAGGCATTGATAACTACCCCTGACTTAATTGTCTTGTGGTTCTTTCTTTTACGAACAAAGGTTCGTAGTTAAACTTAGTCCATTCATTCAATATCTTTATCGATCCTTGTTTACTGCTAGAGGATTTCTGAAGCAGTTTAGTTAGTTAGTTGTTCATATCGATTCTTTAGGTTAGATCTAGTAAGATCACTGTATAAAGTTAGTATGTAGGGATCGATGTTGTTAGTTCCTGTTGAGTAAATCTTGGTGACGATGTGACGTCGTGCCGATTAGATAAATCTTGGCGACAATGTGACTTCGTGCCTATTTGACATAAATTGTTGAAGGAAAACAATGTTGTCACCCCTAATGAAAATCCTTAGGCTAGGTTCCTTGTGATAGTTGTTTTAGGGACGTAACGTGAGGATAACGGGAATGGGTAATTGGGGTAATTTGGTTGACTGATTGATGTTTAAACATAATAAATTTATGTATTGTGGGTTGAAAACCCTATATGCTCACCAGGCTTCCAAGCCTGACCCACTCAGCTTTTTATGATTACAGGTAGTGGACCCCGAGCATACTCGGATGATGATGATGAGTGATTTTGGATTATAGGCCATTAGTTATAAATAACTGTTGTAAGGCTTATAATGTCTTGTTTATGCTTTTGATCTGTATCGGAACATGACATCCCGAGGTTATGTTATGAAATAAAAATATATATTTCTTAAAGCAAGGTTTTGATAAATTTTTATCATGTTTGACTTTGGGAACAAATTCCGCAACACTTTTAATGAAATACTCTGATTTTATTTTAAAAAGCATAAACGAAATCGGTCTTTTCTGGCCGTGAAATTGGGGAAATTGGGGATGTCACAGTTGGTATCAGAGCATTAGTTTAAGCGAACTAAGAAATTGTAGAATTTCTAGACTTAAACTTAGAATGCTAAGTGATGATTGTGAGATGAGTGTCTACCATATTTTAGACACGAGCACTAGTTTATTTTAGGGAAGATGCCTAAAATGCCCTTATGTGCTAAATGCTATGTGTTTGCCATGTGTGCCATTATTTGTACGGATCTATGGTCTGTTGCCGACCGGATCTGGAAACCTTATGTGTGTAGGATTCTAAACGTATGACTACGGTATTGGAACTAACATATAAACGTTTCGAAGACTTAACATCTAACAAAAATGAGGATCTAAATTCACCTAGGATTGGTGTATAGATCGAAATGCCGAGTACTCAAAGTGGGTTCGGAAGTGATAATCCACAGCCTGAGCCAATCATGATGACTGGAGTGCAGGCAATGGTACGTACGATGTTAGGTGAACAGATGGAAGAAACAAAACGTTTACTTCAACAAAGTAAGGATGAACTTATTGTGCCAGTACTTCAGGCATCTGTTCTTGAGGCAACTATTAGGGTTGCTAAGTCTATTGAGGAAATGATCAATGAGACAACCGCCAACAAAGTTGAAGTTGGCAAGAAGAGGAAATTTGAGGGGTCTTCAAGGCCCAACAAGAGCAACATATCCACAAAGTTTGGCAAAAGAAGAGATAAAGGAAAATGGTGCGGGAAGTGCAAAAATAAACACTCTGGGAATTGTGACGGGAAGGTGAAGTGCTTTAAGTGTGGAGAAATAGGGCATTACGCCAAAAAGTGTACGATTCCCAAGGAGGTGTGCTACGGATGTAAAGAAGAAGGCCATATTTCTAAGAATTGTCAGAAGAACAATGAAGTAACAAGGCCAAGTGCACCATCAATGCCAAAGGAATTTCAGGATATCCTTGAAGGAGCGATTAATAACACTAGGAAGTAGAAGTCAAGACTTGATACCCGAAGATCAAGTTACGAAGTAGTAATGTGAATAGTAATAAGTAGTTTAGCCTATGAGAGGCATAGTATAGGGTAAACTTGAACCTTTGTGTAATCGTTTCAAGGAAATAAAATAAACCCTGGTTTTGTCGTCTGATGAATAGAATGGCTGGTGTAATTTTTGAAGTTGTCCCAATCATCTGAAATTTCCATCACCAACCAAGTTGAAGTAGAGTTGATCATTGAAGATACGCGTGAAAGAAGTCCTAGTAGAGTCTAGGAAAATTTTATGATTAATTGGACACATTTGTATGTGTTAAATTGTTTTGTGATTTTAGGACTTGGGGACTGCGAGACAGTACTTGGGACGAGTATGAGTAGGTGTGAATAGTAGTAGAGATCTATACTACTGGAAGCACAGGACTCGCACTTGGATCAGGGAAAGTCACAAGGTTACCAAGAAGCTATTATTTGATTCCGTCTTGTTCTAGTCTGTCGTTACCATCGTTTCGGTAATGACTAAGAAGATCATTGTTATTCCGACCTTAGAGGTCATATCAAATTGAGTCCGACTACGATGAGTTTATTATGTGGTTCAGAGAACCAAGTTCGATGTAACATTTGACTTAAGCCAGAAGATTGAAATGAAAGATGATCAAAGCGATCAATTGAAGTATCGCACTCATTGTTAAAGAAGTTGGTAGTTAGAAATGATACATTTTGAACGGTGATTGTATCGCATTAGAACATGAAGGAAGGTATAATTTGTTCTGAAATTGTCCCTAGGAGATCTAAGTCTAAGTAGTGCAGTATACAATGAGAGATCATTAGAACATGACCCATCGGTCTGTTACAATAAATACTTATTCCAAGAAGAAGGAGGAGTTCTTAATAAGGATTTATTTTGTAACACGAAGGTTACAATTGAAAGTCCTATGGAGATCTGAAGCTTTTTAGGATTAGCTGGATATTATCGCTGATTTATCCAAGGCTTTTCTTCGATCGCGACTCCATTGACAGCTTTGACCCACAAAGGAGTTGTCTATACTTGGAATGAGAAGCATTGTAAGCTTTGAGAAGTCAAAGAAGAAGTTGTGTGAAGCACCGATTCTTTCATTACCCAAAGGAGTTGATGACTTCACAGTTTATAGTGATGCCTCTGGAGTTGGGTTAGGATGTGTTCTGACCCAAATGGATAAGGTGATAGCATATTCATCGAGGCAATTGAAAGAGCATGAAAAGAACTACCCCACTCACGATTTGGAGTTGGCAGCGGTAGTATTCGCCCTAAAGATATGGAGGCATTATCTTTATGGCACAAAGTGTAAACTTTTCACTGATCATAAGAGTCTTCGATATCTCTTTAATCAGAAGGAATTGAACATGAGGCAACAACGCTGGCCAGAGTTACTCAAGGATTACGACTGCGAGGTACTTTACCACCCTGGTAAAGCAAATGTGGTTGCTGATGCTCTCAGTCGGAAGGTAAACCTTGAAAAGTAAAGGCCAAGAGCGTTGAGAATTGAAGTTGTCTCGACAATTGTGGAAAGTATAAAGAAAGCTCAAGAGGAAGCTTTAGAGAAAAATGACCGAAAGGAAGCACGTTTGGGCAAAACGTTAGTATTCGGTACAAACAACCAAGAGTTGAAGGTATTCCAAGATAGGATTTGGGTACCTAAGACGGGCGGAGTAAGAGATCTTCTGATAGAAGAAGCTCACAAGACCATGTACTCGATTCATCCCAGCAGTAGAAAAATGTATAGGGATTTAAAACCCTATTATTGGTGGCTGACGATGAAGCTCGATGTTGCTAGGTATGTGGCCGAGTGTGTCACTTGTGCTAGGGTTAAGGCACAACATCAGGAACCGTATGGGAGTTTAGAACCTTTACCCGTACCCATGGGTAAATGGGAAGACGTCACCATGGATTTTGTGACTAAACTGCCCAGAACAAGGAACGGTCACGACATGATTTGGGTAGTCGTTGATCGCTTCACTAAGAGTGCGCATTTCATAGCAGCCATCGAGAAATGGTCTATGGATAAACTCGTGAATTCTTATGTGAAGGAAGGGTGAGGCTTCACGGTGTTTTGTTAACGATTGTATCCGATCGTGACAGCCGTTTTACCTCAATGTTTTGGAGGAGTCTATAAGAGGAAAAGCAGTTTATGGGACTTGAAATAGTCCATTAGATTGCTGAAAAGTTGTAAGTGATTAGGAAAAAAAGATATTAGCTGCTCAAAAGAGCTATGCTGACAAGAAAAGACAACCGATATCATTCGAAGTTGGAGATTCGGTTTCACTTAAAGTCTCGTCGTGGAAGGGACTTATAAGATTTGGTAGAAGGGGAAAGTTGAGTCCAAGGTTTATTGGACCATTTAAAGTTCTTCAGAGAATCCGGAATCAAGCTTACAAGCTAGAATTACCGGAAGAACTAGAGAGTATTCATAAAACCTTTCATGTGTGTTATTTGAAAAAAGTTCACGGGAGGTGTGCCCGACATAATTCCCATTTCTAAATTAAGGTTGGATGAGAATAAGAGGTTAATTGGAGAACCTAACGCAATCGTTAACCGTAAGACTAAGAAGTTGTAACATAAGATAGTCGATTTAGTGCCTGTACGTTGGAAACATATAAATGGGCCAAATCCCACCTGGGAAACGGAGAGTGACATAGTGAGTCGCTACCCGTAGTTGTTTGTCGTTGTGTGATTCCGGGGACGGAATCATCCTAAGGGGGAGAGAGTTGTAACGCCCGTGTTTCTAGGCTAGGCATTAATATTGACATAATGGTCTAGGTTAACCTTTGTAACTCATTTAGAAGAAATGAAAAGGAATTATGTGAATTTTATGTGAATTATGTGTTTTATGCTTAATTATTAGGGCTTAATTAATTAAGAATAAAAATAAGCGTCAAAATTAAAGTGTGAGATAAGCCCGATATCTTTACATAAAGTTGTAGTGGTCGAAACAAGGATTTCGGGGATATAAGGAATGCCGAAATCCGAGTTATAACGAAGAAGTTATGACCTGTCGAAGTTTCGCGACAAAACCGGCACGGTGCTGAATGTCGTAAAAAGTGAGTTTTTGATAAACTACTTTTTAGCCTTAGTAATCTAAACGAAATTCGTAGTATTCGTTAAACCGAGAAGTTCGATAAAAAGAACGCCCAAATCTGACTTCGTATGAGGAAGTTATGATTTTTCGAAGTTTCAGCGTAGCAGTAGACAGCTAAAAACTCGAATTTTAGATCGATCGATTTTTAGCCGACACAACCTAAACGAGAATTGAAGGTCTCGTCATTAGGAGCACAACGGTAAAAAGTCTGACGAAAACGGACGTCGGATGAAGAAGTTATGAATTTTTAACGGATTTCCTATCCCGGTCTATTAAAAATAATAATATAAAATTTAAAGTCAAAATTAGCCGACGAAATCTAAACGGAAGTTGTAGATCGTAATTTTAGCTACGCGTGTATATAAAGAACGTCAAAAACGGAGCTCGTATGCGAAAGTTATGGATTTTAGAAGTTTTGGCACGAAAACCGAGAAATTTCGCATAGTCACACAATTGCCACGTCACCCTCGCTTAGAAAGTGACACGTGTCCTGCTGAGTCACCTGGCTGCTGAGTCATTAGGCTGCTGAGTCACCGAGGCTGCTGAGTCATGCGAGCCACGTGCCCTCTTCTGATTCGACCGAGGAGGAGGCCCAATCCGAAGCAGCCAGCTCCCCAGCCGAAGCTTCGCCCAGCTGCCGCGTGTGTCCGAGCCTCGCATAGCCTAGCTCCGAGCCTCGCAGGTGCGCCAGCAAGCCGCGGTCCACTTAGAAGCCGACAGCGAGCCCTCGCATGTGCGAGCCAGGTGCGAGCCATGCGAGGCATGTGCGAGACCCTCTGCGAAGCCTCTTAGCCGTCGGATCCGGAGACTTCTCAGCCGTTGGATCAAACTTCGGACCCTATAAATAGAAGGGTACCTGCGAGGGTTTCCGGTTACTTTTGGAATTTTGCCACTTTTAGCCCCTTTCTTCATATTTTCTTCACCTTAACATCCCGCAAAGCCCCGGTATCGATTGTAAAGCCCGGAATACCCCACGAAGTGCCCGAGAAGCCCGGAAAATTTATCTTTTCGGTTTCGAAGCCCGACCTTTCGCAGAGCCCGGTTTCTTAATAAAACTCCCGGTTTTATTAAAAACGATCGTTTTAGGAAACGAATTGCTGCCCGATTATCATCAAATCAAGTGAGTGTATATTCACTTTCAATTTACACATAGATATGAAGTATTTACCTTAAAATACGTGTTACGTGTAAAGATGTTAATTGTTTATTTGAGGTGACTGTTGTGTTGATATTCTATACAAGTTTTAAACTGTATATATATTTTTATCTACAAATATGTTGGGTAGAACATGGGTAGTTAGTTGGTGTGTGATAAAATAAAGTGATGAGAGGTATCGATGTTTAAGATGATCTAGTCATCTAACAGAGTATAGACAACGGCCACAGACTATTTTATATAGTCTAGTGGAACGTTAGTAGACTCGTAATCGGTACATATGTTTGAACTATATGTTCATAAAGTGTTCTTGAACTATATGTTCCTTAGGTGTTTTTGAACTATGTGTTCATCCGTTAATTCTTCTTTTTGACACTATTACGTGTCGGGGTACGGGAGCGTACGGGAGTACTTTATTAGTATTTTCCCTATGCTTTTATTTTGAAGAGATTTGGAGTCTTCGTTTCTTTTGTGAAGTGATCGGACGAGCTTCATGAGTCAGTGTTTTCCTTTCCGATGCCGGATAGGGGTGAGTCTGGGGGTTCAGACCACAGCCTAGGCATTAGTTAGTGTTTTCATTTCCGATGCCGGATAGGGGTGAGTCTGGGGGTTATATACCTCACGATATTCAGACCACAGCCTAGGCAAAGTTTGATGCTGGATAGGGTGCGTCTGGGGGTTATATACCTCACGATATTCAGACCACAGCCTAGGCATTGATAACTACCCCTGACTTAATTGTCTTGTGGTTCTTTCTTTTACGAACAAAGGTTCGTAGTTAAACTTAGTCCATTCATTCAATATCTTTATCGATCCTTGTTTACTGCTAGAGGATTTCTGAAGCAGTTTAGTTAGTTAGTTGTTCATATCGATTCTTTAGGTTAGATCTAGTAAGATCACTGTATAAAGTTAGTATGTAGGGATCGATGTTGTTAGTTCCTGTTGAGTAAATCTTGGTGACGATGTGACGTCGTGCCGATTAGATAAATCTTGGCGACAATGTGACTTCGTGCCTATTTGACATAAATTGTTGAAGGAAAACAATGTTGTCACCCCTAATGAAAATCCTTAGGCTAGGTTCCTTGTGATAGTTGTTTTAGGGACGTAACGTGAGGATAACGGGAATGGGTAATTGGGGTAATTTGGTTGACTGATTGATGTTTAAACATAATAAATTTATGTATTGTGGGTTGAAAACCCTATATGCTCACCAGGCTTCCAAGCCTGACCCACTCAGCTTTTTATGATTACAGGTAGTGGACCCCGAGCATACTCGGATGATGATGATGAGTGATTTTGGATTATAGGCCATTAGTTATAAATAACTGTTGTAAGGCTTATAATGTCTTGTTTATGCTTTTGATCTGTATCGGAACATGACATCCCGAGGTTATGTTATGAAATAAAAATATATATTTCTTAAAGCAAGGTTTTGATAAATTTTTATCATGTTTGACTTTGGGAACAAATTCCGCAACACTTTTAATGAAATACTCTGATTTTATTTTAAAAAGCATAAACGAAATCGGTCTTTTCTGGCCGTGAAATTGGGGAAATTGGGGATGTCACACACAAGAACTTCCAAGGTTACATGCTTGGACCAAGGATCACCTTCCAAACCAAGTTATTGGAAACCTTAATGCTGGTGTTCAAACTCACTCTGCCACAAGTGTTCAATATGAATGTCATTTCTCAGCATTTATCTCAATGGTTGAACCCAAATCCGTCAAGGAAGCAATAGAGCATGCTGACTGGATTACAGCCATGCATGAAGAATTGGCAGAATTCGATGGAAATGAAGTATGGACTCTCGCGCCTCCTCCTCCAGATCACCCTATTGTTGGTACTAGATGGGTGTTTAGCAACAAGTTAGATGACATTCGAAATAAAGGAAGATTGGTGGTGAAAGGATTTACTCAGATCGAAGGCCTCAACTACGATGTGACTTTTTCTCCTGTTGCACGTCTTGAAGCCATCATAATCTTTCTTGCTTATGCTACTCACAAAGGCTTCAAGGTTTACCACTTGGACGTTAAGAGTCTTTTTCTTAATGGTGAACTTGACACTGAAGTATATCTTCAACAGTCTCCTAGTTTTGTTAATCTCTCATTTCTGAACTACTACTACAAACTCAGGAAGACCGTTTATGGCCTCAAAAAAGCTCCGCACGCATGGTACGCGACTCACACTGACTTCCTCATGCGCTCCGGTTTCCAAAGAGGCACTGTAGATCCTACCATGTTCCAAAGATCAAATGGAAAGAACCTCATGTTTGTTCAAAGTTATGTGGATGACATCATTTTTGGGTCTACGGATTCATCAATGGTTGCTGACTTTTCAAAACTAATGATCCATCGATTCAAAATGAGCATGAATTGGGAGTTAAGCTTCTTTCTTGGGCTCCATGTCAAACAAACTAACAGAGGAATTTTCATTCACCAAGAGAATTACATTTCGGAACTCCTCAAAAAGTACTTAATGGACACCTATCCCTCACCAAAGGTACCAATGGGCTTCGAACACAAGATCTTTGCCGACCCTTCAGGTGTAGCAGTTGATAAAAAGAAGTGCAAAGGAATGATTGGATCTCTGCTCTATCCCATAGCAAGTCGTACGGACATCATGTTTGCAACATGTTTGTGTGCCAGATTTCAAGTCAACCAAAAGATGTCTTATCTCTTGGTTGTGAAACAAATTTTCCAACACCTCAAAGGTACATAGAGTCTCGGAATATGGTACCCAACAAATGAGAGCTTCCTACTTCAAGCATATTCAAATTCAAACTATGGTGGTCTTCAACTTGATAGAAAAATCACATCAGGTGGCTGTCAATTTTTATGTGGTCGATTTGTTAGTTGGTCATCTAAGAAGCAGAACTACATTGCTCTCTCTACAGCTGAAGCAGAATACATTGTCGTTGCAAGTTGTACCTCTCAAGTTCTATGGATGATGTCTCAAATTTTAGATTATGGTTACCGTTTTCAACACATTCCTATCTACTACGATTCTGAAAGTGTCATTGCAATTTCTCACAATCCAATTCAGCACTACATGACGAAGCACATCGATATTCGTTACCACTTCATAAAAGTTCATGTTTTAAATGGCAATATTGAACTCATTTTTGTTCCATCTGACGAGGAAATGGCTGATTGCATTACTAAGGCATTAGACGAAATCAAATTCAATGGTTTTTTTGGACAAGATGGGTATGATGATGCCTGATCCTCAGTTCCTTCAAGAGACTTGCTCTCTCTATAGGTAACATCAGTTAGAAAATTGGTTCCGAACTAAAAAATCCTTTTATCTCGGAACTATTATCTCTCGAAATACGTACGATCATTTTACTTGTCTTTATCACTAACCACCACTTGATTTTTTTTAGTTGTACAGTTCATCTTATCACTTGATGTTTATAGTCCACATAGTCACAATGATCAAATTTTCTCCTCCGAACTTACATCATAAAGTAATCCCGGAATTCAAATTTGGAACGGTATTGCATTTTGTACTTTGGAATTTTCAAAATTTCACTCCGGAAGTTTTTCAAACCGTGTTCCGGAATGTCTTGTAAATCTTTTTCCGGAAATTCTTTCAGTTTTCACTCCAGAACACAAATATTATCCTTTCAGAATTTTGCTCCGGATTCTTCTCTCAAAATTTACTCTGGATTTTTCAAAATTTTACTCTAGAATCACAAACAATTTTTTACTCCGGAATTTCAAAGCTTCACTCTGGACTGATATCATTCCAGTCCATTTCTTCAATTTTTCACAATCCGAAACTCAACCTTTTTCCCTTTGGATCTCAAACTGTCCGGAATTGATCATTCGGAAACCCAAGAGTCCATAAGGCGAAACGTTTTTCTTGTAACGGTAACTTTTTGAGGATCCTTATCTTCCTTGAAATTCATGCCACATTCGCACGTCTCCAAAAGAAACCATCAAATCGTTGTGTGGGTTTTCCTTTCTAAGCTCTAAACCATCCCTACCTTTCCTTTCCCAAGTCAACTCACTACAAAAAAACAATTATTCATTAAATTCTACCCAGTTTGGCTTCAGATCCTCATCATTACCTTTCTTAACCCGACCTGATTCACTTACCAATATAAACCTTCCTAAACCCTCGTTTACCTCTTCACATGCTCAAACTCTCCAAAACTTAAAAATTCTCTGTGTTCATCGTGTTCTTGAAGCTCTCATAACAGCTCTTCAATGGCGTCCCAATCTTCAACTCAGCTACCACTTGCCACTGCTTCATCACCAAAGAATATTTCCCCAAAGAAGAAATCATCCAAAGGTTCATCCTCTTCTCGATCACCTGAGCCGTTTCTTAGGGATACGACCCAACTTTTCTCGATGAATCCTATGGATTTCGATGAAACCGTTAGGGTGATGATTGAGTTCATCGCAAATCATCCCATATCCATCCATCTCACTAAAATCCTAGACCCCCTTCTACGACTCAGTCTCTTACACACTGCTTTCACAAGAATCTAAATCGAAAATGGTGTTCTCGAAACCAAAATCACGGGTGATAGGATTGTGCCCTTCAATAAATCGACATTTCGTAAGGCTACTGGTGTGAAAGAAAACCCCAAGGGTCTTAAAGTACATGTTGAGTGTGTTTGTGTTGCATCTTGGGCCTTACATTTTGGATCCGGATTGGGCCTGTCCAACCATGATTGTATAGATTAGCTAGTAGGGTTATTCTATATATATGCATTCATGTATGCATTATTAACAGTTGATTATCACATTCATTATTTTGTAACCCTAGAACACCTCTACAGTCGAAGTTCTTAATCGAGCTCTTCTGAGGTGTTGAAGCTTTAATCATACGACGTATTCAAAGCCATACTCGTGTTCTTTATTACGTTCTTAATTATTAGCTTTCTTAGGACGTCATCCGCAATGTCAAGATCGTGGTGCACAGTGTGTACTTGCCATTTCCACATATTAATCATGTGGCTGCGGCTTACGACAGTATCCTAGGAGGCTCAGAAGTCTCAGGAGGAGGTCAGACAATGGAAGGAACGTGTGCTGCTCTGGATGGGCATGAGGTTGTGGTAAGTCCCCGATGCCTCAGGTCAAGCCAATGGTGGAGATCGAAGATCACCATGGCCTGTAATTAATCCTGAAAGTGTTGCTTTGGTGACACGTCTCCATATATTTGTTGTCTTTTTTGTGGTCAGTCAAAGACAGAAGAAAGGGGCCGAGGAAGGGGAAACCCTTCGAGTACCAATCCGGTCCATGTGCTGGCTTGGCATGGAAGGCTACCCGAAAAGTCTTTTTTGCGGCTTGTTTTAAGCTCAATGCTTATGGCAGAGTTATGGCTTTACTCCTTCTTAATCTAGCTTTGCTACTCTTCTTTGGGAACAGACCGACAGCCCACCACTAGAATCTATCGATACTGATAGAACTTTGTTCTAACAATTGGTATCAGAGAAGGAGACTGTGTGATCAATACACATTCCTTCTGTATTCAGAATTCCTTAGGGTTTCCGCTTTTATCGTATAAATAAGAAGTCATCTTCTTTGTTTCGATGACAACTCAGTTTTAGATAAAACCCTAATCGCAAGTTTACAGGTTTGATTCTAGCAGCTCATCAGGTCTCATGATGATTCGCAAACAAACCCAATAAACATCTCAAACATCATTGGGTCTACAATCAGGATACCCATTCTCTACACTCAAGACTACGAAGTATGGGCACATCACTTCGAAGACTACGTGGTTGGATCTGAAGATAATGCCTATCTTATCTGGGAAGCTATCACACTTGGGTTGTTTGTTCACCCAGGAACAAACACTACTGTGAAATCCCAAAAGGAATATAACAAGCTGGTAGCAGATGTAGACAAGATGCCACAGGATGAGAACAACAAATTGCTATGTAATGTGAAGGCCATGAGGATGATCAGATTCGACTTACAATCTGACACCTTTCGGTTGGTTGGTTCATGCACGATGGACAAAGAAATATGGGATAGGTTGAAAGAACTCTATTCGACCGATGAAGATCTAGAACACTCCATTCAAACCTTGCTATTGTCAGAATTTGGAGTATTTGAACAGAAACCTGACGAAAAGCTCATAAAAACTTTCGATCGGTTTAATCATCTCCTAATTAAGATGATTAAGCATGGAATAGAGAGGAAATTCATTGAGCAGAAAGTAACTTTCATGAATGGGCTCAGACCATAATGGATGGTTGTTGTTTCAACTGTAAAAGCGCATAAATAGTTTAAGTCTTACTCGTTAGCGAAACTTGTGGGAATACTTAAGTCCCATCAAAGTGTAGTAACCAAAGAAGCAAAAGTGGTTTCTGGTGTGGGATCGCTGGCTCTTGTCTCTAAAGGAAAAAGTATTGCAGAAGAAGAAGATGAAGTTGATATGTCGGAGTGTGACTTTAGAAGCGAGGAGTATGCTATGATGGTCACCAATCCAAAGAAGTTTGCAAGGAGAAAATTTCATGTCAATAAGAACTGAAACCGGTAGGGAAGTTACAGCTCTGAAAAGGTGAAGGATGAAGCGAAGATCACCTCTCAAAAGTATGAAGAAAAGAAGGAGATCAAGCTTGCGGGACACTCAGGATACGATTGCAATTACTGCCAGGCAAGATCCACTTTGCCAAAGATTGTATGCTAAGGAAAATGGCTGAGAAAAGAGACGGAGAAGATGATGAGGCATACTATATACGCAAGCTGGAAGAGATCAAGAAAAAGAAAGCAACTAATAGTTCTATGAATGCTTTGATTGTACAAGAGAATTCAGATGAAGATGAGTTTGGGGGCGTCGAAGTTTGGTCAAACGACTCTGAAGATGAAGAGGTGAGAAAGCCCACTCATGGAAAGGCTTATGTGGCAAAGGAAGTCGGTTCGGCTAGAAAGTGCTTGATTGTCACAACTAGTTCATCAACTGAAAATGCAAGTGAGGAACCGAACCTGACTGAAAACAAATGTTTTGCAGTAAAGCCAGTTAGTGAGCAGATCAACGACTACAACCGTTTGATCAAAAAGGTACAATCTATCCTAGGATCTCGTAATGTTCCAATAACAGAATATGCAGAAGAATTAAATGAAATAAAACTTAAATTTTCTAATCTAAGCGGTAGTCTCATGCAAACTCGGTTAACAAATTCTAACCTAACTGACCAAATTAGCATGGTGACAATGAAGAGTGAGGAGAGAAGAATGTGGATAGAGCTGAAGGAGCAGGAGTTAGTTAGGGCTAGGTGTGACAACCCGAAATTTCCATTTTGAACAAACCATATCAATCCAATAGAAGTTAGAACAGTTACAGTGAAATTCCAGACTTCGAGTATAAGTTTGGCAGTTTTTCAGGATTTACACTTAAGGAGATATTAGGAGAGTGGATGCACTAGGGTTTAGTGCAACACTATTATTACAATACTCAAGGATAGTAGAGTTCATTCCGAGAATAAAAATATTTTCTGCCAAAAATATCTCAGGACTATAAATAGAATTTTGAACCAAATTCATTCATTATTCGCATTTCCAACTAGATAAAAACCATTTTCTCTCTCACGGATCTTCGGGTTTTTTTATCCCAAATCGTGAGTACACTTCTCTAGTTGTCTTAGAATGCTTATTATGTGCTTAATAACTTAGATTACATATCAAATCTGTGAGATTCGGGAGTTTACCGCCCAAGAACGTTCTTGGAGAGTAAACTCCAAAATGAGGCTTAAATTCTACCTAGTCTTTTCCCCACGATAAATAATGAACTTAGGCTTATTTATAAATGTAGTCAGGACTAGAAAACAATCCAAAAACCCAAGATTTGGGAGTTTACCGCCCAAGAACACTTGGGGAGTAAACTCCATTTTAAGGGCCAAAAGTGTCCCAATGCTCCTCAAAGCCTCAGATCTCAAAATAGAAGCCTTCATTACATATTTAGGACACCAAAATCAATTAGAAACAAGGATGAAAAGTGAGTTCACGGCCAAGGGTGTTCTTGGGCCGTGAACTCCATGTTTAAGTGCCAAAATGCCCTTAAAACCTTCCTTAAGCCAAGAGACTAATTTGGGCATGTACCTAAATGAGATTTGGACTAGCTAACACACTTAGAACACCAAGAGTAAGGTGTTCACGGCCCAAAAGGTTCTAGGGCCGTGAACTCCATAAAATGGTGCCAAATGGTGCCATAAACTCTTCTAAAGCCAAGTACAAAAGCCTAGTTTAGTTCCTAGTTAATTTAGAGACTTGAAATCACCATAAACACCCTCCCAAGGGAGTTTACGGCCGTAAAATCTAAGGGAATATGGTCCCAGGGCCGTAAAATCCTAAAAGGAGTTATATTATGCCCTAAACTCTTCCATAGACCAAGCCATTAAGTAGAAATGCTTATTAGGGCCTTATAGAGCATCAAACATCAAATGGACACATAAGTATGAGTTCACGGCCATAAACTCATGAGTTCACGGCTGTAAACTCATTTGGTAGTGTTGTTAGGGTCGTGAACTCCCTTATGGAGTTTTCCTTGAGCCCTACACACAATAGCTTCCCCTACAAACACTTAGATGCAATCCTAGAGGCTAATAACACTTAATAAAGGTGTTTAGCATGTCCTAGGGTGTCTTGACTTGTTTATTAGTTGTTTATAGACTAATTTGTTACATATATGTGAAATCATATGTTAACTAGGATCATAAGTGTGTTCAAGACCTCACTTGACACCTAGCAGTCCTACCTCTTCAGTTCATCCGTATCACCCACAACAAGTGAGTTCATACCCCTTAATCAATGTTTTAACTATTTTTAAATGTTTTATGGGGGGGATACAAGTAGAAATCATGCCACTTATTATATCAATCACATGTGATTAATAAGCAACATTTAAATGATTTACTACTCATTAGTCATTTTACCAAACAGTTTCCTTCAAATGATTTTCATAAACATTTTATATGTTTTAAAACTCCTTATTACACTGTACATTTTACTTTGTATGTTTTATTTCAAACTTATTTACAATTGTGATTCAAACAAATGTTTCCTTATACTAAACTATTTTATCAAACCCATGCCTTCAAACCGTTTTATAGAATGATGTCAAGTCGATCTTTTCTTAAGATAATAATTATGTTCAAAGGTTTTACAAAAACTTATTTATGTTTTTATATTATAAATTGCATGCCTCTATATGTATAGTCATATAAGAAATGTTTAAAAGACTTAGGAAGGCTATCCACCCTATTTCCTTTTCGCGCTTGAGATGTGGTCTGGTGGGATATCGGGTACTCGTCCGAAGGTCGTTTAAATATTAGGTATACAACATATGTACATATATAGTCATAAAGGTCCTTCCAGTTCATCCAATGCCCTTGGGTAGCAAGGGTATACATCAATGTTCATACTTACCAGTTAGATTACTAGTAAACTACCATAGGGGTGGTTTAGGAAGATACTAGAACTATTACTAGAACACAATATCTTACTATGAGTCAGTTCATTCATGAGTCAATACTTACTACTATGAGAACATATACAACTATACTAGAGAAGAACATATACAACTATACTAGAAAGAGAACATATACAACTATACTAGGAAGAGAACATATACAACTATACTAGAAAGAGAACATATACAACGATACTAGAATGAGTACAATACTATACTTGCTAGGTAGAGAGCACGTGCATTACAGCTAGAACATTACAGTACATTACTATACTATTACATGATCACACTTACATGAGTACACTTACATATACATAGAACAGACATTACTAGGTGCTATAGCATGGAACCAGTTCAGGATCTAACTATACCGATGAATCACAACACAATTGTGATCGTTATATCGAGTATACATGATCATAGTAATGTGGATGCTCATGGCTTGCATAGATGCAGCGGTCATGGGTAGGTCCCCAAATCCCTTTGATAGGGGAGCGTATAGTCTGGGATCTAGATATCACATTATACCTTATCCCTCAAATAAGGCAGTTGAGTACCGATGTAGTTATTTATTACAAATGCTAAAGTACCTAGAAGAATTACCCTAGACTTTAGGTAATTGGTACAGTTGTAGTTCAACGCTACACCATAGTACTATTTCTTTTTCCCATTACATTCACTTCGTGAACATTTACACGACGTACGGTAATGTAGAAACTATTTTTTTGATTAATGGTAGTCAGACTTGGGAAAATACACACTCTTACAAGAGACACACACAGACACTAGATGTCTTGGTATAAGGCTACATAGAGATCAGTTAAGTCTTGGTAGAAGACTCCCTATTATAATATTAGGAATCATAGGGATTTCTAGGGTTTTTCAAACGTTTACAGTTGTTTTGCAAACATTTTCATACTTACAGTTCATCTACATTTTTCCATACTTACAATTCATTTACAAACAATTTCTTACATACAAATTAAGGCACTAAAATACTTATGATCTCACCAGCTTCAAAGCTGATACTCGCTTTCAAAATTACTTGTATCCACAGGTCATCATAGACAGGTACCGATGCAAGGATTAGGGAAGATGGAGCTCGTTGAAGAATCATCTTTCATTTTGATTTATGCTTTAGTGTTTATCAAAATTTGACAGAACACACTTGTATAATAATTATATTATTAATGCAATGGATGATGTTGTTGCTTGTTTACTACTTTTCATTGTTGTGATATTGTACATGACGTCCTCCGCCCCAGAACGTTTCCGCCGTACTTTGTTTTGGGGTGTGACACTAGGGATGAAAGTATTTACTTACAAAGAGACAATCTAAAGTTTTCAAAACAAAGGAATGTTTTTTGTTTAATTGCTAAGCGTTTATATACTAATATAGCTCAATTGCATTTAAGTTGTGAGATAGGAAAGAAAATTCATAAGTTTATTTTGCCATTTCTTGAATTTAAGGAAGACGAGGTCATAGCAGAATGTGAATCAGAAGTATCATCAAAAGATACATCCATGTCCTACAAGATTGGACCAGTCCAATGCCAAATTAGCTTCTCATAATAAAATAGAATTAGAAAATGCATCTGAATTTGATGAAGAAAGTGAGATGAGTGAGATATCTATAGAAGACGTAGTTGTTTGCTCTGAGTTTATGAAGAGCGAAACTGAGAATGAGAAACCACTAATCTCAGAAAATTCAGTTGAATTTGCTTGACTGGATAAAGATAAGGAAAAGAAACTTAAAGAAAAGGCTATGGTTTATCAAAAAGTTCAGAATGTGCCAAATCAGGTTTATGCAGTTACATAGGTCACTCCTAAGTAGACGTCAGAATAAAGAATCATGGTCGAAAATGATAATGCTGAAGGATGTGATGACTACTTTTGGTCAACTCCTATTGATAATGCAGACGAAACTGTGGGCTTGTCTGAGCAGACTTCTTGGAGGGTTAAAGGAAGATACATTGTTGAACCCATAAATAAACCTTCGATTTTTGACAAACCAAGCACAAGTGGAACCAAAGAAATCCCTAAAGAACCAAAGGAAGAACAGAGAGTTCCGGTCAAAACAACCGAAAATCAAAAGGAGAAGCCAAAGTTCAGCTTCAACATCCACAAATCACAAAAGGAGCTAGCTGAACAGAAACACATAAGAAATCAAAGATATGAAAAGAATTCGAATGAGCGAAAAATTTACTGGAAATCTCAAAATCCAAATCATGTCCCTTCTAAGAGAGCATCATCGGATAAAGTAAAGGGAAATTTTAGTCCAAGTTTCTACTATTCCAATTCTTAGAACCGAAAGTCAACATTCGGTCCACAGCCCAGTTTTAGTCCTAAACCTAGTTTCGCTCCTAAACCCAGCTTCGGTCCCAAACCTAGTTGTGGTCCATCCAAGTCCCAGAGCAAGGCAAATTCTTTGAAGGACGTCAAAGGAAAGGGAAAGCTAACTTCAGATTCTAAGTTCCACAAGAAGAAACCATCAACTAACCCTAGATGTCAAAAGAAAAATCAAATGCCAATACCATCTAACAAACCAACCAATGCACTTAAGTTTAAAAAAGATAAAACTAAAATCAAATTGTATAGAATTAAAAGAAGAGATGAAACTACTCTATTAGAAAGAAAATATTTGGTTGATATTTCCTCTGCAATTCCTTTTTCTGTGAAAAACTCACAAGGACCCAAGCGACTTTGGGTTCCTAAATTTGCTTGATTTTGTAGGTAATAAGTGACGAGCAGTTCGATGAGGAATGGTATATAGATAGTGGCTGCTCGCGTCACATGACATGAAGGAAGGCAGAGCTGAGGGAGTTTCGGTCCCTGAAAGATGGTGGGTGTGTGAAATATGGAAATAACTCCTATGGCACAATCAAGGGATACGGTATGATAACAAATGGAGATTTTCGATTCGAAAAGTGGCATATGTGGAAGGATTGCAACATAACCTCATCAGTGTATCACAATTAGTTGTGGGCATAGGTCTAAAAGTATCATTTGACGATGACGGCTCTAAGATAATTGAGAAACAATCCAAGAAGGTTCTGTTGTAATCTGAATATAAGGGAGAGATGTACCCTTTAAATCTCAACCCCATACAAGGAAATCCAACAATATGTTTGTTGTCAAGGGCAAATACAGATGAAAGCTTGTTGTGGCATCAACAACTATTGCACCTGAACTTCAAAGACATCAATAATTTGGTGCTTGGTGATCACGTTCATGGAATTCCTCATCTCAAGTTCGACAACGAACATCTGTGTGCAGCATGTGAAATGGGCAAACAAAGCTGAAAGATCCACCCTACACAAATCAATACAAAGATAATTGAAGCTCTTGAACTCTTGCACATCGACTTATGTGGACTGTCACAACTAGAAATTTTGAGGCCTTGTGACTACAACACTTATAGTCAACAGAGAATTGGAAACCTTTGAAATTCCGGTTTAATTCCATTTTGGACTAGGATTTCCTTATTGGACCTAATGGACCAATGAGCTTCCAATTTAACTATCTTTAACCTAGAACTCTCAAATGGGCTCTAATTGGACCCATATGCATGAAACTTAACATTTTTGGGCCTTATGAACCCAAAATAAACTATTTTAACTTTAATGGGCCTTATTGGGTCACAACCAAATTAGATTAGCCCTAATGAGTCATAAAAATTATACTTTGATTTATTTGGGCCAAGCATCATCTAAAGTAAGTCATAATATGGGCTTAAGCATTCAAGGCCCAAATTTTTGCTTCTCCTTTCTCCTCTCTCGACCCAAGCCTCCAAAACAAGGAAGGAAGAGTTGACTTTAGGAGGTGCCACCTCCTTATTGCACACCATGCACCCATGCATGGACTAGCATGTATCTATAGATGTCACCTCACTCTCTCTGTTCCCCTCTCTCTTCTTCTCTCGGCTGAGAACCTCCCAAGACACATACATACTCACAAGAAGATTTTCCCACAAATACATCATCTAAGGTAAGATATTGCTTGGATCCATAATCTAGCTACTTCATTTCATCAAAAATCTCTTCTAAATCTATTCAAACTTGTGATATTACATCCAAGAAGCCTCTAAGCTCGAGATCTACCAAGAGGACTTGCTACGATCGAAATTTTCTTCCTTTCTCTCTTCAAAACCGAAACTACAACTCAATGTGAGCTTCATACTCCTCTCTTTTCGGTATTCATGTGTTTTATGGGGGAGAATACAAGAAAATGTGTAGATCTATGTGTATAATGTAACTACAAAGGGGTAAATCTTGAGATCTAGGGTATGAGGAGAGGCAAAAATATAATCTAAGTTATTCTACACTAATCAAGTCAAGAATAATAAATTATAAGGTTATGATAAACGTATTTCAACATAAAAATCCATTTTTGGGCTTAAAATGTCCAGTATACAAAACTAGGGTTAAAAATGGCCAAGTCACGGTTTCTTAAGGCCAAAAGAGTCAAAATAGTTTTCGTAATTGTTTTTCTGAATAATAAAATTTTCAAAGGACTTAAAATGTAAATTTTTTAGCTTAATCGGCTAATTTTGGGCTTTTTGGCTCAATAAGCCTTAAATTGCGAAAAATGACAAATTTAAGGGGCTGAAATGAAACTTTCTGTAAAACAGCGGATAATTAGCATAACAAAACTATTTTAAGGGTCAAAAATGCTTTTCACTATAAAAAAGGACCAAAAATGTAAAGTTTTTAGATTTTGGGCCAAAACTATAAAAGTTGCGAAAAATGGGGTTTTAACCGAGAAACACCATTCTGGAAGGGCTGAAGCTGATAACAAAATAAATCTTGAGTGAAAACTGTCTTTTCATCTAGTTTATGATACAAAAGTGTCAAGAAAATGTTTTAAGGACTAAAAATGAAATTCCTTTATATAAAGGACTAAAAGTGTTATTTTTATAAAAGAAAGGTAGTGAAAAGGTCAAATTCTACTTTTAAACAAATTAGATCATTAAGAAAAAATACAAGATCCACGACTACCAAAAAAACGGAAAACGAATACACATTCAACTACAAATATCGTTATAAACGAATTGATTCGGTCTCGAATCAATACAAAACAACAATCGTTAAATCAAAGCACTTCAATAGATACGCGATAACTACAATGAGTAAACTTACAAACTTTGGGCTTGAGAGTTTCAAATCATGCTTGATGGATCTTGCAAGTCCATCAAAATGATCTTTGGGTCCAAAGGGATAACGCTTATATGTTATTGGGCCTCCTATGACCCAATTCCGTGTAAAAGGACTTTCAAAAACTTTTATGTGCTATTGGGCCCTAGTGGCCTATTAGTAAGGTTAGTAAGGTCAAAGTAATCAAATGCGAGTTGGACCATCGTATCTTTCGCATTATCGACAGCCTAAGGTACTTACGATAGTAGCAGGACATAGTGCTCCTCTTCTCTTCATTCGCTAAGGCTTATGAGAAATCAAAGTAGACGAAATTAGGACGATATACAATGTGGAGTAATAAATATTCATTCGATATGACAATAAAAAAATCAGTAATCACGGATACCTATCAACATCGGAAAACATCGGGTTTTCCGGGGAATTCAATACTACTCGCTCAAAATTTTATAACTATAATACAAAATACTCTTCATATATATGTTTTTGAAATCATTCATGCATCAACTTATGGATCTTCACACTTTGATAAACAAAAGTCTTTTAAGAAAATATTGGATTTTCTGGGTTTTACAAACTACAAAAATCATTTTATCACAACATTGCTAATGAACTCACCAACATTTCATATGTTGACGTTTTTCCAAAATAACTTGTATTCTCATGTAACAGGTAAGAAGAAGAGTAATATGAAGTAATGTTAAGATGTTATGTTGTTAAAAGCACTCAAACAATTCATGTTATGAATGTGTAATGTTAAAACAATGTACTTGATGTGAACAAATCCAGTTGTAATATACTGATGCATAGTGTGTTTATGTTTTTATTCATGTATATTCATTGTGATGATATTCAATTAAAGTCACACGAGCCCTCGGACGTTTTCGCCGTCTGGTTCGGGGTGTGACAGGTTGGTATCAGAGCATTGTTTATAGTGAACTAGCATATCTAATCATGCGGGATGTGCAACTATAAATACAATGGGACTAAACAACTCTGAACACAATAATTAAAATACATACCTTTGTGTGCATTTTAGAATAATAACACAACAAGAACAGTAAAAGTCTTTGGAGGATTTGAACCTCGCTATTAACCCGGGCAGTTATGTAGTCGTATTGGGGGTGAATGTAGCCTGATCAACTACGATCATTCAAAATACGACCAACATGTGTTCTGGAGTAATTGTGATGGAAAATGAATCAAAAACTTACCATTTAATTATCCAAAGAGCTTATAGAACAAAACCTAAACAAACCTAAATTACTATAGGAGTAACTGGTATGCTATTTGCTTCTAGTGTTTATACCCCCTTCATGCAATGCACTATAGACGAGTGTTATTAGCTAGGAAACCCCTATCTCCGTAGTCAGGGAATAGCAGGGTGGCTCTACCTAGAGGAAGACCCAGAAGGAGACTCAGAGAAAGAACCAGAGGAGGAACACGAAGTAGAACTAGCAGATGGACCCGCCGAGTGAATAGTGGACCTCGAAAAGCAAGAGCCCGAGGGCAATGATGATGATGACTTGGATGCAGAATCCGATGTCATCAATCCTCCATGTAGGGCCAGAGTACCGACTTATTGTGTGGGCCCTGGTGCCCCCATTCACCCTTGGGCACATGATATTTGGATATAGAGTCACCAGCATGGGATACGACCACACCACGGTAGGAACTAAGGTCTCTTCGATCTTAGTCATAGAGGTCCAGCTCACCAGGCCTTCCTAGTCATGGTCCGGCGCACCTAAGGTATTGATAACCAAGTTCAGGACACCCCAAATCGAACGGAACAAATGTGGTTTGCTATTGAGAGAGATGAGCGGAAAACATAGGAAGTGCATGGAGACTCCTGAGCGAGACAGTTAGTTTGGGAAGTACGACTACGATATAACGAACAACAAGTAGCTCACCTCCGAGGTGCATCCACTTCGTCAGCACCACCACCTAACACATACCGCCACCATTAGGATCAATCTTTTCTTTTTCCCCCCTACTATCCGATATGACTCTCTTTCGTGCACTAAGATGGTACTTACCAATGGAACAATTATGTACTATCTTTATTTAAAATTACTACATAAATCCAATTATATGCACAATCGAACTCTCAAAACCGCTAGATACTTAAGGATCTCGAAACCAAAACAACCCATATACTCTAAGGGTAGACGTAACGATCGTGCCAAATCTGCGATTACCTACTACCGCAAATACATCATAGGGATGTAGATGGAAGCAGTGAGAATTATACAACAAGATGCAAAATTTATAGAGTACAACCAGGAATGATGATCATTACTTACGATCTGGCTTATCAACATGCAACAGGAAAATTCCATCCCGCTAGAATAGCAAGCACACCCGCGAGACATCGCCCCTGCAAATGGACTCTACTACATTCCAAGTTGTTGTAACAGCAACAGTAACCGCTGCTATAGCACAAATCAATGCAAACAACACCAATGGAGGCAGGAATAGCATTGACAACTCCAGCCGAAAGAACGAACATGGAAACCAACAAGTGAGAGCTTATCAAGGAACTCCAAACCCCAAGCATAAGAGCAGGAAGCGGAAGTCTAGAAGTAAGAAAAAGGGACAGCCCACTCAAGGCTTCTCAAAGAAGCAACATGTTGTTGTTGTTCATGCGACCATGACCCCTATTACACCAACAACCACGAGACCATATGCTGGAAGCCTTCCAAAATGCAACCAGTGCAATTTCCATCATAATGGAGCCTGCCGGGAGATGCATTGTAAGAAATGCAACCGAAAGAATCACACCACCAAATACTGTAGAACTTATCCATGCCAGAATCATCAGCGAAATGAAAACAACAACAATCACAACAACCCTAACAACAACACCAATGATGAGACCAGTCACACCTGTTGTGGGTGTGGAGGAACCGGTCACTTTAGGCGCAATTGCCCCAAGGCTATCAATCAAGGAGCAGAAGGATCAGAAATGGTCCTGACCTTGGGTCAAGGCGAAGCAGACCAAGACCCGACAATTGTTACTGGTATGTTCCCACTTAACAACTCTTTCGCTTACCTCTTATTCAATAGTGAAGCTGAGCGAAGCTTCGTTAGTAACAAATTCAAACGCTTACTAAAATGACAACCCGAGAAGCTCAACGAAGCCTTCACGGTGGAGATTGCTAATGGGAAAACCGAATCAACCTACGATATTTATATAGGGTACAACTTAACATTAAACAACCATTCATTGCAAATAAATTTAATGCCAGTGTATATTAGGAGTTTTGATGTGAAAATTGACATGGTTGGGTTAAGCCCCCACCATGCTGACACTACGTGTCACGAGAGGGCTGTTTGCCTGCACCTTCCTAATCATGAAACTCTAATAATCCATGGTGATAAACCTGGCGCCATTCCTCTTCCTATCTCATGCATCAAGGCACAGAAGTGCCTGCACTAGAAGAACTACATTTTCCTCACTCTTGTTGTGGACAAGACCAAGGAAGAAGTAAGCATCTAGGGTATTCCAGTAGCATGCGATATTCCGGATGTATTTCCTGAAGAACTTTCGGGAAGACCCCAAGAGACAGGTCAAATTTCGAATCGACCTCATACCGAGAACCACATCAATTGCCAATTCAGTGTATAGGTTAGCTCCCGCCAAAAATTCACAAGTTATCCAGTCAATTGAGAAGAATTTTTGCGCAAAGGATCCATCGGACCAAGCTTGTCACCCTGCAGAGCTCTGGTCTTGCTCTTCAAGAAGACGAATCCTTCCGAAGGTACATCGATTTTAGGAAATTGAATAATCTCCCTATCAAAAAATCGATACCCACTCCCTTGGAATGACGATCTATTTTGCCAAGCTCCAAGGAGCTAATCACTTCTCTAAAATAGATCTATGATCCGGTTACCATCAGCTCTGAGTCCGAGAAGAGGACATTCCGAAAACTGCTTTCCGAACTCGTCGCGACCATTTCAAAGTCGTTGTAATACCCTTCGGTCTAATGAATTCTCCCACGGTATTCATGGACCCCACGAACCAAGTTTTCCTAACCATTCCTGGTCAACCTTTTCATTATTTTCATCAATAACATACTCGTCTGCTCACAAAGCAAGAACAAAACTCTATCACACCAATGACCGGCCTTGAAAGCATCCAAGGCGGAGAATATCACGAAGAAAGCGCTACATGGATGGATAAAACCCTCGAAATCAAAAGACGAAGCTTATTTTTATAAGAGTTGAGTTGGGCGCTATCCGGGTGATCGTCAATGGGTTAACCCAATCTGCCCATTTCCTGCTAATACATAAATCAAACAAGACAGAAAGATTAACATGGACCTATATCAAAGAGATCGTCAGACTCCATGAAATATCAGTGTCTATTATCTCGGATCGGGATAACGAAATTACTTCAAGATTTTGACAGTCACTTCAGAAGGCTATGGGAACATAGCTAGACATGAGCGTTGTTTACCACCTTCAAACCAATAGCCAAAGTGAACGGACCATTCGACCACTTGAAGTCATGCTCCGAGCCTGCGTGTTTGAATTCAGCAAGTCATGGGATACCCGGTTGCCCTTGATTGAATTCTCACGCAATAACAGGTATCGTACGAACATTAAGGATGCTCTTTTCGAGACTCTTATGGTCGAAAATAAAGATCACTCGCCAGTACTCTCACGAGACCAGAAACCATTCGTGAAACGAAAGAGAAGATAATCCAAATGGGAACTCGACTTCAAACATCACGAGACAGACAGAAGAGTTATACTGACAAATGACGAAAACCTCTGGAATTCCAAGTCGGAGGCTGGGTAATATCGAAATTCTTTCCTAGAAAGGAATGATTCGTTTTGGGAAGCGGGGCGAACTAAAACCTCGATACATTGGACCCTTCGAGATTCTTGCCCGAATCGGTCTAGCGGCTTATAAATTGTAACTACCCGCTGATCTTAGCAGTGTACACCCCGTGTTCCATGTTTCCAATTTGAAAAAGTTCTTAGCCGACGAGACTCTCGTCATCCTATTAGAAGAAATTGAAATCAATGAGAATCTCAGGTTCATCGAGGAACCAGTTGAAATCATGGCCAAGGAGGTAAAGCGTACCAAGCAAAGCCGCATTCCGATTGTGAATGTTCAATGGAACGCAAGACGTTGACCAGAGTTCACATGGGAACGCGAAGATCAAATGAAACAGATGTACCCTCATCTATTCTCGCTTTCGCAAGTCTAGCTTTCAAAAGAATTTCAGGACGAAATTCCCTCTAACAGGGGGATGATGTCACAACTAGAAATTTTGAGGCCTTGTAACTACAACACTTATATCAATTATGAATCAATAATATGAAAGCATGTATGATGCTTATTCAATAAAAACAAAACTTCATCAAATACCCCATTCAAGCACTGCAAATAGTCAACAAAGAATTGGAAACCTTTGAAATTCTGGTTGAAGTCCATTTTGGACTAGGAGTTCCTTATTGGACCTAATGGACGAATGGGCTTCCAATTTAACTATCTAGAACCTAGAACTCTCAAATGGGCCCTCCTTATTGCACACCATGCACCCATGCATGGACTAGCATGCATCTAGACAAGTCACCTCAATTTTTCTCTTCCCCTCTCTCTTCTTCTCTCGGCCGAGAACCTCCCAAGACACACACACTCACAAAATTCATCTCCACTCTCTCCAAATCCTCTCAAGAACACTTGCACCCATTCATCAAATTTTCGAGATTAAGGAAGCTTTCAAGAAGATTTTCCTACAAATACATCATCTAAGGTAAGATATTGCTTGGATCCATAATCTAGCTACTTCATTTCATCAAAAATCTCTTATAAATCTATTCAAACTTATGATCTTACATCCAAGAAGCCTCTAAACTCGAGATCTACCAAGAGGACTTGCTAGGATCGAAATTTTCTTCCTTTCTCTCTTTAAAACCGAAACTACAACTCAAGGTGAGCTTCACACCCCTCTCTTTTCGGTTTTCATGTGTTTTATGGGGGAGAATACAAGAAAATGTGTAGATCTATGTGTATCTGTATGCTATGTGTGATTTTATGCATGTATGTGTGTATTTATGTGTTTTCGTGATAATTATGTAACTAAAAAGGGGTAAATCTTGAGATCTATGGTATGAGGAGAGGAACAAATATAATCTAAGTTATTCTACACTAATCAAGTGAAGACTAATAAATTATAATGTTATGATAAACATATTTCAACATAAAAACCCATTTTTGGGCTTAAAATGTCAAGTATACAAAACTAGGGTTAAAAGTGGCCATGTCACGGTTTCTTAAGGGCCAAAAGAGTCAAAACAGTTTTCATAATTGTTTTTCTCAATAATAAAATTTTCAAAGGACTTAAAATGTAAATTTTTAGCTTAATGGGCTATTTTTGGGCTTTTTGGCCCAATAAGCCTTAAATTGCAAAAAATGACAATTTTAAGGAGCTTTAATGAAACTTTCTGTAAACCAGTGCATAATTAGCATAACAAAACTATTTTAGGGGTAAGAAAAGCTTTCCACTATCAAAAAGGACCAAAAATGTAAAGTTTTTAGATTTTGGGCCAAAACTGTAAAAGTTGCGAAAAATGGGGTTCTAACCGAGGAACACCGTTCTGGAAGGGCTGAAGATGTTAACAAAATGAATTTTGGGTGATAACTGTGTTTTTAACAAGTTTATGGTACAAAAGTGTCAAGAAAATGTTTTAAGGACTAAAAATGAAATTCTTTTATATAAAGGACTAATAGTGTTATTTTTATAAAAGAAATGTAGTGAAAAGGTCAAATTCTACTTTTAAACAAATTAATTCATTAAGACCAAATACAAGATCCACGACTACCGACAAAACGGAAAACGAATACACATTCAACACCAAATATCGTTGTAAACGAATTGATTCTGTCTCGAATCAATACAAAACAACAATAATTAAATCAAAACACTTCAATAGATACGTGATAACTACAATGAGTAAACATACAAACTTTGGGCTTGAGTGTTTCAAATCATGCTTGATGGATCAAGTAAGTCCATCAAAATGATCCTTGGGCCCAAAAATATAACGCTTATATGTTATTGGGCCTCCTATGACCCAATTCCGTCTAAAAGGACTTTCAATAGCTTTTATGTGCTATTGGGCCCTAGTGGCCCATTAGTAAGGCTAGTAAGGTCAGAGTAGTCAAATGCGAGTTGCACCATCGTGTCTTTCGCATTCCCGACTGCCTAAGGTACTTACGATAGTAGCAGGACATAGTGCTCCTCTTCTCTTCGTTCACTAAGGCTTATGAGAAATCAAAGTAGACGAAATTAGTACGATATACAATGTGGAGTAATCAATATTTATTCGATATGACAATACAAAAATTAGTAATCACGGATACCTGTCAACATCGGAAAACATCGGGTTTTCTAGGGAATTCAATACTACTCGCTCGAAATTTTGTAACTATAATACAAAATAATCTTCATATATATGTTTTTGAAATCATTCATGCCTCAACTTATGGATCTTCACACTTTGATAAACAGAAGTCTTTTAAGAAAATATCGGATTTTCTGGGTTTTACAACCTACACAAATCATTTTATCACAACATTGCTTATGAACTCACCAACATTTCATATGTTGACGTTTTTCCAAAATAACTTGTATTCTCAGGTAACAGGTAAGCGGAAGAGTAATATGAAGTAATGTTAGGATGTTATGTTGTTAAAAGCACTCAAACAATTTTTGTTATGAATGTTTAATGTTAAAACAATGTACTTGATGTGAACAATTCCAGTTGTAATATATATTGATGCATGGTGACGTTTATGTTATGATTCATGTATATTCATTGTGATGATATTCAACTAAAGTCACGTGAGTACTCGGACGTTTCTGCCGTTTGGTTCGGGGTGTGACATGGACGTTCTGCTATTGAAAGCTTCGGTGGAAGTAAGTACATTCTTGTAATTGTAGATGACTTTTCTCGCATCGCCTGGGTTTTCTTTCTTAAATAGAAATCAGATGCGACTCCCAAGTTGAAGACATTCATCAAGCAAGTGGAAGTACAGCTGAGGAAAACGGTAAGGAATATCAGAAGTGAATATGGTCTGGAATTCAAGATTAACGATTTTGAGAGCTTTCTGGCTGACAAGGGGATTACTCATATGTTTTCGGCCCATTATACACCACAACAGAATCGGATTGTTGAAATACGAAACCATTTTTTATGTGAAGCAGCCAGAACCATGCTCAGTTTCGCTTCACTGCCGTTATATTTTTGGGTTGATGCTGTTGCAACTGCATGCTACACTCAAAATTGGTCCCTGCTAAATAATAGATTCTCAATTACTCCATATGAGATCTTAAACAACCGAAAGCCAAATGTCAAATTTTTCAACATATTCGGTTCAAGGTGTTTTATTTTCAATTCAAAAGAGAATCGTAATAAGTTTGATGTCAAAGCCGGTGAAGGAATTTTTATGGGTTATTCACTAACGTCGAAAGCATACAGAGTGTTGAATAAACGCTCATAACGAATTGCAGAAACCTATTATGTTACCTTCGACGATAATTACATGAAGAAAGTTCAAAGAGGTGAAAGTGACTTAGGTGAAATTTTTCCAGAATCTAGACAAGTCTCGGTTCCGATAGCCAACCTGTTTGAAGAATACATGCACCTGTTTGATGAACCAGAGAAAGCATCACACTCAGAAGCGAAAACCGCTGATAACACAATTGATAGTCTCAAGAAAATTAAAGATGAAGTTGCCAGAGAGATGGAAAGTGAACCTCCGACTGCTAAGATCAATCCACCATTTCAAGGGGAAAGTTCAACAACATCGAAAACAAACAAAGCATCTTTCGAGGGGGAGGATCCAATTCCGTCCCCATCTCATAAAGGTTCAGGCGAAGGGGAAAGTTCTACTCAAAATCCACCTATTAACAGTACAGTCGAGGGGGAGAATCCAATTCCCACAAAAAATGCAACCTTTGATGTTGTCACAGATTACACTTCCCCGGTCGAGGGGGAGAAAGAGAGTGAGAGTACAACTGACGAAGGCGAGCGTGATCTATCAGAAGTTGAAGTAGAAGTGAATGCTGAATTGGATCCAACATATGACCCAAATTATCCTCCATTAGTAAAATGGACCAAAGACCATCCTAAAGCACAGATTATTGGTGAAACTTCAGAAAAAGTTCTTACCCGTTCTCAATTGAAAGGGAAACAAACTGCATTATTCTCTAAAGTTGAATTTTGTATGTTTAATTGGTTTGTTTCCAAGATTGAACCGAAAACTTTAAATGTTGCACTTGATCATTCAGATTGGGTCCAAGCAATGCAAGATGAGCTTCATGAGTTTGAACGTAACCGAGTTTGGAGGCTGATACCTACACCAAAGGATGCGTCTATGGTTGGCTTGAAGTGGGTCTTCAGAAATAAGTTAGATAAAGAGGGGAATGTCATTTGCAACAAGGCTCGGTTGGTGGTGAAAGGATATTGTCAAGAAGAAGGGATAGATTATGAGGAAACCTTCGCTCGAGTAGCTAGGTTGGAATCAGTTAGAATCTTCTTTGTATATGCTGCTCATAAAAACTTCGAAGTCTTCCAAATGGATGTAAAATGTGGTTTCTTGAATGGAGAATTAGAAGAAACAGTTTATGTTGAGCAACCGCCTGGGTTTGTGAACGAGAAATTCCCTGATCATTGCTATGTGCTAGATAAAGCAGTGTATGGATTAAAGCAAGCACCAAGAGCCTGGTATGAAACTTTAACTCGCTTCTTAAAAATGTCAAAATTTAAACAAGGTTCGGTTGACCCAACCTTCTTCCGTAAGAAAGAAGGCGAACAGCTTATGATTGTTGAGATTTATGTTGATGATATCATCTTTGGCTCTACGAATCCTAGCATAACATCTGAATTCAGAAAGTTGATGGAGACTAAATTTGAAATGAGCGCAATGGGTCCAATTAACTTTTTCCTTGTTTTAAGTATTAGACAGGGAACAGAAGGTATGTTCATCAACCAAGAGGCTTATACAAAGACCTTACTGAAGAAAATCGGTATGAGTGGTGGCTCAAAAGTGAAGGTTCCAATGGCATTTGGCAAAAAGTTAACATCATCTCTGGAAAAGCCTGTTGTTGACATAACACAATATCGTCAAATGATAGGTTCACTAATGTATCTAACAACTAGTAAACCGGACATTATGTTTTCTGTTTGTTATTGTGCTAGGTTTCAAGCTAATACAAGAGAACCTCACATGGTAGCAGTGAAGAATATATTCCGTTACCTGAAGTGAACCTCATCTCTCGGTCTCTGGTATCCTGCAAAATCTGGATTCTTCATTCAATCTTTTTCTAATGCTGCTCTAGGAGGATGTGGACTGGATAGAAAGAGCACTACTGATGGATGTCAATTTCTTGACGGAAAACTTGTTAGCTGGCAGTCCAAGAAGCAAACCTGCGTGTCACTGTCCACAGTCGAAGCTGAGTATATAGCTGCAGCATCTTGCACTTCTCAAGTAATATGGATTCAAAGTCAACTACAAGATTACGGGCTAAGTATGAAGAAGATTCCTCTCTATTGTGACTCAGAAAGTGCAATAAGGATTTGTCACAATCTAGTGCAACACTCAAGAACTAAACACATTGCACTTAGATATGATTTCATCAAGGATCATGTAGAAGATGGGAACATGGAAGTACATTTTGTTCGATCTACTGATCAATTGGCCGACATATTCACTAAGGCATTACCTGAAGCACTATTTAACAAGATCTTACAAGGCTTGGGTATGATAGAAGCAGAGTCGGTACTGAATTCTCAAATCTCTCGCTAAAAATTAGACAAGTGAAATGGAGCGAACGCTCGGTCTATTTCGGCTTCTTAACTTTTGGGAACCGAAATGAACCGACCGATCTGTCTATTTCGGCTATGAAATTTTGAGAACCGAAATGAACCGACCGCTCGGTCTATTTCAGCTCTGAAATTTTAAGAACCAAAATGAACCGACCACTCGGTCTATTTCGCTTCACTCAACTGAGATAAGGTTTCAATTGTATACTAAATACCTTTCTTTTCTCGTCTTTAATATGGTTTATGCTTATTTAATTTATCTGCTTTCTGTTTTTATTCTTTTTCTAGAAAAATTCAAAAACCCAAAAATATTTTCTCTTTCTGTTTTTATTATTTTTCAGAAAACTCAATCCTTCAAAAATATTTTTCGTTTTGTTTGTTCTGTTTGTGTGGTGTGTTTGTTTGTTCTTACTTCAATTAGGTCACAAGGGTTCAAGTACAACAGAATTTGGAGTTAAGACAGGTAAAATTATTTCCATAAGAACTAGTTAACGGTCCATAGAAGCATGCTGTTGCATGTTTGTGACAACCCAAAGTTATTCCGTTACATTACCCCGTTACCGTTAACGGAATATTCCACTGTATAAAAGTTCCGTTAATTATAGGTCGCTAATTTAATAAATATTTCATTTATTTATGTCGTTAAGTCGTGATAAGAGACATAAAAACTCATAATACACATTTTCATTTAAATGGAAAAGTTAGTTTTATTATCACGACCACTAAATCGGGTGCGACCAAAAGCCCCGTATAACGACAGTATCGGGTAGAATTCCACTGAGCTCCAACTCCCACCCATATATAAGGGGGAGTAAACTCCATTGGAGCCTTTTCCACCCTCTCTCTCTATACTCTCTCTCTAAACTCGTTTCCGACCCGAATCCGCAACCAAACGCTTCCAAATCGTAAGTCCACTTACCCTAGCTTGATCTAAACATTACTAGCTGTAGTATTACCCCAAAAATCGTCCAAGAAGGCAAGGAGTAAGGAGTTTACGGCCCAAGAACACTCTAGGGCCGTAAACCCCTAAAATGATGCCAAACTTGCCTTTAAACTCACCCTTAAGCTTGGAAACTAATTGGGGATTTAGCCTAGGAGTGTTTAAACATCAAAACATAAAGTTTTAGGGCATAAAAGAGAGTTTACGGCCCAAGCACATGCTTAGGCCATAAACACCTCTAAACCTTGTCAAAATGCCCCAAAAACACTCCCAAACCACCCTTAGGCTTAAGACATAAATTAGGGGCATGCTATTTAGGGTTTATATCATTTAAACACAAATATTTGGAGGATTAAAAGGAGTTTACGGCCCAAGCATATACCAAGGCCGTAAACACCCCCAAACATGCCCAAATGATAGTTTTAGTTCCCCCAAATGGCCTCACACTTCATTATAAATTACTAGGAGGATAATAAGGGCTTGACACTTCAATAAACTCATGATATAGGAGTTCACGGCCGTGAACTCCCTTGGGGATGGTTCATGGGCCGTAAACTCCATAATGGTGCCCATAAAGACCCTAAACTCACTCATGCCTTTTGGATTTGGACCTAGAATAATTCCACAAGAAAGTTGAAGCCTTAAAACACCCTAGAAACCACTCACCATGAGTTTACGGCCGTAAACTCAAGGGAGTTTTCCTAGGGCCGTAAAGTCTAAGTATAGAGTTTACTCTTGGAGAGTAAACTCCATTCCTAAGCCATACACACCTTCAAATGTTACCCGGGACACCCCAAACACTTAACCAAAGTGTTTTCCGCTCTTTAGGGTGCGTATACTTTTTTAATTAGTATTATATGTACTAATTGTATGTAAACATATGTTATCATATGTTAAATAGGTCACTAAGTGTGTCCAAGTCTTTACTTGACACCGAGCACCCAACCGGCGCCTTCGTCGGATCTACTTACACCAGGTGAGTTCATACCCCTGAATGAAGTTAAACATGTTTTTACATGTTTTTGTAGGGGGGGAATACAAGTTAAACATGCCAGTTATCATATCAATCACATGTGATTGATAACCTGCATGCACGAGATTTTACCACATTGTACTTGATAACGCTTTCACTTCTTGAAGCGCTTATACTTGTTATTGCCTGTATTTCGCTTATACCTATATTCGCTTATACCTGTTATTGTCTCTATTTCACTTATACTGGTAGTCACTTATACCTGATAGATGCTCTTATTTCACCAGTTTTCGCTTCTACTTCGTGATACACTTATACCTGTTGGATGCTTATACTTGTTCACACTCTTACTTAGTGATACGCTTCTACTTCACTTATACTTGATATCGCTTCTACTTCACTTAAACTCGATACGCTCCTACTTCACTTGATATCGCTTCTACTTCGTGATACACTTACATTTGGCACGCTTATACTTCACGATTCGATTATTCCACACCGCACACTTATACTTCACGATATGAATCCACTTGTTACACACTCAGGCGTAGTTAGATGTATGTCTGTGCTTGTTTAGATGCATATAAGTAATGATTGAAGGACTTAGGAAGGCTTGTCCGCCCTATTTCCTTTTCTTCGTTGAGATGTGGTCTGGTGGGATCGGATGGCCGTCCGAAGGTCGTTTGATTCATTAGTTATATGTTATGTATATGAGCATAGACATATAGGTTTGCTCTAGTCAGTTCAGTCATGAGTCTCTACCTCTAGTTCAGCACTTACATTAGAAACCCACTACCCACTAGAAACCCACTACCCACTGTTTGGAAGTCATTACCCACTATTTGGGATGCATCTTCGGGACACGGCCTTCTCCGTCATCTAGTTTGTAACCAAAGTCTCCTGTATAGAGAGCGGACATTGTGTGTATAGATCTATACGAGATTGACACCCCCGCACCCTGACTGCTAGCTACAGTCCACGGCCTACCAAGCCAAAGGGTGACAAATGTCATAATTTATAGACGCTTGTAGGGCGTCTGATAATCTAGTGTCGGTTAGTATGGTTACGAGTATCCCAGGTTGCCTTATAATTCATGGCCTTAAGGTAACGGTATTTCATCGGCAATTCACACTGTATGCTGGTAACTCATTTTCAGAGTCACACTGTTTTTGACCTTGCGAGATGTATCTTTCATTTGATACTGTCTGCGATCTGCATTCACTGTTTTAGACCATACCAGCTGTACCTTTCATTTGGTACCTTCTGGGGTCCGTATCTCCATTTGTTAGACGGAACCAGACGTGTCGTTCATTCGATATTCTCTTGGAGTCTATGATTCCTTTGCCTTATCCAGCAGTCCTCACTGCTGTGGCATATGTTATTTCCCTTACTTTTCTTGCTTTCTTTAATAATCAAACTCAGTATTCTAATAATGATAGCGGTTAAGGGAAAACTACTTTTTACCACATAACACCGTCTAGTCTTGGTAGAAGGCTGCTTTTATTAAAGATAATATAGGATTTTCTGGAAAGAACTCTAATACACTGTAAACTCTTAAACTACTACATTATAAAGTTATTTGAATAAAATGTCACTAATTACTTATGAACTCACCAGCATTTGTAAAAATGTTGATACTCGCTTTTCAAATGACTTGTATTCTCAGGTCAGCATTAGACTGGTACATTCCCGGAGCTGTTGATGAAGATAGCTTAGTACCTTGCTGTAATTATTATATTTTCTTGTATACTTTGATATCTTGTAATGTAAACCATGTAAAACTATTACTATTAATGAAATGTTTTGTTGTACTTTGATTACTATAATACATGTGTTGTGATACTTGACATGACGTCATCCACCCTAGAACATTTCCGCCGTTCCGGTTTTGGGGTGCGACAATGTTGACCATAGCCTCTATGATTCTGAGCAGGCCTTAATGATTTGATCTATACCTATCGTTTCTTCCCAATTAGGCTGTTTACATCAACTCGGTCTAGAGCTACCTTACTCTTCTCATATGAGTTGAGGGTTTGTCTAATTTGTCATATTTTTACAACAGAAGGTACTTTCGGTTCTTTAGCCACCTTCTAATATTCTCCATCTACTTTCGGTTCACCAATGAAACCCTTGAGACTCCCGGTTCTTACCACTAAGGTTTATGGTTGCACAAAATCTGTGTTTGTGATCTTAGATACGTATACCACGTGCTGAGTGAAACCTATAATCTAACTCTTATAATGAATTGATGGTGAATTATCAAATTCAAGAACTTATTGGTTACCCAATGAAATCTCTTTTTATTTTAGTTTTGCATGGTCTTTATGAAATTGTCTAAAACCAAGGCATTTCTTCCCAAAAAGATCCAGTTTATTTTTTGTTTTATTTTGAGATTTCTATTACTTCATTTGTCACTCCAACTTATATCTCACCTACTTGTTCAACAGACTACATCGGTCTCACAAGTACTTCTACCAACGTTCAGTCTTATCTTAAGACTCGAAGTTTGGTTGAAGATAAGACTCCCAAAGCCTAACAATTAAAAGAAGCCTTTCATTGTTTCTCAACAAATATTCGATCGTATTTTTCGGGAAACTACACAAGCACTTCAAGTTTCTCTTGACTTTGAAGGAAGCGATTCTTGCCCGGGATCATCTGTGTTCTGTCTTCTAATAAGACATCACTCACATCCTATATACACTTGCTTTATTTCTTTATCGATTGTCACTCTATTGCATGAAAATTTTATTTTCCCAGCTCTAATTGTTGTTGGTTCAAGTTTTGTCTAAACAGGGGCACCTACGTTTTTTTAAGTCACACTGAATTTCAAACTACGATTGAGGATAAGAATTTGGGTGCGTGAATTTGAAAGGTCTCTATACCCATGCGTGCTGACGCTTACCTGGGAGTACCCAACCTGTCACATCGCACTTTTCAAGGCGACGTTTTAGTGATCACGTCATTATCATCATCTACATTCTCTCTCCTGGCAACGGTATAGAAAGAGATTTTCATTTATTTGTCTTTTCTCACCAACAAATTCTCTCAAGATTACGACGCAACTTCCAATTGTTTATCTTCCTTCTTCGATCCACAATGGAGACTTCATCCTCAGTTCAAGATCAGACTACTCTCAATCAAACCTAATCAGAATATGATCATCGAACTTAACCCGTTTTTGGATTAGTGTCTAAGTCCATAACTATTTTGGTATGCACTTGACCCGATGGTGCATGGTCCTTTTGGGTTGCCTTCACCAAAGCAACTTATAGGATGAATTATGGAGAGAAAGGATTAAATATGATTTATTAATATATTATGGGAATAATATATTAAAGGAGAAATCATATTGTTTAATTAATATTAGTCAATAATTAATTGGTAATTAGTTTTGTGACTAAAAGAGATTAATTAAACATAAGGGACTGCAATTGTAATTATAAGATAATTGCAATTTGGGCCATGGATTGCCTTATATTAAGGAGTGGACGAATTCTATGGGGAAGCCCATGGGGAAATCGTCCAAGGCCTTAAGGAAAGGGATCCATGGGTTGCTTAGGGCTTAAGCATGCAAATTAGGGTTTCCTTGTTCGATAACCCTAATAGCCTCACTATATATAGACCCCTTAAGGACCAAAAACGTGGCTAAGACTTCTCTAGGGTTTGTAGACGTTTTTGGGCTGCCTCTATCCTCTCTCCTCTTCATCCTCTTGCTTATGGTGTTTGTGAACCATTAGAGGAGTGACATTTGTGACTCTAAGCTTTCTAAAGTCAATAAAAGGAGGAATTGGGATTGTTATTGCTATATAAAAATCAAGAGAAACCTAGATCCAATAATTAGGGTTTGTATGAGCACATAGAATGTTCTTAGGACCAAAACCCATCAGTGGTATCAGAGCCTAGACTGGTTTCTATTGTATTGATGCATTATATGATTGAAAATTTTGTTTTTTTGTGTTTCTGGGGGCTAGACTCGCCGAGTCCATAGATGAACTCGCCGAGTCCATGCTGACTCGACGAGTCCATGCCTGACTCAGCAAGTCGGCTGGTCAGATGGAGGGAAAACCGGGATTTCTTGATGTTTTTGCTTAAGGATAGTTGCCTTATCATATTAGATCAATATAAATCCATTTTTATGATATCTTTGACTATATTGTTGATCTAATTGAAGATATTTATCAATTAACAAAATATTTGTTTCCTTATGTGATAATTGATTGATTATTTTGGTTAAATTGGTAAATTATTTTGCAAGAAATCATTAAATAAATCAAATATGGATAATTATGTGATTAAATGTTAATTTAGATTATTTGTTATTTGATCCTTGTTATTATGAAAAGTTTCATATTTTCTCCTTTAGGTTTTATAGTTTAAATTTGAACCCAAAAAGTTTTGTTGTTTTGAAATTTAAATAGTTGAAACCGTAATGTTTTGAAAAAGGTTTCAAAACATGCCCTCAAGTTTTGGAATTTAAATTTTGATTAATTGTTTAATTTTGATGTATATTTAAATTCTAAACCCTAATGTTTTGAAATGTTTCAAAACTTGCCCTCAAGTTTTGGAATTTAAAAGTTGATTAAAAGTTTAATTAGGAATGTTAAATTCTAAAACCCTAGTATTGTTTTGAAAAAGTTCAAATCACACCCTTATGGTTTTATTAATTAATTAAGGTGTATAATTAAAAGAGGTTTAATAAATCCATAAAAGTTTTGGTTTACAATTTAATTGAATTAAAGGTATAATTAATAAATTTAACCATCTAGTATTTTAAAAGTGTAAAATATACCCTATACTATATATAACATTAAAAGTCTAACATTATGTATCAGTAAAAATCAGTCTTACCGTTAGTAGGCCTCATTCACGAAGCTGGTCTATAAGGGGTGTTTAAGGAAATTGCCTATAAAATGGCGATTGAATGGGTATCCACTCTTACCCCACCGCACTCTTGACTAGTGGAGGGTCAGTAGCCGAACGGGTAGGATAGGACGAAACCTTCCATTATAAGTATAGTGAAGTATAAAAGTAACGAAATGTTTTTCAAATTCCCAATCTTAGTTACTTAGGCAAAAGCCAATTGATGCAATTCCATGAAATTACACTTTGTGCCCTTGCGAAGACGTTAGTGGAGCGTGTGTGGTTTACCGGCACACTAAATGGTTCTTAGCAAAGGTAGCAAAGGGTGACTCAATGTTTGTCATAGTTCGGTGCAGCGTGTGTGGTTTACCGGCACATCGAATAGGTGACTGTAACATGTGGGGGCACCATGTAATTTGCATGGTTATTCACACCCGCTTTGTGATCCTCGGCATCCCAGTCACAAACAAGAGGGGCATATCGAGATTTAAACATGCCATTGAAATTTTCAATGAATCTCATAGGATCTAGGAGTTTTCATAGATTTAAAACTTAAATTTCTTTTTCGTTTTTCATGGTGGAAATTAGTGAATCGTCATTCACTTACCTTCAAATGTTCTGCAATTTGGGTTACAACATCCCTCTCCCGAGTTGTAGAATATTGTGTTGGGTCCCAGCCTTAGTATCTCATTTGGGTGATTTACTAAGGACTCAATCAATCAACTAAATTGAATTCGTTTTCTCCCATTTTGTAGATATCAAAGTTCGACAACTATGGTCTTCCCAAATCCTGTGGAACAAGCATTCCACATGAAGATCATATTCCACGATTCGATCGAGGAACAAGAAATCATGCTTCACTTCCTCCTCCTCCTCCAACTGTTCTCCTAACCCACAAGATCGATGAATTGAAAGGTTCAATATCACTAAAGCCCTATTGGAAATGAAACATGAAGATGGTAAATCCGTGTGTGCCCACGTTCTAGGAATGAAATCACACATCGATAGGTTGATAATGTTGGGTGTGTCATTCCCGGATGAGTTGGCTGTAAATTGGGTTTTGCAGTCACTTCCTGAATCGTATAATGAATTCAAAAGAAAGTATTTGGCGAAACAATGGAGCGTATTTGTTGGGAAAGTCAACCGACCATGCTTCCGAGGACGTTCTAGGAGAATCGACCTGCGTTTGCTGCAAAGAGAAAGGGCAATGGATAGAAGTCTGCCCTAAGAGCCTGAAGATTCCAAAGATGGGAGAGTCAAAGAGTATGGTTGTGCTTCAGGTAAAATCCGCTATCTAACTCCATTAAGTTCCTATTCGTTGATTCTTAATACATGATGTGATAAGATTGCATTTGAATGTTTTGCAGGATCAGTGAAAAGAAAGGAAGCTTCGTAAGAGAGAAAGAAGAATCTAATCACAAAGAAATGGATCTAAATCGCATGGATTTGAAGATTAGATTTTGAGCTTAGATTGTTATGATAGAGTTGTTAGGAATTTTCTTTTTGAATACATAGTTTTTAGTTGATTTTGCATTGTAAGGACAAATGTTTTCCGCTGCTTTTATAAATAAAATAAATTTTGGTTTGACTTATTTATTTATTTGTTTATTTCCTTGCAATGAAATCGTTATGAAAATTGATGTTTGCATACTTCTACAACAAGTGGATATGATTCTTGTTTATGATGTTTATGGAAAGTCGAGAATTTACCAAATAGGGAGAGTTTCTCATCGCCCAAGTTTCAACTGGACAGAAACTTGGAATCATGCAACTTGGTTGCACGATGAATGAGAAATTTCATATTTGGAAATTAAACTAATTCATTGACAAAGTGTCAAGTGAAGGACTAGGAGATCGAGTACACAAAGTTGCGTGTTGATGAAGTCCACCATAAGAATAACAAAATATTGTTCATGATTTACTAAAAGTTTAGTAAATATGATTATACTTATGAGATTAAGTGTAATTCGGAATTGATTAAAAGGGTTTAAATCAGTAGCAAAACGAATAAGAAGAATCATGTAGGCAGAAAGATAAAAGTTTCTCCATTCTAAGAAGAAGGGAGAGTAGCTTTTATGCTTGATGACAGGTCTTAATGATTAAGAACCATATCTCAATTGATCCTCTAAATGAGTCTTAGTACAATTGTATGTCTAGGAAGAGGAATCGAGGATTGAGGAAATGGTTAAATCAAGAAGTAAATCATACTTCGTTCCAATAACAAGTCTTAAAGTTAAGATTGTGACAACGTGTGACAAGTATTAAGAAGGTTTATAACATTCATAAAATGTAGAATAGGGAAAAAGGTTTTCTTATTCTTGCACATTTGAAATTGGTAAGTTGTGATGTCTTGGATAAGACAAAGACCAACTAGGACCAATTTATGAAGTATTTTGATAAAAGCTACACTAACTCTTGAATATTTGTTTGTCAAGAAATGGTTATTGACAAAATAATCTTATATGTCAAGGAGTCAGTGGGAGTCTTAATGGTCTTGAAAGGTTTCAAGAACAAATCAAATAAACCTTATCGATCATCACTAGCACACGAGTTGAGGTTTAGAACCTATCGTGTTGACATTATTTTGTTTCTATGCCGTTACAATTGAGTTAATTATGCATATGAGTTGTATGAGATCTCGTTCGAATGCATAAAAGGCAAGGACCTTGATCAATGAAGAGTACATTGATAGGAAAGGGTGAGCTGCTTAGCTACTTGGAAGACATGGTGGGCAGCTGTGCTACTATAAGGCAAGAAATCAAGATTAAGAAAGTTCGGTCCATATGTGTTTAAATTTTTCGTAAACTTTGGTTTTGACAAATTCACATGGATAGGAACACATACATCATTTAAATCTAAGTTTCATAAGATTTCCTCCTTCATGAAAATGATTGTGAGGAAATGCTTTCACTAAGAAAGATTTTAAGAAGATAGTGATTGTAAAATTGCATTCTCAAATTCAATTATGGCTACGGTATCCCTTTCCATGATTTGAATTGTGAGGTCTGGCAATTAGTCTTAATTGTTTAGACACACATATAAACTATCTAAGGAAAAGGTGTATAAGTTCAAGAAGCCTAGATAAAAGATTATCAAAGCACTAAGTATTAGAAACATCAACTTAAGAAATTCAATAAGTATTGATTTTCTACAAGTTAAGCAGGTTTCTGAATACATGTCAAACCTAGCGGGAGCATCAGTGTTATGTTTATAATAATCATCATGATAGTGGGAGTATAAATGTTATGATTGTATGATTATTAAGGCATGTATTGCAAGTTTGCAATATTAATTATAGAAAACAAGAGTTATACCTTGCAAAGTCGTAAGGGTTGTAAAGTTGTTTTGCTATAATTAAGGGAGAGAATATTATGCTTCATTTCAAATCTAAAGGTTTAGGTTGTGGAATGTTAATAAATTTAGTCAAAGATAAATAGTGTGTTCTTAAAATTTCGATTATGATTACGGCATTCCTCTTCATAATTCGAATTTTGAGAACATAGAAAATAAAACATTATGCATCGTGTCCCATACGCTTCGGGTATAGGATCAATTGCAAATGGTTGAATCTTTGACCATTCTAAATTTTTGCAAATGTCTAGCGCATTTAGATGGAAAAAGGACAAGAATTGGTTTTGACTAAAATAATTAAACAACTATCAAAGGACAATCCAAAGTTCGACGAGGATTGGTTGCTTGTGAGTAGTTTGAAGCATGGTATTGGATGAACCATATCGACATTATTATGAATAGAAAAGATTCTATTAAGAATGAGTTGTCATATGGAAAATATGGAAACGTGTCCATATTGGGAATTAAATATTGAAAAACCGATGACTAGATTAGAAACTTTTATGCAAAAGGATGTTCAAAGGAAAGTACTTTGAGTGAGAGACATCATATCTAAGGAATTGTCTTGTAACAATTTCCGATAGAGGACTTTGTAATTTCATTGGAAATAGTCTTTGTGGCTTTGGTGCAGTGACATTATGAAAGGATGATTGCATAAAATGTTAGAATCTAATATATTCTATAAGTGGGAAGAATTTGATATTCTTTTACTTATGGAAACGGATTAGGAGTTGTGAAATAAGAATGATTGGAAATGTGTTCAATTTGATCTATTTCACAAAGTAAGAACCATAGATAAACATTGTGTGCATGCGAGGAGCATGGGACAAGTGTATTAATTCAAGTAATAAGTTGATTGCCCGAAACGACAAACAATGAGTAATCGATATGGTGATAAATAAAAGGTGTTTTATTTATGCTCAAAGGGTTGAGGACATATGGGATTAGTATTATTCTTGTGTTTCACTTTGCATATTTTGACTTCCAGAATAATTGAGATTATTAAGAATAATCGAATTATTCAAACGGACCACAGTTAGTCATACGTTGGAAGTAAGTATGAATGAAGACTGTCATGAATTGGTTTGTAGATTGTCTAGAGCGTATTAGACATAGCAAAGGTTTGCTGCAATGTTCGTGAGTGCTTATGAATATGATTTGAGCATTGGATTAAACCCACGCTCACTTGGATCACTCCATGGATTGTATCACGAGTGATTGGTTAGACGATAACATCTTATATTCTTGAAACCGATATGTGTGAGTTGTATCTTGCGAATCGGTTGCACATTGACAATATGTAAACGCACTAGTAACTTGGTGTCATAAAACATATTGTTGTGTGTGATTCGGTGAGTAAGTGCAAGCAAGAATTGAATCAAAGTTTAACCGTTCCTTTTATCCAAAGTAGGATAAAAGCGATATCTTTGGGCCCCTTGATGATTTAGTGATGACAAACGTAAATGCTCGGCCGGGCTAGGGCTAATTTGATTTGTTCAATTAGTCAATCGTCATAAATCGGGAATCGAGATATAGTACAAAGAGAATGATTTGAAATCATATCTCATATGATATCTAGAACGGAGGAATATATGATCCCTTCTCTAAAGGACACGCGTATCTGATAGGATCAGAGTTGACAGCGGCTTTGGAAAGCTATGATTGCAGATCAGGATCTGAAGTCATACGCATAATAGTTATTAGACTTATCCAAGTGGGAGAGTGTTGGATTAGTGTCTAAGTCCATAACTATTTTGGTATGTACTTGACCCGATGGTGCATGGTCCTTTTGGGTTGCCTCACCAAAGCAACTTGATAGGATGAATTATGGAGAGAAAGGATTAAATATGATTTATTAATATATTATGGGAATAATATATTAAAGGAGAAATCATATTGTTTAATTAATATTAGTTAATAATTAATTGGTAATTAGTTTTGTGACTAAAGGAGATTAATTAAACATAAGGTACTGCAATTGTAATTATAAGATAATTGCAATTTGGGCCATGGATTGCCTTATATTAAGGAGTGGACGAATTCTATGGGGAAGCCCATGGGGAAATCGTCCAAGGCCTTAAGGAAAGGGATCAATGGGTTGCTTAGGGCTTATGCATCCAAATTAGGGTTTCCTTGTTAGATAACCCTAATAGCCTCACTATATATAGACCCCTTAAGGACCAAAAACGTGGCTAAGACTTCTCTAGGGTTTGTAGACGTTTTTGGGCAGCCTCCATCCTCTCTCCTCTTCATCCTCTTGCTTATGGTGTTTGTGGACCATTAGAGGAGTGACATTTGTGACTCTAAGCTTTCTAAAGTGATTACCAGGAGGAATTGGGATTGTTATTGCTATATAACAATCAAGAGAAACCTAGATCCAAGCATTAGGCTTTGTATGAGCACATAGGATGTTCTTAGGACCAAAACCCATCACTAGCAAGGGTTTTCTTACCCTTTTATACAGTCTCTACTATGGAATCAATCTTGATTATGGGACGATTATCTGGTCTCAAGTGGTGCAGAGTCTCAATACCTCTACTAGGCATTCATAGATATCATGTGGCCGCTTCTGGATGCTCATTACAAGAAGGGCCATTAATAAGTTGGACATTCCATTTCTACGTTTCACATGAAGAAAATTATCATCTCTGATCCAACAAAGTTTATCACAAGGGCTCCATTCCTGAATCTATGTATCGCTCTGTCTCAACTGAAACTCATGTCATGGCGGAATACAGGAAACTTCCTCCTAAAGGACCGAGAGTTCTTACTCCAGAATAGCAGGCTGCCCTGGAAGCTGTAGACAAGCCTGGTAACAGAGGGAAACACACTACCACCAAGAAGGAGTCCACACAAGAGGATATGACTAAAGCTTCTATGTCTTGAAAACGTAAATCTCATAAAGGAGAGTCTTCCAAGCCCAAGAAGCTTAAGAAAATAGCGAGAAGATCCAAGAGGCCCACTCCGCCTGGCTCAGAAAATAACAAGGATGATGAAGAAGAGGAGGATCATCTTGAATCACCGAGAGGCAATACACCTCTCAGATCCCCAACTCCAACTGAACCCATCGATAATAGAATTCCAACCCCACCTCCATCACCGAAACAAACAATTGCAGTTTTGGTTCCTATCGATCCTCCACACACTACTTCACAACCAACGACTTCTTTACCACAACCTCCACCAGTTGCTACCATTCCAATTTCTACATCACCATTACCACCTCCTATAATCTCACAACTAACCACCACTAGTATTCCTGACTCAACAGTGGAAGTCAACGTATCTAATACAGGGCAACTACTACAACCGAAACTCCAGTCATCATTAAACCTCTTTCACCTATCAACTCAACTGATTCTGGTGCCACTCTCGGTAGAGAGAATGATGAGTTTGACTCAACATACTTTAGTCCATACCGGCTTCCTTCTGATGAAGACAATGATGCTCCTGTCAACAGCCAACATTTACAGAGGATTCATGACAAGCTGGATCGTTTTCTTGAAGACAGCAAGGCTTATAGTGGTGTGGTTCTTAAAGCTTTCCTGGAGACTGCCATAGAACAATACACAACGTCAATCGAGAAATCTACTAAAGCTAGTGATAAGTCTACTTCTTCTTGTAAAAAGGAAACTACAGATGTTTCTAAGATTGTTCATACAACTCATATTTTTCTTGACTCATTGAAAAATCATGGTGATACGATTGCAACGAAAATACAAGCCTCTGTAGATTTATTTTTTATGTCCCTTCAGGAAGAAACTACCAAGTTTGAAGCTGTGAAATCATCTATCCAAACCGAGAAAACTTCCTTTGTAAGCTCAGTGAATTCTCGATTTTCCTCTCTTCAAGCTAACCTTGACACCGAAAGTGCTCGAAAGGCAGATCTTGCCAAACAAGCCTCTACGGTTGAAGTCCTGAAGGTACAGTTAGCACAAGCAGAGAAAGAAAATTATTTATTAAAGACAGAATGGTCTGTATTTCGAAGTTGTGCAAGCGACGTAAAGGACATGTTGACCAATCTCCTTGGTACTCATGAACACATCCTAACTCTCACCATCATAAATAATTTTACCACCAAACTTATTCCTGCCCTTGCCATGCTCCATGAAATGAAGGGTGTTTCTGAGAGGTTCGTACCTCCGAAACAAGGGGGAGAAGGTGTTCGTGTTGATTAGCCGAAAGTGGTTATAAAGACAGAAAGTGATCAACCGAGAGTGACTGTGAAAATGGAAACAGAAACTATTCACCCAAAAGTCAAAGTCACAACCAAACCGAAGGATAATGTAGCTTCAGGTTCTCGTCCTCATGAAAAGGAAAAGGAGACTGCCGAAGAGAGTGATAGTGATGTTGGTGAAACTATTGCTGAAGCTCTCCAAAGGAAGAAGAGGGAATGAGAGCTGAATGAAAGTTTGAAAGTTTGAAAGACGCAGAGGAGAGGGAAAGGAGAAACAAGGAAGAAGAAGAAGCCTTGAATTGTAAAAAAAGCGTTGTTTCCCTTATGGATGAAGGAAGTAATTGTCAATCAAGCTATAGAGTTTCCATCAGTCTATTGGTTGGAACCTGTTGCTTTATTTGACTGTGATAATTCAAAGGACTCGTAGTTTGATGTGCCAAGTACAAGGAAGGTGTTCACGTTCCATTGTTTTGATTCAACTAATGAGGTTTATTTTCCTCATTCGAAGGTTGACCGAGAGCTGATTGACTTCTATCTGAAGTTTGGCCAACCGCAGTACTTGACTTGGAATGCACAGAAGATCATTACAGTCAAGGTTCTCAAACCCTCACCTGCTGGGAGATTTACCAATGTCAATTTCAAGATCACTCGTGGTACAACAAACACAGTGTCGATTATCTCTCTTGCTGACCTTCCTAATTTAAATCCCCATGATTGGATTTTGCTATACAACATTCTGCTCACTAATCCGACGGAATATGAGCCGATTCTGGAACACTTAAAGAGAATGTTGGCCTCCTATATATATGAAGTTGCAACTATTGATCAGGAGATAGCAAAGGTTATGAACAAGAAGCCAACAGTCAAGCCTACACCAAAGCCAGGGGATGTGAACAAGATGAAGATGGGCCAAATTGATTCAACACATCTCACTGTGATGTTTACTAAAGGTGAAGCTCACAGATTTTTGCTCTGGTAGATAAGCACTTATTTTCTACTGATTACTTGGACCACTTCATAAACATAATACATTGGTGCAAGTAGAATTCAGAGGCTGACAAGAAGAATTTTACAGACATGCTTCGGTGGTACATTACATTTCGGTATCGTCTTTTGGCCATCATACCGAGGGTTTTCAAGACTGTGAAGAAGTCTTCTGCTGCTAAACAGAATTGAGGTTTCGGCTCCAAAGACGCAAAGGGGGAGATTGTTGAGTCTGTTTGTGTTGCATCTTGGGCCTTACGTTTTGGATCCGGATAGGGCTTGTCCATCCGTGATTGTCTAGATTAGCTAGTAGGGTTATTCTATATATATGCATGCATGTATGCATTATTAACAGTTCATTATCACATTAATTATTTTGTAACCCTAGAACACCTCTACAGTCGTAGTTCTTAATCGAGCTCTTCTGAGGTGTTGAAGCATTAATCATACGATATATTCAAAGCCATACTCGTGTTCTTTATTATGTTCTTAATTATTAGCTTGCATAGAATCTATCGATCCTGAAAGAACTTTGTTCTAACAGTACAAGAACCCACTGCAGAAGAATTTCAACCGTTCTTTATCCATATTGGGTATAACAAGGATTACAAGGCCAAGGACTTCAAGAAATCATCCGTTTCCAAACTATGGACCGCGTTGATGCACTTCATCATTCGAGGGCTGTTTGGAAAGCATGGTGGTACGGACACCCTAAGCAAGGATTGGCTGTATGTGGTGTACAACATCTACTCTGGACGCAACAATGATGTCGATCTTCCGGAGGTGCTTGGCAGGACATCCGGAAATTCACAATCAAAAGGAAGACGAATAAGATTTCAAGCCATAGGTTATGGGCTTTCACAACTCAACAACTCTACAGAGAAAGGTTTGAACCCATTCCTATTGCCAGCATTCCGAAGGAGGTATATCTAACCTTTAAAACTGTCAAGCGTTATAGAATTTCGGATAATATGTTGGCGCTAATTCCTTCCAATTCCATTTATTTGAAACATCATTTAGAGACTTTGGTTATGTTTGACCCAACACAACTGCCCCAGTCTCTGTTGAGTCCATTTCGGAAGAGGCTAATCCTTCTGTGTCCGGAGCAAAAATTAAAAAGTCTGCCAAAAGGAAGACTTCTCCTTCTAAGTCCAAGCCTAAAAAGAGAACCAAAGTCAGTTCTTCCTCTCAACATGAAGGAACTCATGGCATTCTGGCTGACTCTGGCCTTCCGAACACCTCTCCTACCCACTCATCCGAGGTACTCCTCGATGTTTCAAAAACACTGGCACACACTCATGGGGAGTCTGCACATAATCCACCCTCACCTTCTAAAAAAGGTGATGCCGGTGTTGAATAAAGTTCCTTGCCCCTAGAAGAAACCCATGTGTCACATTTTCTATCCCAACTCCTTGTACACGCACACACTCCGGAACCCCTGTTCCAAACTCCAAGCATTTTGAGGCTGGAGTTGTTCCTCCAACCTTAGGTGCATCAACTGGTCTGAGGCCCTATAAGGGTACAGGACGACCAGGAACTAATGATCCTTTGTGGGAAGATTTTGTGAATAAGGCACACTCTAGGCATCCTGAACTTACAAGATCCCAAGTTGAAGCCATTCTCATCGCCATGCGAAACCGAGCCATTCATAACAACCTTCCTTATGTTTCTCATTCAGATGAGCTTGTTGATCTATAGTTCACATCTACAGAAACTCCAAAGTCTCATCCTCATGCTTCGAATCCTTTAGGTTCAGATGATGAAATTTCCAAAGAGGTGCTGCTGACGACAGATGTTGAACACGTTGCAGATGCTAATATGTTTTCCTCATTTCAACTTCACTCAATGCTATCTTCTTCCAATCTCGCTTTTGATTTTGGATCATCATCCTCCACCCAGGATGAATCAGAATCAATACAAAAACTCCATGATAATGCAGCAAACAATAAACTTGGTCCTTCTGTCACTCCAATCAATCTGGCATCTCTGAAACACAATCCTCAACCTTCCAACTCAGACAACGGATCCTCTGTAGGAAATGATATTGATTCGTTTTCTCTTTCGGATATTCAATCCAATGTTTCTCTTTTTGAAATCATATTAATCCGTTTTCTCTTTTGGACTTCCGTGACTAGGCTAAACACCAAGATTGATGAAAAGGTGTTCGGACTGGACACCAAGCTAGAAGCCATTCTCCAGTCCTTATCAAATAAGTCTGGACCTTCTGTGGCTGAAAGAGAAGCTCAGCTAGATCAACTGATCTCCATCTGGCTCAAACATTCAATCGAAGAAGTTGCAATGAAATATGATGCTTCAGTTGAGCACTATATCGACACCATAACCACAATCCTTAAAGGTTCATGATGACTAGGTTTTTGCTACCAATGATCTCATCAAGCAGACCCATATTCTCCATGAGAAGCAGATTCAGCGGTTAGAGAAGGAAATTAAGAAGAAGGATGAAATGAACTTGATCAAGTATGTTCCAAGTGGATCGTAGAAATTTGATGAGATGCTTGCTATCCTTGGACACCTGTTTGATCATCTCTCCTCCGAAGTGCCCACTTCCGAAGCTTATGATGCTCTAACTCATCAACTCAACACCGGTCTTCAAAAGGTGTTTGAAAATTTTGATGATCTAAAGGAATCTTTCACCCTTGCACCGGTTCATAAGGCACCGATGCAAGAGGGGGAGAAGGTCCAAGTCAACCTTTGATGCCTACCTCAGTTTTTCAACTCCGAGATGAAGATCTCGTTTCCGATGATGAATTCCAAGTTTTTTCTGGACTTCTAGGAAACAATGATGATGATGAAGACAGTGAAGAAGAACAACATGTCACAAAGGGAGTACTTGCTCTTGAAGCTCCACGAAAGCTTTTCCTAAAGCCAATGACTGGGGAAGAGCAAAGAATTTGGTCTGTAGTTTCTTGGCCATCTTCTTTGCCTGATGTTCTTCAAAGGGGAATCCAAATGGCCAAGGCTAACACTTTCCTCACCGCTCAAGCCTTCTGATCCACTCCTTCTATGTTGCCACCAATTCCAGAGCCAAAAATTTCTCAAATAGATGAAGGTTTTCCTCTTCGTACCCCAGACGACATTCCGGAAAAACCTCTTCCATCCTCCTTCCTAAGATCACCGTGGACGAGAACATGTTGCATGTGATCTTGTCACACCCCAAAACCGATAACGGCGGAATAATTTTCGTGGTGGAGGACGTCATGTACGGTATCATCACAATTGCATAATAGTAAAAACAAGAAACATGCAACCATTTCATTTACATAGTGAGTTTAATTACAAGTGTGTTCTGTAATGTTCAACAAACACCAAAAGTAATACAAAAATAAGAGATGGATCTTGTATGCTCCACCTTCTCCAAAATGTTGCACCTGTACCTGTCTATCTTTGACCTGAGGATACAAGTTATTTTGAAAACGAGTATCAGCATAAAGCTGGTGAGTTCATAAGAGTTTAGTGTGAGTTTTAGTATAAAATGCATTAGTACAGATAGTGTGAAAAGTTGCAGTATACATTTGTAAGTAGTAGAAAACTCTAGAAAATCCTACATTTTCCAGAAAATACATTGTAAGTGAAAACCCTTAAGTTGCATGTAATTATCATCATTGAAAACCGTTTGTTGTAAAGGTATATTAGCGAGTCTCTAATAGGTGGTATAATAAGAAAAGTTATGCTTGATATCAGTAATAGTGGTGCAAACTCCCATTAGTAATAGATTCTTACTTACTTCGGGATATTAACTTATTCTTTAGTGTTAGTATTTTAGTATGGATGTAGTGTATTCCTTGTATGCTACTCATAGTGTGAGTAATAGAGGACCCCATGACCTTCCCAGTCATGCACAGTGTAGTGAAGTAGTGGCATCCCTGGGCCTGCCCGGCTCGGACTGAAGTTGACAGTCGGGATGTAATAGTGTCTGCCCTGTATAGATCTATACATGTAGCGTCGTCTTCCTGTCGAAAAACTCTGGGCATAGTATGTAGCGAATAGCGTATCTCGTAGTGAGTTAGTGCGTTATCTCCTGATTAGTGATTTCTCTTGTATTATAGTGTAGTAGTCTTTTGTATAGCTCGTAGTGTGTTCTCTTATTAGTGTGTCGTCTTATAATAGTGTGTATTTATAGTATGTAAAGTAGTGGCAGTAACGAGTAGTAGTGGCCTTAACTATACCTATTATAGTTAATTCTAGTGTGTATGATTCTTGACAATTAAGTAATGTGGGTAGCGAATGGAATGAAAAAGCTCGTATCCAACACTAATATACATGATATATAACTAAGAAATCAACGACAGTCGGACGGATAACAACTACCCTAAGCCCACAATCAAACAAGAACAGGAAATATGGCGAGCTATCAGTCCTAAGTCCTTCAAGTCTTACTTATATAAATATATTAGTGTGGTTACATTTTATAAGAAAACATATTTAATAAAAATCTTATCCAAAGAAAACATTTAGAAAATAGTTTATTTATCCAAAGTAGTTTTGAAAACGCAAAGTTCTTTTATAAGGCATAGTGGTAAATCACATGTGATTTAAACTTTGAGTAGTGAATCACATGTGATTAATTCTCATAAACATGTATATTTGACTTGTATCCCCCCCCCCTTAAAACATATAAAAACATTTGAAAGGTTCATTTAAGGGGTATGAACTCACCTGAAACCGAGTAAATCGGGTAAATCGGGTGGAAGTGTCTGTTGAGCGTTTTGTACCAAATAAGGACTTGTACACCTTTTAAGACCCTAATATCATATGAAATATGTGTTTTACAAGAAATTAATCATTTTATGCTTTTCATTAACACATTTAGGTATTCTAGCATTGATTTGGGGTCTTAGGGCTTAGAAGTGGTTCTCGGGAATTGTACAAGGCCAAGAAGGGTTTACGGGGGAGTCCAAGAGTTTACTCCCTTAGAGTTTACGGCCCATAGGCCACTCCTTGGGATTTTACGGCCGTAAGCCTCTAGGCTTGGTCGTAAACTCTTGTTCTCCTCTCAAAAATGGATGTTAAGGCCTTAAATCAATCCCTTACATTTCTAGTGAATGCCTAGGACCAATTTGGGGGTTTAAAACCTTCATTTGGTTATGTTTTGGGGAGTTTACGGTCCTAGCTTATGCTTGGGCCGTAAACTCCATTTTGTCCCTCAAAATGTGTTGCTTTATGGCCCTAAGCATTTCCTAAGATCATATCTAAATTCTATCATGCCTTAGATGGGTTTTTGGGACCATTTAACATAGAAATTGGGTGTTTACGGCCTAAGCTTTTGCTTGGGCCGTAAACTCTCTTTTAGGTCCTAAAAACTTGTGTTTTGGTGTCCAAACTCATCTAGGTATATCCCTTAATTAGCATGCAAGCCTAAAGGAAGGAAAAATTGGGGTTTGGCCAAGTTTTGGGGTGTTTACGGCCTAAGGATCTTCTTAGGCCGTAAACTCCTTGTTTGCCCCTCAAAATCATGAATTCCTAGTTATAAGCACTTTGATGTATGATTAGAACAAGTTAGGAAAGAAAACCTTACGTTTGGAAGCTAGATTTCGCAGTTTTGGAGTCGGATTCAGGTCTAGAGAGAGAAAGTAGTGAGAGAGAGTGTGTGGGTGGTAAAAAGGATGCAAAGTGGTGTCCACTTCCTTTATATATGCCTCGGGTATTGCATTCGGTACACTGCTACCCGATGCTAAAGTTTAACGGGGTTAAAACTTTTTACCCGGGTGAAATGGTTGAAAAGTAATATAACTTTATTTTGTTATATGGGATTATCATTTAACAAGTTATATTTACTTATATCAATTAATAATGACATGGAATATAAATAAATGGATATTTATCTATTGACGACTCCAAATATTACAGAACTTTTTATAAAGCGACGAATTCCGTTAGCGAAAACGGGATTATGTAACGGTAATAAATTTGGGTTGTCACATCATCCCCCCGTTAGGGGAATTTCGTCCCGAAATTCAGATCTCAAATAGACAAGTATTACAGTACTACTAAGCGAAGAGATGGGGATAATTGAGTTTCATTTGATCCTCACGTTCCCAAGTGAATTCCGGTCCCCGCTTGGCGTTCCACCGAACCTTCACAATTGGGATGCGGCTTTGTTTCGTTCGTTTTACTTCCCGATCCATGATCACTGCAGGCTCTTCCACGAAGTTGAGGCTCTCATTGACCTCGATCTCGTCGAGGGGGATCACGAGAGTCTCGTCGGACAGACATTTCTTCAAGTTTGAGACGTGGAAGGTAGGATGTATGTTACTTAGCTCGTGGGGTAGGTTGAGTTTGTAGGCTACAGGGCCGATTCTAGCGTGAATATCAAAAGGCCCTATGTACCTTGGGTTCAGCTTTCCACGCTTTCCGAAGCGTATCGTGCCCTTCCAGGGCGAGACTTTCAAGAGGACTCGGTCTCCCACCTGGAATTCCAAAGGTTTTCTTCGTTTGTCTGCGTAGCTTTTCTGTCGATCCCTAGCGGCTTTTAATCGTTCACGAATCTGCACAATCTTCTCGGTCGTTTCTCGAATGATCTCCGGACCAGTGAGAGCGTTGTTAGGAACTCATCCTTTAGCTAACTGAGTGTCACCCACCTCAGCCCAGCACAGAGGGGATCTGCACTTCCGGCCGTAGAGGGCTTCGAATGGAGCTGCCTTGATGCTCGTATGATAACAATTGTTGTAGGAAAACTCCACAAGAGGTAAGTGTGTATCCCACGATTTACCGAAGTCGATCACACAAGCTCGCAGCATATCTTCTAGAGTTTGGATCGTCCTCTCACTTTTCCCGTCAGTCTGCGGATGGTAGGCTATACTCATGTCCAGATAATAGATATAGGGACGCCATGCAGCCATACTACTTCCTTAAGATATGTTCTTGTGAGCTTTTCCATCTTGTCTGTTTCCTTGATGGGTAGGAAGTGTGCAGACTTGGTCAATCTGTCGACGATGACCCAAATGGTATCCAACCCACCCGCTGTCTTGGGTAGCTTGGTTATAATGTCCATTGTGATCCGTTCCCACTTCCATTTCGGTATCTCCGATTGTTGGAGGAGTCCTGATGTCTTCTGGTATTCGACCTTGACCTTCGCGCAATTAAGGCACTTACTCATGAAGGTAGCAATCTCTGCCTTCATGTTAGGCCAGCAGTATAGCTTTTTGAGATCTAGATACATCTTATCCGAACCTGGGTGGACGGAGTATCAAGTGTTGTGTGCTTCCTTCATGACCAAGTCTCTGAAACCTCCATGGCGCGGAGTCCAGATTCGGTCCATAAAGTAGTAGGCTCCATCACCCTTGACCTCCAAACTTTTATCCATTCCGCGCAGGGATTCTCCCGTCACATTCTCAGGCTTTAAGGCTTCCAGCTGAGCCTCCTTGATCTGTGCGGATAGATGCGGATGGATAGTCATTGTCAACGACTTGGTTCTTCGACCAGAATACTCCTTCCTACTTAGGGCGTCTGCTACCACATTGGCTTTCCCCGGGTGATATCGGATTTCGCAATCGTAATCGTTGAGTAGCTCGACCCATCGGCGCTGCCTCATGTTGAGTTCTTTCTGGTTCAGTATGTGTTGGAGGCTTTTGTGATCAGTGTACACCACACTCTTCGTCCCATACAAGTAGTGTCTCCAGATTTTTAGTGCGAAGACGACCGCTCCTAACTCGAGGTCGTGAGTAGTGTAGTTCACCTCATGTGTCTTTAGTTGTCTTGAGGCATAGGCGATGACCTAACCTTGTTGCATCAAGACACAACCGAGCCCCTGATTTGATGCATCGCAGTATACCACGAAGTCTTCTGTTCCTTCGGGAAGGGATAATACTGGTGCGTGCATAGGGCTCGCTTCAGGGTCTGGAATGCCTTCTCCTGTTTCTCTTCCCAGTCGAATGATACGCCCTTCTGGGTCAACATGGTGAGAGGCTTCGCGATCCTAGAGAAGTTTTGAATAAATCTGCGGTAGTAGCCAGCGAGGCCTAGAAATTGGCGAATTTCTATAGGCGTCTTTGGTGCTGACCAGTTCTCAATAGCTTTAATTTTGGAGGGATCCACGCGGATTCCATCTTCACTAACCACGTGTCTTAAGAATTCAACTCTTCAGATCCAAAACTCGCACTTAGAGAACTTCGCATATAACTTCTCTGATCGCAGTGTTTCCAGGACTCGTCATAGGTGATCCTTATGTTCTTCCTTGCTCCGAGAGTAGACGAGTATATCATCAATAAAGACGATGACGAATTGATCTAGATATGGACGGCATACCCTATTCATTAAGTCCATGAATACTGCGGGAGCGTTAGTCAATCCAAAGGGCATCACTACGAATTCGAAGTGCCCGTAACGGGTTCGGAAAGCTGTTTTCGGAACATCTTCCTCAAGCACCCGTAACTGGTGATACCCAGACCGAAGATCAATCTTGGAGAAGTAACTGGCTCCTTGTAGTTGGTCAAATAGGTTGTCGATACGAAGGAGAGGGTAGCGATTTTTGACCGTGAGTTTATTGAGTTCCCTATAATCGAAGCACATCCGAAACGATCTGTCCTTCTTCTTCACGAACAAGACCGAAGCTCCCCAAGGTGAGAAGCTCGGTCTTATAATGCCCTTGCTGAGCAGCTCGTTGAGTTGACTGGATAGTTCTTGCATCTGGGCAGGCGCTAGATGATAGGGAGACTTTGCTACGGGGGTAGCTTCTGGGACTAGGTCGATTCGGAATTCAACCTGACGTTTGGGAGGTAGACCTAGAAGATCCTCCGGAAAGACATCGGAGAAATCGCATACAATAGGAATGTCCTTCGAATCTTTCGCTTTCTGACTGGTGTCGAGAACATGAGTAAGAAAGGCGCGATATTCCTTACGCAAGTATTTCTGAGCCTGGATACTAGAGATGATACGAATGCTTGTACCGGGTTTATCTCCATAGATCAATAGAGTTTCATGGTTCGGAAGATTCAGGCGAATGGCTTTGTCGAAGCATAGGATATCGGCACGGTGGAGACTCAACCAGTCCATACCGACAATGACATCAAAACTTTTGATAAAGACTGGTATGACATCGATTGGAAATGAGTGATCATCTAACGTGAGGGTACAACCTATGTAGATTTCGTTAGAGCTTTCAGTTTTCCCGTTAGCCATTTCTACAACGAATGTTTCTTTTAGTGGTTGAGGGGATTGTTTGAGTAAGTGGTTAAAGTTTTCATTTATGAAGCTTCTTTCTGCACCACTATCGAATAAGACACAGGGATAAGAGTTGTTGAGAAGAAACATACCCGTGACTACTGTGGGATCCGCTACCGCCTCATTGTGACCAATAGGAAGTAGCCTACCAGTTCCTCCAGCATTCGCAGCCTTCGGACAGTTCTTTTTGAAATGACTAGCTTCGCCGCAGCCATAACACGTTGGGGTCACTCCCGAACCGGAAACTTGCGAGATAGGTTTGGGAGGGGCCTTGCAGAATCGCACAGTATGGCCCTGCCGACCGCAGTTGGAACACTGCAATTCACGGCAGGTGCCCTTGTGGTGAAAAGGGCACTTAGGACACGTGGGCAGATTCCCACTATAAGCTTTTGGTGGTGCAGGAGTGGCTGGAGTAGTGGCAGCATGGACCGCCACGATTTGCTGGTCCTTGGAGGAGGTTTGAGTTTTCTTGCCTTTCTTCTTATCCCATCGCTTCCTCTTTTTGTCAGATGGATCAGGTGGTGCAGTGGTAGTTATGGTTGCTGTTGCTGGAGTGGAAGAGACTTCATGGTTGACCAGACTCTGGGCCAATTCCTTGGCACTGTCGAAGGTGGTAGGGCGGGAGGCTAGAACATTTCCTCGATGTGGGGCACTAAACCCCAGATGTAACGTTCAATCTTCTTGCTTTCGGATGGGATCATGTTGGGACACATAGCCGCCAAGTCGCAGAACCTGGCCGTGTAAGATGTTATGTCAGTCACTTCCATCTTGAGGTTCCAAAGTTCCTCCTCAAGTTTTTGGATTTCGCCCCTAGGGTAGTTCTCCCCTCTCATGAGGTCTTTCAGAGTGTCCCAGCCCATGGCATTGGTTGTGACCAAGTAGAGTGCACGGACATGGCCGTTCCACCATGTCAAAGCCCTGTTAGTGAGGGTGACAGTAGCGAACTTCATTTTGCTCTCTTCGGGGCAAGAACACATGTCGAATACAGCTTCGGTTCTTTGGAACCATTGGGATAATGCCAAAATTCCTCTAGTACCATCGACGAAGGTAGGTTTACAATTCATGAAGTCCTTATAAGTGCATCCCTGCACTCTTTGGTGGACTTCACCAAATCTAGAGTTACCACCGCTCGCATCACCGGAGTTCATTTGAGCCATGGCTGCTGTTACAGCCGTAGTCATAGCCGTTTGGAACAGCACTGGATCGAACTGCGGAGGAGGAGGTGGTGGAGAAGGGGTTTGAGTTGCTGGTCTTCCTCTGCTTGGATGCTCTCGTGGAGGCATCTTTCACTGGAAGATCATAGAAACGATAGCAATAGTCAGAGTCTATTGCGAATATGAATAGGGTGTTTTATGGATTACATCAACATAATCCAAGATCAGAATGAAAGTCATAGCAATAGAGTAGTCAACTGCCAATATAATGGTATAAATGATGTAATACAAGTTCATGAAAATTGACCTAACAGTAGGTCTTACATCAACCATCAGGATAATGTTGGCAGTTTAGAGGTCTAGTTAAGGTACTTTTAAGGTAGGAATGTTTACAGACAAGAGATCTATGGAACATAGAGAGGAAAGGCTAGTCCTTTAAACAAAAGAGTGAGGTACTAGACGTCTTCTACTGGCGACGGTTACTTGTTGGGCGAACCCTCAGATCCGCTATCTGACGCATAACTTCCTGAAGGTGTCGATCATGAATCCTTTGACATGCTCGGAGTTCCCTAACTTCGGCTCGGGATGCAGCTAGCTGATGCTGCAGAGCCTCGTTGGTCCTCCTTGTCCTGTCCATGACTTCTTCAAGTTGGCGGATGCGAACAGTGTTGAGATTTGAGTTGGCATCCACTTCTACAACTCTACCAATAGCTGCTTGACCCTGCTCGACATTCCTGGCAATCCTTCAGATCATGATGGGTAGAACCCGATTCGCTGATCCTCCTTCGCTTATGTTGTATAAGCTTCGGTCTCCGTTGTAAGTTAAAGCTTGGCCCTGCTCCTCGCTCCATCGGTGCAAGGATATGGCCCACATAGGAGTGGGACCCTGAAATGCCGGACGGGGGTTGGGGTTCGGAGCTTCAGGAGGTTGGTTGTTAACTTCTAGTTCGGAGTTGGAGCTATCCGAGAAGCCTTCAGCATGATGATCATCCAAAGGGATTGGGTGCTCATCGTCTGACTCCTCATCGATCCATCCTCCATTGCCCTGGTTTGGATAGTACGGATCACCGGGATGGTGGAAGCCAGCCATGCTATCTACGTGAGTAAGGGGAATAGAAAGATTAATAGACTTACTACTCTAAGATACTTATAAGATGAATCGTTACTAGTCGACCCAATACTTGCGTAGTTCATACCAATTACATGTAACCGAAGCAAGATAGTCCTTCGAATAAGCAACCCTAACTCCAGATCCCCAATCAAACAAGAACAGGAAATGAATCAAAGGCTACAGATTCTGAGACTATAGCGCCCTAGTCACATGTAACCGTGGTGTATCCACTTAGCAACTATTGTCCTACCAGTAACGACCCTTTTTGTTATCACATATGTATGCTTTAGAGATACAGAATACTCCTATAGTATTCTTATGGTAACGTTATTGTGGTAGTGTTGGTAAGTTTTAGACTTGCTGCAATACCACAACCAAGCTTAGGCACATGCTAGTCACTCCCAGGAAAACGAAGTTGATCAGGCTACATCCCCCCAAATGTGACTAAATGCCTCTAAGCCTAATTGTGCTGTCCAACAATCTTAATACTTTTGTTCTGTTCTAGTGTGATACTGACTTTTGTGTTTTATAGAGATGTGTGTATATATATACTTAGTTAAATCTTTTAAATACTTAACAGTATATATTCTTGGTCAGAGTGTTTTAGTCCCGAAGCGTTTATAGTTCGTATATCTTTTATAGGTTGATATACTTGATTCACTATAAACAATGCTCTGATACCAATCTGTCACACCCGAAAACCGATAACGGCGGAATACGTTTCGGGGTGGAGGACGTCATGTACAGTATCATCACAATTGCATAATAGTAAAAACAAAGAACATGCAACCATTTCATTGACATAGTGAGTTTAATTACAAGTGTGTTCTGTAATGTTCAACAAACACCAAAAGTAATACAAAAATAAGAGATGGATCTTGTATGCTCCACCTTCTCCAAAATGTTGCACCTGTACCTGTCTATCTTTGACCTGAGGATACAAGTTATTTTGAAAACGAGTATCAGCATAAAGCTGGAGAGTTCATAAGAGTTTAGTGTGAGTTTTAGTATAAAATGCATTAGTACAGATAGTGTGAAAAGTTGCAGTATACATTTGTAAGTAGTAGAACACTCTAGAAAATCCTATATTTTCCAGAAAATACATTGTAAGTGAAAACCTTTAAGTTGCATGTAATTATAATCATTGAAAACCGTTTGTTGTAAAGGTATATTAGTGAGTCTCCAATAGGTAGTGTAATAAGAAAAGTTATGCCTGATATCAGTAATAGTGGTGCAAACTCCCATTAGTAATAGATTCTTATTTACTTCGGGATATTAACTTATTCTTTAGTGTTGGTATTTTAGTATGGATGTAGTGTATTCCTTGTATGCTACTGATAGTGTGAGTAATAGAGGACCCCATGACCTTCCCGTTCATGCACAGTGTAGTGAAGTAGTGGCATCCCTGGGCCTGCCCGGCTTGGAATGAAGTTGACAGTCAGTATGTAATAGTGTCTGCCTCGTATAGATCTATACATGTAGCGTCGTCTTCCTGTCAGAAAACTTTGGGCATAGTATTTAGCGAATAGCGTATCTCGTAGTGAGTTAGTGTGTTATCTCCTGATTAGTGCTTTCTCTTGTATTATAGTGTAGTAGTCTTTTGTATAGCTCATAGTGTGTTCTCTTATTAGTGTGTCGTCTTATAATAGTGTGTATTTATAGTATGTAAAGTAGTGGCAGTAACGAGTAGTAGTGGCCTTAACTATACCTATTATAGTTAATTCTAGTGTGTATGATTCTTGACAATTAAGTAATGTAGGCAGCGAATGGAATGAAAAAGCTCATATCCAACACTAATATACATGATATATAACTAAGAAATCAACGACAGTCGGACAGATAACAACTACCCTAAGCCCACAATCAAACAAGAACAGGAAATAAGGCGAGCTATTAGTCCTAAGTCCTTCAAGTGTTACTTATATAAATATATTAGTGTGGTTACATTTTATAAGAAAACATATTTAATAAAAATCTTATCCAAAGAAAACATTTAGAAAATAGTTTATTTATCCAAAGTAGTTTTCAAAACGCAAAGTTCTTTTATAAGGCATAGTGGTAAATCACATGTGATTTGAACTACGAGTAGTGAATCACATGTGATTAATTCTCATAAACATGTATATTTGACTTGTATCCCCCCCCTAAAACATATAAAAACATTTGAATGGTTCATTTAAGGGGTATGAACTCACCTGAAACCGAGTAAATCGGGTAAATCGGGTGGAAGTGTTCGTTCAGCGTTTTGTACCAAATAAGGACTTGTACACCTTTTAAGACCCTAACATCGTATGAAATATGTGTTTTACAAGAAATTAATCACTTTATGCTTTTCATTAACACATTTAGGTATTCTAGCATTGATTTGGGGTCTTAGGGCTTAGAAGTGGTTCTCGGGAATTGTACAAGGCCAAGAAGGGTTTACGGGGGAGTCCAAGAGTTTACTCCCTTGGAGTTTACGGCCCATAGGCCACTCCTTGGGAGTTTACGGCCGTAAGCCCCTAGGCTTGGCCGTGAACTCTTGTTCTCCTCTCAAAAATGGATGTTAGGGCCTTAAATCAATCCCTTACATTTCTAGTGAATGCCTAGGACCAATTTGGTGGTTTAAAACCTTCATTTGGTTTTGTTTTGGGGAGTTTATGGTCCTAGCTTATGCCTGGGCCGTAAACTCCATTTTTTCCCTCAAAATGTGTTGCTTTATGGCCCTAAGCATTTCCTAATATCGTATCTAAATTCTATCATGCCTTAGATGGGTTTTTGGGACCATTTAACATAAAAATTGGGTGTTTACGGCCTAAGCTTTTGCTTGGGCCGTAAACTCTCTTTTAGGTCCTAAAAACTTGTGTTTTGGTGTCCAAACTCATCTAGGTATATCCCTTAATTAGCATGCAAGCCTAAAGGAAGGAAAATTTGGGGTTTGGCCAAGTTTTGGGGTGTTTACAGCGTAAGGAGCTTCTTAGGCCGTAAACTCCTTGTTTGCCCGTCAAACTCATGATTTCCTAGTTATAAACACTTTGATGTATGATTAGAACAAGTTAGGAAAGAAAACCTTACGTTTGGAAGCCGGATTTCGCGGTTTTGGAGTCGGATTCAGGTCTAGAGAGAGAAAGTAGTGAGAGAGAGTGTGTGGGTGGTAAAAAGGATGCAAAGTGGTGTCCACTTCCTTTATATATGCCTTGGGTATTGCACCTGGTACACTGCTACCCGATGCTAAAGTTTAATGGGGTTAAAACTTTTTACCCGGGTGAAGTGGTTTAAAAGTAATATAACTTTATTTTGTTATACGGGATTATCATTTAACAAGTTATATTTACTTATATCAATTAATAATGACATGGAATATAAATAAATGGATATTTATCTATTGACGACTCCAAATATTACGGAACTTTTTATAAAGCGACGAATTCCGTTAGCGAAAACGGGATTATGTAACGGCAATAAATTTGGGTTGTCATAGAAATCCATCCTAAACAAAGGCAAGAAGCCTATGACGAAATCCGGACCAACACCAAAGCAGAAACTTGGATGGTCTCAGGAGGAAATTAATAAAGCTTTAGAGGACAGCATCCGGATCCACGCGATCAAAAACAATCCTGATCCGATGTGTGTCATTTCTCCTCTCTACCGTGAAGGTATTCTTAAGGATGTCGATATAGTACCTGTTATATAGTATGACATTCCTACCGATGATTCTAAACAGCTTGATCTTCCTCTCTCCCCCTTCAGCAAATTTTACATCAATTTCGCTCCTCTTCATCATAATTACAATCCGGAAGTCACCATCCGGACAGAGCGAGAAAGGTTAAAAACTTTCTATGCCAATAATGCACTTCCCCTAAAGGAAGTATGGACGAGGAAGAAGATTACAAAGATTTATGTGTACGGAAGGAAGGTCCTCAACAAATTCGAACTCAACTGTCCACCATTCCGGTACAATGTTGTCATAAAAAAACCAACTTATAAAACCATCACCGATGCTGACTACCCGACAATGAATCCAAATGATATTCTCACGTTAGCTGCTCACATTTGAGGACTCCAAAATGATGATATCAACATGGGTGCTTACCATGCTACTCTGAGCTTCCTCAAAGATTATGTCGCGGAATTTTGTTGACAAGACTATGAGTTGGCGCATCTATTCGGAACTGAAGATTTTGTTGCCATGATTGAATATGTGCTTCCGGAAGTTGAACTGCTAGCTGAAGGTCCTATTGATGATCCGGTTCTAGGGTTTATGTACAAGACGAAGAAGACAAACAAAAAGGACTTTTTCCGAGTCCTTGACAAAAACCTAGTTCCAACAAAAGCCCTAAAAATATTCATCAGTAGAACATCCAATTCTGAATCTCCAGAACAATTGAAAGAAAATTGTGTGAGTCAGCTGACCTGGTACATCGAAGCCCGTGAATGGTTATTCTGATCCTACACGTTCATCAAAGAAGAAGTGATCTAATCTGACTTGATTGCCAAGTTCAGTTAGGGGAGATTGTTGGAACCTGAAAGTGAACCTCTAGCAATCCTAAATCCTATTGTCAATCCGAAGTAAAGCTATAGTTCCGAAGTGAAGTCTACTCCAGAATCCATTAATGTCCGGACCTGAAGACAAGTTGGCGATGAGAAGAATGAGTGAAGCCATTCCGGAATAGATATTTGTGTCCGAAATGTTTATTGTTCCAGAATCTATATTTTGTCTTGATGCATTTAATGTATTTGTCTTTTGTTTGATTTAACTAGTCGTATGACTTAATCTTTTGCCAACTTGAATATTCAGAGTGTCAGATATAAGTTTTTTGTCCAGTCCTCTGTATGTAATCGGTTAGTACCATGTACTTCATTCTCTTATTTATAGGAGCATTTAATGTTAACTCAAACGGCGGATCATTCAAAATCTTTAAGCTATATTCCTTTTACTTCACTTTCTTTACAACATTCTCTTTGTTCTTCATTTATTGTATTTACCTTGATCTTTATTCTCATTCGTCATTTATGGCTTGAACATTTGTTGAATACATCAACTCAGACCTGACTTGTCTATCCAAACTAGACTGGAACATTTATTAGCAAGCAGACATTGATCTTAAAATATTAACTCAAGTTTTGAGTTTTCAAACCTTGTCCTTGCGCATCAGATCTAATTGTTCTCCCAATGTTGCTCGAAGGCCAATCTTCCAAGAGAGGGAACTGATTTCCAAAAACTCTAGGGGGAACCACACTGCCCTTGGTAAGATTCGAGAGTCAACCATCAAAGAGCCTAAAGTTAGACACAACATTCAATTTGGAATTGAAGGAGCTATTAAGGAAACTGACATATTTCCATTTTTTCCTTATAGATCTTATAAAAAAAACATCATGAACCTAGTTATATAGGAGTTTATATTACTAAGGTGTATGAGTCACTGGTAGAAAGCAAGATAGGTTTTGAAGGATGAATTGGAAAGAGATATTGAATCCATGTGTGTTGTAATTTGGTAGATCAAGCACTTGACCTTAACCGTTAGGTGCAATTGGATCTTCAAGTAGAGACTATCATGGATAGGAAAAAACAAATAATTAAACCAAGATAGGTTTTGAAGGATGTGTAAGCTTAACAAGTTCATCTATGCACCGAAATAAGCATCTCGCAAGATGGATCATTATTTCAGTGAGAAAGTTCAAAGAGTTTGAATTTTGAGAAATAAAGATAAGCCATAAATATATGTCAAAGCTAGTGGGAGTAATTGGATTCTTTGTTTCAATGAGAATCTTCAAGGAGTTTGAATTTCGAGAAACATAGATAAGCCATATAAATGTCAGTGCTAGTAGGAGCATTGTAATCGTCCTTGTGTTATACATAGATAATGTACGATTCATAGGAAACTATATTCTAACTTAGCAAGTGTAAAAGCTTGGCTTGGTATGGGAATTGCTTCTCTATGATATACATGGGAGATACAACACACGTACATCATAAGGATCTATGGAGATAGATCTATGTGATTCATTGGATTGAGCCAAAGTACATGATATGTTGATGAAAGTTGACATGCACAACTTAGAAAGGTTTGTGATTAATATGGCATTACATTGAGTGATGCTAATGTCCTAGTTCTACTAGAGGTTATGAATCGTGTCCCACATGCTTCAGCTATGGGATCGATCATATATGCCATGACATGTACCAGATCTAATCAATCGTATGCCTTGTGCATGACAAGTTGGATTAGATCAATTTGGTGAGGATCAACGAATAAAGATCAAGAACATTATTGAGTGTCCTTGGAGGACACAAGAGATGATCTTGATAGTATAGAAGAGATCATTGTAAGAGTCGCATTGATGCTAAGTTCCATATTGATAAAGGTAATTTCGTTCGCAGTCGGAATTCGTGCTTTTACTGAATGGTGATATATTAGCTTGGAAGAGTACCAGATAATACATCATAGTGGATTTAACATAGTTAGAGTATGTTGCAGTTGGTTAAATTGCAAAGTGGACAATCTGACTGAAATAGATTCATTAGTGACATCTTTGTTGAAATTCAATCATCGATGGTCCTCATGAAGGTTCTTATGACTTTATGGGTGAGCCTACCTTCAAGTACGGATCCCAAATCACGCAAGCTCATAAGACACATACTCAACAAGTACTAAAACATTTGATAGTTTCTCAAAAGAAAAGACATCATAGTCAATGTCATATCGAAAGACAATCTTGTCGATCCATTCCATAAGCCAATGTCATTGACCAAGTTTAACAGTCAGATAAAGTCAACAGACATTAGATTTGCAAATGAATTGGCTTGAACACTTTTAGTTTAGTTTGTTTTAAAAATGAGAACATAAAACAGTATAAGTGTTAATTCGATTTGGCAATTAGTAAGTGTAGATCTTAATATATGATGGAAATCAGTCATTTCAATTAGCTTGTTACTGTGTTCTCCTTTTGCATGTTTGGAACCCATTTCCTGAGTATTAATTTACTCAAATGTTCACAGTTGGTCATACTCTTGGAAGTAAGTAGTGATTCAATACGGTCATGCGTATTAGTGGATTGTCCATAATGATTGCACATAGCATAGAAATTACGCTAACACTCATGAGTGCTTAATAGAGATTTAAGTATTGGACCAACCCACGTTTAGAGATTACTTCATGGATCTAGTCACGAGTAATACTAAGACGATAATATCTTATATTCTTCAAACCTAGATATATATGGGGTTTTTCTCTATGATTCTGTTACGTATTGGTCTACTCCAACGTTATGCATAACTGGTAGTTAAAAAGGGTATGTCCATCTATGACATGATGAAATAAAAAAAAACTATGTAGTCAAAGTTTATCTGTTCCTTCTGCCTTAACAAAAGAAGCGATATTTATGGGGCCCCTCAATGATTTGGTACTGGCATCTTAAGCGATTGGCCGAGCCCTGACTGTAATTAATGTGTTCAATTTAGTAGTATGATGTAGTCGTCACAAATCTGTATCGGGATACGTAATCTTTAAGTACAAGATTCACAATTATCCATGTCTCGAGTTCATATAGATATCATATAATGAAGGGTAGTTGATCACTTATCTAAGCGCTGAATCTTGATTAGATCAAAATTTTGGTAGTTGCATTGGATGGATAACTCTCTGTTGATTATTGGAGAAATATTGGTCCATGTAAAGTTGATGACTTGTCTAAGTGGGTGACTATTAGAATAGTGTCCAAGCTCATTAACTATTGGTAATTTTGTAATAGTAACAGGGTCGTTTTTGGTGCTGACATTTTAAGTGCTTGGCCGATCCCTGAATGGAATTAATGTGTTCAATTTAGTAGTCTGATGCAGTCGTCACAAATTTGTATTGGGACACATAATCTTTAATTATGAGATTCACGATTATCCATGTCTCGAGTTCGTATCGATATCATATAATGAAGGGATAGTGATCACTTATCAAAGGGCTGAATCTTGATTAGATCAAGAGTTTGGTAGTTGCATTGGATGGATAAACTCTCTATTGATTATTGGAGAAATATTGGTCCATGTAAAGTTGATGACTTGTTTAGGTGGGTGACTGTTGGAATAGTTTCCAAGGTCATTAACTATTGGTAATATTTCTAATATAACAGGGTCCTTTTGGGTTGGCCTCAATACCCAAATTGAGTAGAATAAATAAAGGAGAAATTGGTTTATTAATTATTATTGTTAATAATTAATTAGAAACTAATTGGAAATATATTTTAGAAATATATTTTTGGAATTAATTAACAACTTAATTAATTAAACGGTTGAATGTTCATTAATCGATAGTTGGTTAATCAGGAATGTTCTAGAACCCTTATCGGATTAGGGTTGGATGAAAATCACTCCATCCAAGGGAAAGGAGTGAAATTTCGTGGTTATGCCTCCATCCCACATGAGAAGCAGAACTAAACCCTGGAAGGGATCCAAAGCCATAAATAGGTCCTTAAGGATTTCATTCCTCCTTGCACCTTGGCATGAAGTTTCGCCAACCCTTCTCCCCCCCCCCCCCCCCCGCCCTCTTAGGGACGATTTCTAACCCCTTTGGGTTTGGGAAATTGACCCTTCTCCTAGTTATGTTTATTCCATTCTTTGGTGTCATTAGTTGTCATACCATTAGAGGGATTCTGGTTTGGGTCCTGTGATACAAGCAACTTCATGGAGGATCAAGATCTCAAACATGGAGATCAAGGGCTACATAAGAGGTATGTTTTCTTGTTTTCATTTATGTTTTCTAGGGTTGATGTAATTAGCATGAAGCCATAGATCCATAGGATACATGTACACTTAGGTATATCATAGTTACGATCCATAGAAAACCCAATAGTAACTACCCGCCGACATCAATACCACTCTGAATGAAGCACCATACGGACACAAGCGCAGATCACCGTTAGGTTGTATTGTAGTTAGGAACTCCCAAAAGGGAAAGAAGCCAAGTGACCAAAAACACCCTCACCAACCCTGAGATTTATAAAGGAGGTGACAGGGAAGACCGTTCGAATCTGTGAATGACTAGAAGCATTTCGAGATCGGTCCGTTGACTTACAAACACCAACTACCGTAGGAACTCGGCAACATACACCCTATATTCCAAGTATCCAATCTAAACAAGTGTTTATCCGACGAGACTCTTTTTATCTCACGTGAAAAAATCGAGGTAAATGAGAGTCTCAACTTCATCACAGATCTAATAGAAAATCATGAATAGGGAGATCAAGAGAACGAAACAAAGTCGTATACCAATAGTGAAGGTCCATTACGATGCCACGCGATGACCCAAAATCACATGGAAATGAGAAGATCAGATGAAACAAAAGTACCCACATCTCTTCGCTAGTGTAGGAGTAACCACTTTAGAACTAATTTCGGGATGAAATTCCCTCTAACGCGGGGATGATGTGACAAATGGAAAATTTTAGAGCAAGCCAGATCTAAATTCTAACTGTGTACAAGTAAATTCACAACGTACTTGATTCAATAAAACTTTGAAAACCAAGAAATCATGTTTATATAAGTTGACATGTATATACACTTTGGAAGCCATGTTGTAATAAACGTTTAAAAGTCAAATAAAGCCGACAAGGCACCCAGGAATCAATGGGGTCAACATAAGTCAAATGGTTAAGTCTAAAACCATGAATAAATACACTACATTGAGATTTCGATCTTTGGAATCTAGAAACATATGGTTTTCGGTTTTATAGGGACCAAGATCATGTGTGTGGACCGAAAACTCAAAGCTTTGGACCACTTAGGATCGAAAACCTTTCTTGGATCATGCCTAGGCCGGAAACCCTTCATGGAAGCATATCAAGACCGAAATGTCCTCATTAGATGAAGCTAGGACCGAAATCTAAATTGTGAAAAGTGTTTATGATGATTTCGGTCGTGCTAGGACCGAAATCACCCTCTTAAGTCCGGAATCTCCTTTAAAATTAATGGTATGGTGCCACTTGATTGGATATTTATCTTCCCAAAGTGATATATTACATTTACCAACGTAAGTGTCACTTCTCTTACATATCTTATCTCGTATTACCATATACAAACCACGCTATAAGAACTCTTTCACCATTCTCAAACACTTCACAGTTAGTATCCTTCATAATTTCTTTCCAATAGCAAGTGTTTTCTCTCATCATTGATATCCCCTGGAGCTATATTTTTCAAGCAGTATATTAGACGATCATTGTAAGTTCTTATATAACTCTAGTGTTTTTGCAAACATTTCATGATAACCCATCTTATGCACACATTAGTATGTGTTTAAAACGCTTAGGATTACGACTACTTCAATAGTTTTAACTCGAAGATCTTTATCGTCGTCTCATTATCAAACAACAACCAACCATAAGGTGAGTTCATACCCCTACATTTTTCAAGGCTTTTTTCTATGATTTAGGGGGGGATACAAGTAACACACAATAAAATTTACATTAAAACGCAAACATTTATATATGTTATTTTACTATTTTTACAAAAAGTCTTAAATACTTGAAATGGCTTTACTACCAAACTCGTATATTTTTACATACAACGCTTTGATAAAAACGTAAAGATACAAAAAGTGGTTACAAAAATACATTCTCATCATTCTTATAAGTATATATATATATATATATATATATATATATATATATATATATATATATATATATATATCAATTACAAAAAGTTCATTTCATTAAACTATGTAAATATAATTATGAAACTTTACCCCATTTGTAACCCGTTGATCAAAGGGTAAAAATTATATATAGTGCATATATCATTGTTTTACAACATTTTTAACATTATTCTTGAAAGAGGGGATAATTTCATATACAAACATTCTCATTTCAAAAACACGTACACTCGTTGAATAAATTGGTGAGACATTGTCTTCATCGTACCTAACAGAGGTATACACGAAAGTCTTCTATTTATAATCGGAATCTCCGGTACGAGAGTGTGATACTTGTGGATAGATCTATACGGGACTGATGATCCCACACCCTGACTACTAGCTATTGTCAGACCGGTAGGTTATGTGTGAAAAATATCATAAATATCTCGACACCTTAAGAACATTGAGGCTGGCAAGTCATGGTTAGCACATTTATAAAAATCACATGGGGGAAACAACGATACGTTTACTTTACATGAAAACACATTTCTTCAAAAAAATTTATACATGGATAAAACTTCATGTTACTAATTTCAATATGTAAAACACTAGTACACTTTGATCTTGGAACATTTAAGACTGCAACTCATTTCTACGAAAAATATTGGATTTTCTGGAATAAACACTATCATTTTATAAGTGCATGACTTACATCTCATTTATTATAAAATATCGGATTTTCTGGAAACCACACGATATCTTTTCACGTAGAGACTTACTATTTTTGATAACAAACTCTTATGAACTTACCAACTTAAATGTTGACACTTTTTCAAATAATTTGTATTCTCAGGGAATCAGTAAAACAGCATATCAACAACTTTTGAGGATGTAACGCTAAGGCGTCAAACAAATCTTTTGACATCATATTGTAATTGACTTTTGAAATATGGTACACTTACAATGATGTAAATTTTTAAATTATATATATGATGGTTATGTTCCCTTTTTGTATTATTCAATTATTATGATACAATACATGAAAGTCGTCCACCCCCAGATGTTTCCACCATCCTGGTTTGGAGGTGTGACAGTAGAAATCATCTATGACTTGAAAATGTGGAATCACTCATTGATGAGCTTTTATTGACGGTTTCTAGAAAATTCATCAAATACCAACATGTTATGTCAGATCTTGAATTTGATAAATGACATAGAGTCATGAACATGAGATGTAATCCATGTATCAGAATCAAGTACGAGCTTGCTTAAAATTTATCCCTGTAGAAAGGCTAGAAGAAGTAAATGATTCTTCTAGAAAGAATATATTACATGGATAACCATACGTATTTAAAGCAAGACTTGTTATAAAAGGATTTTCACATACTCATGTCATTGACTATGGTCCTCATCATACTCATGACATTGACTGTGATCAAATGTTTTTTGACAGATAGCTATGATTAGATCAACAAGGTTATTTACTATAAATTCATATTCTTAATATGAGATATAGTAAATAGATTTCAAGAAAGACCGCTTTTCTTAATAGACATGTACTAGAAGATATCTATATAGATTAGCCTGGAGGCTTACTTAATCCAAGTTATCCTAACAAAATGTGTAGAGCTTGAGATCCACTTGTGGATATAAAGCAAACATCTAAATGTTATAATCATAATTTTATGTAAAACCACAAGGTGTGTTTTATATCAAAATGAATAGGACATGTGTGTTTACTAAGAACTAGTGGGAGCATAGTGAAATTCCTTATCTTGTATGAATAAGACATACTTAATCATTTGAAATCACATTCTGACTAAGCAAGATCGTTTTCACCTTTACTTAGAAATTGTTGCTAAAATGAAAGACTTAGGAAGGAGAAGATACATTCTTGGAATGTAAAATCTATAAGGGATAGATACAATGAATGTTAAAAGTTTAATGTCCTTATACAAATATTTTCAATATCTTGAAAGGGATCAAGACACAAGATCTTTTGGAGAATTCTTGGCATTGTCACGTGACATCATTTTGAGCTAGCCTCAAAAGTACATAGCTCATAGGCTAGAAGTAGATCAAATTATTTATATTCTATTTGCTTGGCAAATGAATTCATAATTTACGCCATGTTACGCACAGTACATAGTATTTGATCATGTTGTAAGCTGTAACACCCCAAAACCGAGAACGGCGGAATACGTTCTGGGGTGGAGGACGTCATGTCAAGTATCACAACATATGCAGTATAGTAATCAAAGTACAACAACCATTGCATTAATAGTAATAATTTTACATAGGTTACATTTCATAGCAACATCAAAGTAAATATAGAGAATAAAATGGATGCAGCTTGGCACTAGGCTGACTTCGCAAAAGCTCCCGGGATGTACATGTCTATCGATGACCTGAGAACACAAGTTATTTTGAAAGCGAGTATCAGCATTTTTATAATGCTGGTGAGTTCATAAGTATTTAGTGACATTACTATAAATAGATGTGACAACCCGATATTTCAACTATTTGTAATGACCAAAAAGGGTCAAGTATTGTAACCACTTTTGAGTAATAAAATTTACTTTCATAATAAAATGTACAAATAGTTCTATTTAATTTCCTTCTATGTTTAAATGTCTTTGAACCATGATCGTACGTGAAAAGAACGCCCAAATCCGACTTCATATAGCGAAGTTATGATTTTTCCAAGTTCGGCTTAGCAACAGACAGCTAAAAACTCGAATCGGAGATCGAGAGACTTTTGGCCGGAATGACCTAAATGAGAATCGAAGGTCTCGACAATGGTATTCCAGCGGTAAAAAGTCTGGCAAAAACCGACGTTAGATAAAGAAGTTATAAATTTTCAAAGAAATTCCTTAAACACGATGAGTTATAAAATAAATAATAAAAATGATTTCGGAATTTGCCAACGGAGTCTAAACGAATGTTGTAGAGCGTAGTCTCACCTACGCGTGGATATAAAGACCATCGAAAATGGAGTTCGTATGAAGAAGATATGAAGTTTTGAAGTTTATTAAATAAATTATATATTTATTTAATTCAAAAATCGGACCTTATCCGAAGGGGAGTCAGCGTCCTCATCCGAGGTACGCGCTGCGTACCCCTGTACGCCCTGCGTAACCGAGAGGCTTGGCCTCTGATCGTCCACGTCGTCCTATCTGTGGCGTCCGACCCGTCCGACCCACTGTCCCGTCCGACCCGCCGTCCCATCCGACCCGCCTCCCCAGCAACCCGTCCCATCCGAAGCCGAGGCAGTCGAGGCTTCGGTCACGCATGACGTACGCGTACGCGCTGCGTACGAGCGTACGCCCCGCGTACCGAGGCGGTTCAGCCTTCCTATAAATAGGATGTGAGGGCTTCCGAGAAAAGGGCTCATTTCTCTCCTCTCTCTCACAATCTTGCCTCGTTTTCCGTGCCCGTTCAAACCCGAAGCTCTGGTCTTTTTGCTCAAGTCCCGAGGGTCGATTTTACTCTCGAGATTCCCGAGAATCCCAAGGAAAAATCCGTTTCCCGAGACGAAACTCTGCCCGGTTTTCCATCCCGCTATCTTCAAACTTTCAAGTGAGTTCATACCCCTTAATTTACCTTTTAAATATTCTATAAATTCTTTTATATGCTTTCAAGGGGGGATTACAAGTAAAACACACGAGTATTATCGTGTGTTACATAAAGAAACTCTTTTATATGCTGTTATATATCCAAATCAGATGCGATTTATAAACCTTTAAAGGAACTTTCATATATATATAACATATGATAAAATAGCATTCTATCTTTTGAAATATAAATTTGTTGAAATGCATGTATAAACTAAACTTTTCTTAGATTATTCTTGTCTATCTTAGACTCTACACCGAAAATCTGTGCTTTCATAAACAAGTGATTCCTTTTCTAGGTATTTCTAAACAAACAAGACACACTTTTAGAAAACTATAATAGGTATAGTTTTACGAACAAATTTCTAACTCTTACGTACTAGAAACAAGAATTTCAAGAAGTTTACTTTCGTATACAAGAACAAACGTAACATTTTAACAAGTAGATCTGTTTTTATACCACGGTTTTGTGAGACACTAACTTCATGTACGTTCGAGTACACATTTCAAGTCCTATATTATATACCAGAATCCCTTGGAGGGGGAGCGTGGTGTTTGTGTATAGATCTATACGGGCTTGACAACCCGCGCCCTGACTGTCAGCTGCAGTCCACCATTTGGGGTGACAAACGTCATAACATTCCAACGCCTGAAGAACGTTGTGTATAGGCATTCCGAGTCAATAGTATGGTTATAAAACTCACAAGGGGTATTAAAAATGCATTGATTTACAAGGTTTTCAAACTCATTGGTTATTTTACACTTACATACATTTTAGAAACAAACATGGGTCTTGAGTGAAGGCTACTATTATACTAGTAGAAAATATAGGATTTTCTAAACACAAACAAACAAAGACAAAACATTTCATTTCATTTAAACATTGTCATTTAAATACTTATGAAACTCACCAGCTTAAATGCTGATCTACTCTTTCAAAATTACTTGTATGTCCCAGGAAATCAGTAAATTTCAGGTATTCATTTTGCTTTTGATGAAGGGATGCTGCTGCGCCAGTTTACTGTCGTATTTTGACATCATATTGTAATTGGTTTTGAACATGTAACTTTTGACAAATGTAAACTTTCAATTATATATATGATGGTTGTATTGCTTTCTTTACTATGTATTCATTTGTTACGTTACCACATGAAGTCATCCGCCCCCGAACGTTTCCGCCGTTCAGGTTTGGGGGTGTGACAGATTGGTATCAGAGCAATGTTTATAGTGAACTAAGTATATCGAACCACATAAGATATACAAACTATAAATGCTTAAGGGACTAATACTCTCTGACAAAACAAATTCTCTTTTTACACTTAAGCAGCATTGCGTTCAACTTAAATTGATAGTTCATTTAAGTACAATTACATGCATACCACAAATTATTTTTATGATATTCAACTATACAAGTATTTAGACAAGTTGACACTACGATTGAGACTCGATATATGTAATCAGATTTTGGACAAATATAGCGTGATCAACTATATTTGCCCGAGATTGGACCAACGTATACCGAGGAATGATCGTAGCAAACAACAAGTCAAAACCTACCAAACCATTACTAGAATCAAACACAAGAATTTAAATACTATAGGAGTATTTGCTATCTAAACTAGTTTAACTTACATGTTCTGCATGTTTCAACTTTATTCCATTCTTATAACCCTATTTCTCGTACAGTCAAATGGTTGGATTTCACCACCCTGGCGACCCCTATTTTCCCAACCAAGGCAACGGAGGATGGATCGAAGATGATCCCGAAGAGGACGAGGAACCCATAGAAGTGGGTGATGACTCCGGTACCGACTCAGAGCCGGAAGTTATCGATCCACCACCCATTCAACCTCCCATCTTCGTAAGGAACTTTCAAGGACCGACTCCCGTCGGGGGAAGTCACCTCCACCATTGGAGGCAACAGCAAAACCTACGCCCTCCCTACGGCATGTGCCGGGACTTCTATGATGTCCGCGGCGGAGGTTTGGCTGATCGAGCACTCCCGGTAATGGTGGGTAAGTTAGCCAATCAGTCCTATCAGTCTGGAGTTCAAGCTAGTCGACTCCGGGATGTCAACGTGGAAGTGCAGGTTCACACTTCTGACATCCGTAGGCTGGACAAGATACAAGACAATGCTCAATTTCAAACCGAAGCATTTCAATCGCAAATGATTGCAGCCCTCGCTGAACTGAGGGAACAACAAGCCGCTTTTGATAGGCGCCTAATGGAGTCAAAGCAATCAGATGCGGAGTCAAGCTCCAAGCGCAACCTTCGACTCAAGTAGTGCTTGTCAAAGACTCAAATTTTGTTATAGCTTAGGACCTCGGCTAAAAGTCTTTAAATTTCTCGAACTTTGTAATCGGAGACCCTTAGAGGGGTCAAATTTTCATGATCGTTGTAACAACTTTTATATTAATATAAGTGACACTATTACTACTATGTTAAGTATTTCGTTCAAACCTTGGGAGGTCTTTGTGAAACCAGATACTTGTTTCATACCTTCAGTCTTACAAATAACTTTCATTTTTCTATTTTAAGACTCATACTATCATCTGTTGTTGAACTATAGCGATTTAGTTCATGAAACACATACATTTTCTATTCTATGAAATTCTTATCCTTGTCTTTTCAACCTATAGTTGAAGGATGCCTCCGCGTAGGAATCCAAGGCGAAACAACGGTGAGGAAACACCTGTACCACCACCACCTCCACCACCTCAATTTGATGTTGTTATGTTTCAAGCAGCAGTCACCGCAGCGGTGGCAGCTGCCATGTCACAGATCAATAACTCGAGTACTAATGGCTCGGGATCTGGCACACACCTATCCAACCATGGCGAGAGTCATGGACCACCTCGAGAATGCACCTATAAGGACTTCACTAATGCCAAGCCCCGGATGTTTTATGGAACTGGTGGTGTGATGGCCTTGAGGCAGTGGATTGAAAGGACGGAGGCAGTCTTTGAAATCTGCTCCTGTCCCGAGCACAGCAAAGTCAAATTTGCAACTTTCACCCTTATTGATAAAGCTTTAACTTGGTGGAATGGCCACGTTAAAGTACTTACCCTAATCGTGGCAAACTCCATAAGCTGGGAGAGCCTGAAAGCCATGATGATGAGAGAATACTGCCCACGGGGAGAGATTCAAAAGCTTGAACACAAGCTATGGACTCTCGGAATGGTTGGTACCGACATCGCTACTTATACCAACAGATTCTACGAGCTGGCGATCCTTTGTCCAGATATGATTGCTCCCGAGAGCAAGAAAATAGAAAGGTACATCTGGGGACTGACGCCCCAAATGCGATCAAGCATGTTAGCTTCTAAACCTGACACCTTTGAAAGTGCTAAGGAACTGGCACAATCTCTGATTGACTACGGGGGTCATCAGAACTCAACCACTTCTGCACCAACACCACAGAAAGGAAACAACAACTACAACAACAACAACAACAGCAATGGCAGAAAGAGAGTGTGGAATAATGGGAAGGGTGGGTCTTCCCAAGAATCCGCAAAGAAACAACTAGTTTCAGTGAATGCTGCCATTGTACCTACTACAGCTCCTACAAATACCTACCCAACAAAGCCTTATATAGGTAACCTCCCAAAGTGCACCAAATGCAATTACCACCACCATGGACCTTGTCGAGAAATGCAGTGCGCCAACTGCAATAGGAAAGGACACACTGCCCGTTTCTGCAAGGACCCTGCAAAACCTATCACTCAAGTTCCCGGTGCGGGTGTAGGGCAGACTTGCTACGGTTGTGGCGAGGTGGGCCACTACAAGAGGTACTGTCCTAAGGCAGCAGGCACCGGAGGTGTGGGACGAGTTTTGGCAATAGGTCACGACGAAGCTGTAGCTGACCCAACTATAGTTGCTGGTACGTTCCTTCTCGATAATTCATATGCATGCATATTATTCGATAGTGGAGCGGAGAGAAGCTTCGTGAGTCAAAACTTTATTCATTTACTTAAACCTAAACCTAGCAAGTTAGAAAAATCATTCACTGTAGAGATGGCCAATGGAAAAACCGAAAATACTAATTGCATATACATGGGTTGTACGTTAACTTTAGACGGCCATTCTTTCCCAATCAATCTCATGCCGGTCCAAATTAAAAGTTTCGACGTCATAGTCGGCATGGATTGGTTGAGTCTTCTTCGCGCCGACATCATGTGCTTTGAGAAAGCAGTCCGTCTTAACCTCCCTAACAATGAAACATTAGTTATCTACGGCGACAAATCTAGTACAAACCTTCGCATCATTTCGTGCATCCAAGCTCGAAAGTGCTTGCGGAAGGATTGCCGAGCATTCCTAGCGCACATCGTTGATACAAGTCAAGAACTGAAGGACATCAAGAGCATCTCGGTAGTACGCGACTTTCCCGATATCTTTCCAGAAGAACTACCAGGATTACCACCGCAACGCCAAGTCGAGTTCAGAATCGACTTAGTTCCAGGAGCTACCCCAGTAGCGAAGTCGCCTTACCGTCTCGCACCAGCAGAGACGCAGGAACTTTCCAGTCAACTTAATGAACTCCTTCAAAAAGGATTCATAAGACCAAGTTTCTCACCTTGGGGAGCACCGGTCTTGTTTGTAAAGAAGAAAGACGGATCGTTCCGTATGTGCATCAACTACAGAGAACTGAACAAACTTACTGTCAAGAACCGCTATCCTCTACCCCGTATTGACGACCTATTCAATCAACTTCAAGGGGCGAACTACTTCTCAAAAATAGACCTACGATCCGGATATCACCAATTACAAGTTCTAGAGGGGGACATTCCAAAGACAGCTTTCCGAACTCGTTATGGACACTACGAATTCGTAGTGATGCCGTTCGGATTAACCAATGCACCAGCAGTATTTATGGACCTAATGAATAGGGTATGCCGCCCTTACTTGGATCAGTTCGTCATCGTCTTTATCGATGATATACTTATCTACTCGCGAAGTGAGGAAGAGCATAGTCAGCACCTACGAAAAGTCCTAGAAACACTGCGAACGGAGAAACTCTATGCGAAGTTCTCTAAATGCGAATTTTGGATTCGAAGAGTCGAATTTTTAGGCCACGTTGTTAGCGAGAAAGGTATACACGTGGACCCCTCCAAAATTAAGGCTATTGAGAACTGGTCGGCACCAAAGACACCTACAGAAATTCGTCAATTTCTAGGTCTAGCTGGCTACTATCGCAGATTCATAAAGAACTTTTCGAGCATTGCGAAACCTCTTACTGCATTAACCCAGAAAGGTGTGGCCTTTGACTGGGAAGCGAAACAAGAGAAGGCATTCCAGACACTAAAGCAGGCCTTGTGCACCGCACCGATACTATCCCTCCCTGAAGGGATAGAAGACTTCGTAGTGAATTGCGATGCGTCAAATCAAGGACTTGGTTGTGTTCTTATGCAGAGAGGGAAGGTTATCGCTTATGCCTCCCGACAGCTTAAGACACACGAAGTGAACTATACGACACACGATCTCGAGTTAGGAGCAGTGGTATTTGCTCTGAAGATCTGGAGGCACTACTTATACGGAACAAAGAGTACTATTTTCACCGATCACAAGAGCCTTCAACACATTTTCGATCAAAAGGAACTCAACATGCGACAACGACGATGGGTTGAGTTACTGAATGACTACGAATGCGAAATTCGTTATCATCCTGGCAAGGCCAACGTAGTAGCTGACGCCCTCAGTCGAAAGGAATACACTGGTCGGAGGGTCAAATCTCTGACCATGACTATCCATTCCCACTTATCCACACAAATTAAGGAGGCACAAATGGAAGCTTTGCAACCTGAAAAGGTGGCAGGTGAATCCCTGCGAGGAATGGAGAAAAATCTAGAAGTCAAGGATGGCGGAGCCTACTATCTCATGGACCGAATCTGGACCCCGAAACATGGTGGTTTCAGAAACGTAGTCATGACCGAGGCTCACAACTCAAGATATTCCATTCACCCGGGTTCAGATAAAATGTATCTGGATCTTAAGAAACTGTACTGGTGGCCTAGCATGAAAGCAGAAATTGCTACCTTCGTGAGTAAATGTCTTACTTGCGCTAAGGTTAAGGTTGAGTATCAGAAACCGTCGGGATTACTACAACAACCAGAGATACCAGAATGGAAATGGGAGCGGATTACTATGGACTTCATAACCAAGTTACCCAAGACGACAAGTGGACTTGATACCATATGGGTCATTGTCGACAGATTGACCAAATCCGCCCATTTCCTACCCATCAAGGAGACTGACAAAATGGAGAAGCTTACAAGAACTTACTTAAGGGAAGTAGTGCGACTGCATGGTGTTCCGATATCCATTATCTCCGATCGAGATAGTAGATTCACTTCAAGATTCTGGCAGTCACTACAAGGTTCCCTGGGAACTAGGCTAGACATGAGTACAGCCTACCACCCACAAACAGACGGACAAAGTGAGAGAACAATACAAACTTTAGTAGATATGCTGAGAGCCTGTGTGATTGACTTTGGAAAGGCATGGGATATTCATTTACCCCTTGTCGAATTTTCATACAACAATAGTTATCATACAAGCATAAAGGCTGCTCCGTTTGAAGCCCTCTATGGTCGAAAGTGCAGATCCCCTCTGTGCTGGACTGAAGTTGGCGATACCCAGTTAGCTAGAGGAAGAGTTCCTGAAAGCACTCTCACCGGTCCGGAAATCATACGAGAAACGACAGAGAAGATCGTTCAGATTCGTGAACGATTGAAAGCCTCTAGAGACCGACAGAAAAGCTACGCTGACCAAAGGAGAAAACCTTTGGAATTCCAGGTAGGAGACCACGTCTTATTAAAGGTCTCACCGTGGAAGGGTTTAATACGATTTGGAAAGCGTGGGAAACTAAATCCAAGATACATAGGGCCTTTCGAGATCCTTGCCAGAATCGGCCCTGTGGCTTACAAGCTTAACCTACCGCGCGAACTTAGTAACATCCATCCAACCTTCCACGTCTCAAACTTGAAAAAGTGTCTGTCCGACGAGACTCTTGTTATTCCACTCGACGAAATCGAGATCAACGAGAGCCTCAACTTTGTGGAAGAACCAGTAGAAATCATGGACCGAGACGTCAAGCAAACAAAACAAAGTCGCATACCCATCGTGAAGGTTCGCTGGAATGCCAAGCGGGGACCTGAATTCACATGGGAACGCGAAGATCAGATGAAACAAAAGTACCCTCATCTCTTTCATGTTCACTAGTATCTTTACTACTTTAAATTTCGGGACGAAATTCTCTCTAACGGGGGGATGATGTGACAACCCGATATTTCAACTATTTGTAATGACCAAAAAGGGTCAAGTATTGTAACCACTTTTGAGTAATAAAATTTACTTTCATAATAAAATATACAAATAGTTCTATTTAATTTCCTTCTATGTTTAAATGTCTTTGAACCATGATCGTACGTGAAAAGAACGCCCAAATCCGACTTCATATAGCGAAGTTATGATTTTTCCAAGTTCGGCTTAGCAACAGACAGCTAAAAACTCGAATCGGAGATCGAGAGACTTTTGGCCGGAATGACCTAAACGAGAATCGAAGGTCTCGACAATGGTATTCCAACGGTAAAAAGTCTGGCAAAAACCGACGTCAGATAAAGAAGTTATGAATTTTCAAAGAAATTCCTTAAACACGATGAGTTATAAAATAAATAATAAAAATAGTTTCGGAATTTGCCAACGGAGTCTAAACGAAAGTTGTAGAGCGTAGTCTCACCTACGCGTGGATATAAAGACCATCGAAAACGGAGTCCGTATGAAGAAGATAAGAATTTTTGAAGTTTACTAAATAAATTTTATATTTATTTAATTCAAAAATCGGACCTTATCCGAAGGGGAGTCAGCGTCCTCATCCGAGGTACGCGCTACGTACCCCTGTATGCCCTGCGTAACCGAGAGACTTGGCCTCTGATCGTCCACGTCGCCCTATCTGAGGCGTCCGACCCGTCCGACCCGCTGTCCCGTCCGACCCGCCGTCCCATCCGACCCGCCTCCCCAGCAACCCGTCCCATCCGAAGCCGAGGCAGTCGAGGCTTCGGTCACGCATGACGTACGCATACGCGCTGCGTACGAGCGTACACCCCGCGTACCGAGGCAGTTCAGCCTTCCTATAAATAGCATGCGAGGGCTTCCGAGAAAAGGGCTCATTTCTCTCCTCTCTCTCACAATCTTGCCTCGTTTTCCGTGCCCGTTCAAACCCGAAGCTCTGGTCTTTTTTCTCAAGTCCCGAGGGTCGATTTTACTCCCGAGATTCCCGAGAATCCCGAGGAAAAATCCGTTTCCCGAGACGAAACTCTGCCCGGTTTTCCATCCCGCTATCTTCAAACTTTCAAGTGAGTTCATACCCCTTAATTTACCTTTTAAATATTCTATAAATTCTTTTATATGCTTTCAAGGGGGGGGATTACAAGTAAAACACACGAGTATTATCGTGTGTTACATAAAGAAACTCTTTTATATGCTGTTATATATCCAAATCAAATGCGATTTATAAACCTTTAAAGGAACTTTCATATATATAACATATGATAAAATAGCATTCTATCTTTTGAAATATAAATTTGTTGAAATGCATGTATAAACTAAACTTTTCTTAGATTATTCTTGTCTATCTTAGTCTCTACACTGAAAATCTATGCTTTCATAACAAGTGATTCCTTTTCTAGGTATTTCTAAACAAACAAGACACACTTTTAGAAAACTATAATAGGTATAGTTTTACGAACAAATTTCTAACTCTTACGTACTAGAAACATGAATTTCAAGAAGTTTACTTTCGTATACAAGAACAAATGTAAAATTTTAACAAGTAGATCTGTTTTTATACCACGGTTTTGTGAGACACTAACTTCATGTACGTTCGAGTACACATTTCAAGTCCTGTATTATATACCAGAATCCCTTGGAGGGGGAGCGTGGTGCTTGTGTATAGATCTATACGGGCTTGACAACCCGCGCCCTGACTGTCAGCTGCAGTCCACCGTTTGGGGTGACAAACGTCATAACATTCCAACGCCTGAAGAACGTTGTGTATAGGCATTCCGAGTCAATAGTATGGTTATAAAACTCACAAGGGGTATTAAAAATGAATTGATTTACAAGGTTTTCAAACTCATTGGTTATTTTACACTTACATACATTTTAGAAACAAACATGGGTCTTGAGTGAAGGCTACTATTATAATAGTAGAAAATATAGGATTTTCTAAACACAAACAAACAAAGACAAAACATTTCATTTCATTTAAACATTGTCATTTAAATACTTATGAAACTCACCAGCTTAAATGCTGATCTACTCTTTCAAAATTACTTGTATGTCCCAGGAAATCAGTAAATTTCATGTATTCATTTTGCTTTTGATGAAGGGATGTTGCGGCGCCAGTTTAATCTCGTATTTTGACATCATATTGTAATTGGTTTTGAACATGTAACTTTTGACAAATGTAAACTTTCAATTATATATATGATGGTTGTATTGCTTTCTTTACTATGTATTCATTTGTTACGTTACCACATGAAGTCGTCCGCCCCCGAACGTTTCCGCCGTTCAGGTTTGGGGGTGTGACAATAGAGCTTTTTTCTTCAAAATAAACTCAGAAAAGGTGGTGAGTTTAGAATCTACTCAGTGTTAGAATTCTTTCCAGAAAATCCTAGATTTTCAAATTAAAAGCAGTCTTCTACCAAGACCCAATCGTTCTATGTTTAAACCAAGGAGTATCTCAATCCAAAGCAGTCTTCTACTAAGACCCGACGGTTTTATGTTTTAAGGAGTAATTTCCCTAGAAATACTAGTATTATCAAAATATAGTTTTTACTTTAAAGGAGTTATGAGAAAAAAATATCACAAGTAGAATCAATAGGGGAAAATAATATTATACGTCAGCAGTAATACTGCTGGCTAATAGTAAATAAAACATAGACTCCAGGAGGGTATCGAATGAACGATACGCCAGGCTCAGTCTAAAAGGTAGACAAAACATAGACTCCAAGAGGGTATCGAATGAACGATACGCCTGGCTCAGTCTAAAAGGAAATAAAAGGGCTGAATGTGAACTCATATGTAACCATGCTGATTGACGATCGAATCCTTGATGACCCTCCAGGTCACGCGTATAATTAGTAACATTATGTCACCCATGGGCCTTACCGGCTTGGACTGTAGCTAGCAGTCAGGATGCGGGAGTGTCTGTCCCGTATAGATCTATACACATGAAGCGTTGTATTGGGAAATAGTGTCTCACATTCTATTTAAAGTATTATAATAATAATATAGACTCACGAATGAACTGACTCCTGAGGAATTCTTCGTACTAGAGAGAGAAAGAGACAAAGAGAGAGAGAGTGTGAGAGAGAGAGTAAATAGAATCTCCTAACTATTCCTATAATAGTTACTAGCGTTTCACGTATAAGAATGATGGAAGGATGCCTTTGCTACCCAAAGGAAATGAACTGGTTGAGAGAACTTTTATGACTATATATGTATACATGATGTATAACTAATAATTAAACGACCTTCGGACGGATAACCGATACCCTGAAGCCACATCCAAACAAGCAAAAGGAATCAAATCGAGTTAGCCTTCCTAAGTCTTTTAAACATTACTTATATAACTATACGTATACAGGCATGCCTTTAACAATATAAGAGCATAATAGAAACTTTGGTAAAACCTTTGGAAAACTTTATAAATAAGAATTTATGACTTGATGTCAGTTTATAAAACAAGCTTGGAAAACCCTTGGAAAATCTTTAATAATCTAAAAAGAGATATTCATACTTTAAACAAGATTTGAAAACGTTTAGCAGGATAAAGCATTTAATCAAGCAAAAATCTATTTTGCTATACATTTATTAATCACATATGATTGATCTAATAACTCTATAGTTCAACTTATATTCCCCTCCCCCCCATAATAACTCTGTAGATCTTTTTGGAAAGATCTACACAAGATCTTAACTTCTAAAAACAGATAAATAATTATGAATTATAATTGGATTTTTGACTTCTTTATAAAATGAAGAGTAAGTTTTGTTGGAATGAGGTCCAAGAAAAACATAATGACGCATTCTACTACAAAATCAGAATACACTACTTTAGAAGTTGAATTCATATATGATTGGATGAATGGATCATTGAAAAACTATGTTGATTTCTTCCATTCGAGGATCACATAGAAATCTTTGTGACTTCGAGAGTACTTAATCAAGCTAAGAGACTCTAAGTCACAAAAGAACACCAATCATATTCTCCAGGATATTTAACTATACGTAGAGTAAAGTTACGAATAGAGATGATAGTATTCACACAAATCAAATTTTGACAAATCCATTGATAAAGAATTTATTATTCTAGAAATGGGTTTTCGATTTAGATTTAGTATTTGGATATTGGAATATTATAACAACAACTATTAGATAATTTTATGATATATTGGGATATAGTCATCACATTAATACTTGATGTATTCTATATTAACATGTTTAATCCATGAATAATGTTATTATTCTAAAAGTTCATAGTCGGTTATCATTGTTGGAGAAATTATAAAGTAAGACTAATATAAACTGAATTGCTTAACTCTCACTAGATGAAAGTAGGCAAGTGGTTGTAACCAAGTTTCATAAGTACTTGTCAGAGAACTAGAATTGAACTGACCTGCATCAAGATCATCTCATGGATCGCTATCGTGAATGATATTTTATTAAAAGGTACCATCTTTGTATCCTTAACACTTGAGATACATAGTGGGACTTAAGTGTGGGGAGTATTATGCTTGATATGGTCCAAAGATATTCCATAAACATAAAGTTATAAATGCCATTTTCAAGTATGTTGTGAACTATGCAAGAGGCGTATGTAGTCAAGATGAGATTTCTTCCTCTTATGTCTTAAGATTTAGACGTCTAAAGCGCCTTACCAAAAGTTGAACAACCAATGATATTGATTGCGATTTGTATCTTATGTTCAACATGATGTCTGTAAGAAAGGGATAACTGATAAACTTACCTTATACACCAATTTTAGCTTTAAGTTTTTTGGGAATTGGGCGTTGATAGAATGGCACAAAGAGTCTTATGGTCTTAAGGGCAGTGAAATATTGCTAGACGCTCACCACTGTCTATATCAGTCTAATATAAGTATTGCGCAAGTGGGAGATTGAAAGATCTAGTATGCTCAAGAATCATTAAAGTGATATTGCTAAATAACATATGATACTAATGGGTCACACTAACAACAACTTGATACAATTGATTATTTATTAGAAATTTACATTAATAAATATTCAATAAAACTCTTCTAATTAAATTGGAAATTATTTGTTTCATGGAAATATTAATTTTCATTAGCAAGTAACATTCACTACTAGAAAAACAGCCTTTTACAACGCTCATTGCGCGTCGTAAAACACTCAGACAACGCGCAAATGCGCGTCAAGGAAGGCCCTGTCATAAAGAGAGACGACGCGCATTGACGACGCGCATTTATGACGCGCATTTACGACGCGCGGTTATGACACACAATGCGTATCAAGGAAGGCTCTGTCATAAAGGAAGACGACACACATTTTCGTTTCGGAACCTTACGAGGCGCGTGTTTATGACATGCAATGCGTATCAAGGAAGCCCGTGTCAAGAAAAGCCATGTCATAAATGAAGACGACACACATTTTTACGTATCGTAGTTTTAATTTATTTTAAAAAAAAAATTACTTATAGGTTTACTGATTTTCATATTAAATTTGCATTTCATGTCTCATAATAGAAAATAAAATACCATATATAAAAAATACAATACATTGTAGAAAAGTTAATGTCATACAAATAATCATTCCAATAGTAGACAAATGTAATACATCAAATAATCATTCCAATAGTAGACAAATGTAACATTTCAACATTTTTTATATAATTAACTAAATTATTAGCCAAATTTCCTAAAATACCAACATACTTTTCTATGAAGAGCATTAACACTATTCTTTTCCATCAAAAACTTCAAAACCTGCATAATTAAATTAATGTGTAATCAGCTACAGGTCAATAAGATAGGTTTAAGCAAAAGATTTTCATAATAGTAACATTTTACTTACCACTGTTGTTAATGACATTGAAAGAAGTAGCCAAGATTTTACTTACCATTGTTGTTAATGACATTGAAAGAAGCAGCCCAACAAACACCCCCTCAGAAGGATTACTACCACATAACTGTTGATATTTGATACTTTATTACTAAATGAAACCAAAAACAAAGTTAAAAAGTCAACAAAATCAGAAGGTTTTAGTCAAACATACAGAGGCTATAATTCCAAATACTAATTTCAGAATTTGCAGACAAGTTGCTGAATTGACATACAAAAGGCACCATTAGCTTTGAGAAATAAGAATCCGACTTTTAACTTGAAAAGAAATTACCCGTGGATCATCTCCTGCAGATGGACCAGTACTCAGCAACAAGCTTTGAGAAATAAGAATCTGACTCCATTAGATTGGAGGGTGCATCATATTCCATCATTTCACCTATTATACATGAAATTTTACTATTTTGTAGAGGGTAATTGTGTCATTTTATGAGATATATGGGTTTGTGAAGAATAAGATACATACCAGAGGAAAGGACCATGACCATGTCACTACCTATAACAGTTGGAATCCTATGAGCAACTGTTCCAAGTAAAAAAAATATAAACCATGAGTTTCTTTTTCAAGAAAAGTAATATATTTGAATCAAAGAACTAATCAATATTCATTGCATAAAGAAGCTCCAAAAAGGTCATATTATGATAAAAACAGGGCACGTGTGATGAGATCCCACGCTTATGAGATTTATGTTATTTTTGTATGTTTCCATACTACAACAAAAAAAACCACCAACTTGCTAAAACAAACATGTTCTGCTCCTGCAGAAAAGAGGGGTGTGCTATTTTTGTCCCATTATTTTTATATTTTTATTATCCCACAGACAAAAACACAACACAGTAATGATTATTTTTATATTTTTATTTTTATACTTAAAGAAACATTTGATAAAAGTTACTGCCAATCCAAGATATTTATCCAATAATATCGCCAAAGATGATTTTCATAATCTACTAATAACAATCAAATAAAAAAACACAACCTAAATAAAACACAGACCATGAAATTTGAAATTAAGAAAGGACTACAGAACCACAAGATATACAAAAACATTGTTCCAAGATAGTTGTATGCATCTTAACAGAGTAAAATTCACATTTCATTCAATCAAAGATATTCGTATTCTTATTCCAATACACGATCCATAGGCCAACATATAATTCATTTCCATGTGTATTCAGCCCTATAAGTATACCAATCACCTACCATCAAACCATGCTATATCAAAGAGAGAGAGAGAGAGAGAGAGAGAGTGTGTGTGTGTGTGTGTGTGTAAAACATTAAACATGGTGAATGAATATGAAAATTTCTTGAAACATTCAGCCAAAATACCTCTAAAACACTTGTTCATGTTGCTTGTGACATAGAAAGATGTAGCATGCTTCTTTTGCAGTGTGACATAGCTCAGGAGCAAAAAGGTAATTTGACAGAGAAACCTGATTATCTTACCATGTATGAGAAGAAGGCAAACGACCAGAGGGTGTCACACCCCCAAACCAAGGATGGCGGAAACGTCCGGGGGTGGAGGACTTCATGTGTAGTATCATAACAACAATGGGAATAGTGATGAAAGTAAACACAACCAACATATATATAATTGAAAGAGTTACATCATTGTATGAATTACATGTTTCAAAATCAATTACAATATGTTGACAAAATGTGATAAGTTTGACGCCTCAACGTCCCATCCTCAAAAGTACTTTGTTACCTGTTTAGCGATTTCCTGAGAATACAAGTTGTTTGAAAAAGTGTCAACACAATTGTTGGTGAGTTCATAAAGCTTTTGACAGTAAGAGTTGGAAAATTGATCTTTATAATGAGTTGTATGCTACCAAGAAAATCCAATATTTTCCTTATAAAAGTTATGTGATCCTAAATACCAGGACCGAGAATGAACAAGTGATTTCCAGAGTTAATGATATGAACGTGGTTTTAAATCAGCATAAAAACCCCTTTTTGACATTAAAGCGCACAAGTATTATTCCATACTTAAAGTAATTTTTGAGAGCTAAATCGACATAACTCACTAATTTAAAGTTAGAACCCGTAAATCTTATGATTGTTAATACCACATGTGAGCTATCATAACCATACTTGACATAGACGGCCTCGTAATACGATGTTCTTCAGGCGTCGCCGTTAAATGACACTTGTCACCACAGACCTGCCGGTCTAGCTGTTGCAAGCAGCTCTGGTGTGGGTTTGTCAAACCCAATATAGATCTATACACAACTATCACGTTCTCCCTACAAGAGACTCTGGTTACAATTTACAGGACTTTTTGACTTTGTTACTTTGGAAGTAACCCGAAGAGAATGACTCACAAATTTATTCATTAACATATTTACGTGAACTAAACTGAAAACCTTTGGTAAATAAGTTTGAGAAGTAAATGATACATAAACTATACCTTTTATAGTTTATCCAAAACGATTGTAATGTATAAGAATTCTTTTATGAATGCCTTAATGCTATGAATCCATAAACTATGCTCATTATAGCTTAATATACGTGTTCTAAATGAATGAATAATCTTATCATGAATGACTATGTTTCAGTTTATGATGATAAACTAACAAGGAAACACATTCAGTATTTAGAACTTATCGTTATACACTTTGCTCAACATAATACAAAGTGTTATGAAAGTTATAAGCTGTTAACAAATTTTCAACCTTTCTACACTGTTTTTGAAAAGTCATAGAAAAATCATACAAAGTTGAAAACTAAATCCGTAAATTCTGAGAGTTCCCAAAATGTGTCTAGTTTACTCATAATTTTTATCATGATTTTTAATGACCTCCAACTTGGGTGAAAAAGTCCATAATCACAGACTGGTCCGGATTGGTGTTTGAAATGATAGGCAGTTTTGTAAAAATCACCATAAATTGTAGAAAAATCGTATGGAGATGTGCAAGTAGTCATTTTAAAGCTAAGAAGTGGAACTACATGCACCTAAAACAGTTTTGAAAACTAAAATGTTTAAGTTGTCCAAAACAGTCCGTGAATGGAGTTGAACTTTTCTGATGAAGGCTGTTAGAAAAGTTTAGTTATGTTCTTGGTGTTTTAACTTGTATCCCCCCCCCCCCCCTAAAAACTTGAGAAAACATGAAAATGTAGGGGTATGAACTCACCTTGAGTGATTTCAGTAGGTAAGTGTTGAAGAAGAGAAGTGTTCAACCCAAGAACACTTGAAGAATCACTTGAAGATTCGAAGATCTAACAAGAATGTGATGATGTTTGTGTAAGCAATCTATGATTTTGAGTAGGAAGATGTGTCATAATCATAAGAAAGATGATGATACTTACTAATTGTAGGAGTAGTGTCTTGGAGTATGCCTTGAAATTCTCGAATTAGGGAGAAAAAGATGAGAGAGTTTGGAGTGTGATTCTTGGTAAAAATGAGAGAATGATTAAAGTGTGAGGAGAGAGGATGGATGTTCCAGTCCTAAGAACGTGGGAATAGTTGAAAATAGTGAGAAAGGACCTATGAAGTGACTAGGGATGGGCTGGTGGTGAATAGTGACATGGAGCGGGTATGGGAGTGGTTGCTTGTGTCATAGCAATAAGTAAAGTCAACACTCTATCTTTGTACTTCACCCACTCTCTTTTGGATAAGGTTTTATCCTTAAAAATGTGATCAATTAATAGTTAAGGGTCCTTATATGTTAAAATAAAGTTTTGGGTGAAAATCTCATTTAAAACAATTAAAAACGGGCCTAAAACGCAAATTTGGTCGAAAACCGAGAGAAAAAGGCTTCCCAACGAGACCTCTCGGTCCTAGGCCGAGGTTCGGTCCCTAGGCCGAGGCTCGGTCCTTGCTGGTGCTGAGTCGGAAGTGGGTTGCGAACCAGAGGCGAGATGCGAAGGGTCCTAGGCCGAGGGTTCGGTCCGAAGCTTAGAAGCGAGGGTCAGAAGCGAAGGTGGTCAGAAGGGAAGGTTCGGTAGCCATTAGAAGAGAAGAGGTCAGATCCGAAATGTGTCGCACGTTCGGGTTCGGTTGAGGCATGCGAGGTTCGGGCCCGAGAGGACCTTTCGGGTTCGGTTCAGCAACCTTCGACTCAAAAGGGTTCGGTTCCTAAGAGGGGTTTCGACTCCTTAAGTCCGTTTTTCGCGTAGACTTCCGTTTTTGGGTTGTTTTCGCCAAATTCGAGGGTCGGGATACCCAGAGTGATTATAGAGAGTTGGGAGAGATTTCGAGAGAGATTTGAGAGAGATTCCACATACTCAGAGAGATTTGGGAGAGATTTGACATACTTGGAGAGATTTCACATACAAAGAGATATTTGGGAGAGATTTCACATTCTTAGAGAGATTTGGGAGAGATTTGACATTCTTGGAGAGATTTCTCATTCAGAGAGAGATTTGGGAGAGGTTTCACATTCTTAGAGAGATTTGGGAGAGATTTGACATACTTGGAGAGATTTCACATACAAAGAGATATTTGGGAGAGATTTCACATTCTTAGAGAGATTTGAGAGAGATTTCACATTCTTAGAGAGATTTGGGAGAGATTTGACATACTTGGAGAGATTTCACATACAAAGAGATATTTGGGAGAGATTTCACATTCTTAGAGAGATTCGGGAGAGATTTGACATACTTGGAGAGATTTCACATACAAAGAGATATTTGGGAGAGATGTCACATTCTTAGAGAGATTTGGGAGAGATTTCACATTCTTAGAGAGATTTGGGAGAGATTTGACATTCTTGGAGAGATTCCTCATTCAGAGAGAGATTTGGGAGAGATTTCACATACTTAGAGAGATTTGGGAGATATTTGACATACTTGGAGAGATTTCACATACAAAGAGATATTTGGGACAAATTTCACATTCTTAGAGAGATTTGGGAGAGATTTGACATTCTTGGAGAGATTTCTCATTCAGAGAAAGATTTGGGAGAGATTTCACATACTTAGTGAGATTTGGGAGGAAAAATTAAACACGCATTTTTTTCCAAGTGCTGTTTTCTCATTAAGATAGTGAGTTATACATAATTACATAATACAAACCCTAATATAAAAGGTTTAATTGAGTTGACCGGTTCGACTCGTTGACTTTGTTCGGCTCAGACTTGACCCGATTTTGACTATTGTCACAGAGGGTATCATTAAACATGTCAATATCAATATCAGTGTGTTAGTGCGTCAACCTAAGGAACTTGGCAAGATAACTTCAGCTCAAACAGAAAGAATGGTTAAAGTACTAAACCCAATTAGATATTACTAATAGTCAACTAAAGTAAAAGCCAACATGAAAATGAAGTCACCTAAAAGAATTTCACACACAGTACCTGCTATGACATTGAATACGGTTGACTCGGTGGGTCGTTCAGGGATCACAATATGTATTGGAATCTAAAATGGTGGATTTGCATTAGAACTAAAAGAAGGAAAATAAATCTTAGAATGAAATGTATTAAGTATTAACTACAAAGAAATTTTTTCAAATTGTGGAAGGTTAACATGAAATTGTGTGCACATCTTAATATGCCTCCTGAAAGTGAACTAGATGATAAAACATGAAACTTTACCAATAGTCCAATACACAAAGTATGTCTGCCAATGTCACATGGTTGGAATACAGATAATATTTCATTACCTTGGTATACGTGCACAGCTCTCAGATGCACATGCTACGGCATTCAGCTTTCCACTCCAAGCAACAGGACTGTTAAAGCACTAAACCCAATTAGATATTACTAATAGTCAACTGAAGTAAAAGAAATCCACACACATCAGTCATTTAAGAATGGTCAAGAACTACAGTGGATACATTTGATTACATCAATATTAGGGGGTATTTAGGATTGTTAATAATTATAAGGTGCTTTAGTGCTTATTAGCTTATTACGGTTTACTACATCCAATAAGCTAGTAACAGCTTTTGTTTATTGACTTAAAGGAGCACTTTTGGAGAAGTTGTTTCATTAATTTATCATATCTTTGTGGTTAGATACCGCTAATAAGCTAATTTGAGTGTTTATATATGTGGTTTTATTTTAACTTATCAGATTATTGTGTATTGGCATCACAAAAGCTAACCCAAAAACTTTTTCGTAAGCTGTGTTTGGTACCTCATAAGCTAATAAACACTTTTATTATTATTTTTTTTTAAAAAAAAGTTGGTTTCAATTAGCGATCCCAAAACACCCCTAGATAGAGAACATCAAGATAGGCCTGCATACCACCCAAATCAGTTGGAAGATACAACTCACTTTACTAAACCTAATAAAAAGGTAATAAAAAATCCACCTAAATGGCCACACAAATTGTACTTCCTATCATCTAATCAAATGAAATAGCACCTAATGTGTTTGTTTAAAGTCGACCAGGAAATTTTCCAGTACCAGCCGACATTGACTTCTATAATTAATTTTCCAGTACCAGCCGACATTGGTGAGAGATGGCGTAATAGATCAAGATTCTTAAATGTCAATCTTATGTTTTAAATATGATACTTGCAGCCATTACCAAAGGTCTATTTGGTTCCCTGATGGGATGAAATGCAAAGAGTAAGTCAAATATATGAAAACTAGAAATCAAATTATAGCTTTTTGGTGAGAGATGGCGTAATAGATGTAAACTAAAAAAAAAGATGCACTGATTCTCATTTGATTGCACTGATTCTCATTGGGTTTATAAATTATGGGAAGGGTAACTAGGTGGCTTTAAAAAGGTTTTAATTCTGAAAACATGATCGTTTAAATTGAATACACCTGATCAAAAAATGGCTACATATGTATCACAATGATCCACTAGTGCTTTGATCTATTAAAAATTATGAATATCACCAAGGGAATTGGGTCTAATCTATTAAAAACTATGAATAAGCATCCTTAAGATCAACTTATAACAAAAATTAATTATATATATAACAGGGGTATTTTGGTACTTTAGTAGAATAAAATAGAAATAGCGCCTTACCCTGCTGCAGGCTGATACTTTTTCAGGCTTTCTTGCTGAATTTTGAACCACATTTTCAATCCTTTCACTAATAAACCTAAATCCAATAAAAGAAAGAAATAAAGAACACTACAAGCAAGCATTTCCCTCACTATGTAAGGAAATAAAGAATAATTCCGATCCTCATGTCTGAATGTTAAAGATATGAACCCATCCATAAGATGTTGTAGAACCTACAAGAAGTAATGAGCACTAGTTCATCTGGACCTTATTTGTCAGGGGTAATATGGGAATACCAAAGATCAGTGACCCATTCTGAAAGTATGTGTTTTGTGACTTGATCTGTTGTATCTTCAACAACTGGAGAGTTGACTTTTTTTTTTCTCCAGTCCGACTTTCCTGAGATGGATTTAGGGTCTAAGGTTGGTTTTTTTACAGAAAAAACATGGGTTGTTGGTGGGTTTTTGTTATATGATGCAACTTTTCTCTTCATGTCATAATCCAATGTGAAGTAACGAAGAACAATAAGTAAGGATAATACAACTGGCAAGTTTATTAACACTGAAGCGCTTGTCACCGAAATAAATTTACAATCAATGTGTGTGACCAATGATCATGTCATTAATCAGAAAGATACAAAAATTATCTAAGAGCTTCCAATTAAAAGTTTGATCGTGCTTCCCAGTTAGCTATCCTTCATTAGGAAAAAATCAACCACACTGACACCAGGATTCAATTGAATTAACGAAAGACAAACAAGAAGGGGATAATGATCTAAATTCGCATTTGTCACACCCCGAAAACCGAAGGCGGAAACATTTCCGGGGTTGACTCCATGTTGAGTATCAAATCCAATGCACACAGTAAAACAGTAAACACAAAACATTACATTACATAATATTGTTTAAATCTGTTTTAAAGAAAAGTTATACAAGTATTATACATATATCATATGAACAAAAGTAAAGACGAGTCTTCGGGACGCTTCGTCTTCTCCAAAAGGTTGCGGTGAACCTGTCTATCGCTAACCTGAGAATACAAGCAGTTTGAAAATCACCATAAAGTTGGTGAGTTCATAAGCGGTTTAGTTTTGAAAAGAACGAGTTCCTTTACTTTCTAGAAAAGTTGTTCATCAAGAATATCCCATATTTTCTTATGAAAACGATTTGGTTATCCTTTGTTACAATTTCGAAAACGGTTGGTTATGTCGTTCCAGGAAAATCCCATATTTTCCATGTAGTTTTAGTTATTCGTTTGTTACTTTATCCGTTTATGTGCTGTTGTGCCTCCCAGGAAAATCCCATATTTTCCTATGTGTTGAGTTGCCTATTTGTATCTAAGTTCGTTACTGGTTGTTATGTTATCCCAGGAAAATCCCATATTTTCCTATGTGTGGTGGTTGGTTCTTAGGTCTGATTTTGATGTACTAGTAATTACCATGTGAGTAGTATTAGTTACGTGTTCTGAACCCTTAGTTATTCTAAATTCGAATGATTATTAACTACTAGCTTAGTTGTATTTTCGAATATTTGGAACCACACAGAAGCGTATATTACACTATTTTCGAAGTTTTGCTGAGTTCCAAAAGAGTATATTAGTTGTGTATTCGAGGCTCTGTCGACATTCTGAGGCGGATATATTTGAAACTCAGTAGAGGTCTAGAGGCGTATTTACGTATTAAATTTGAAACTCTGGTGACACTCAAGGAGTACACTAACTGTATATTCGAAGTCTTAGTGTCAACCAAAGGCGTCATTTCGCATTCGTAGTCGTATTCGCATTCGTAGTCGTATTTGTATTCGTAGTCGTACTCGTATTTGTATTTGTATTCGTATTCGTATTCATATTCGTAGTTGTATTCGTATTCGTAGTCGTATTCATATTCGTAGTTGTATTCGTATTCGTAGCCGTATTCGTATTCGTATTCGTATTCGTAATCGTAGTCGAATTCATATTCGTAGTCGTATTCGTATTCGTATTCGTATTCGTATTCGTATCCGTATTCTTATTCGTATTCGTATTCGTATTCGTATTTGTATTTGTATTCGTATTCGTATTCGTATTCGTATTCGTACTAGATTATATTCGTATTCGTATTGATCTTAAATATGATTAGTATGATTTCTTATTCAAAGAGAATATAGTTATAACACTCTTAAGAGAAATCTATGTTTAACCTGCAATTCGAAATGTCAGTTATCATAAATCTTTGCAAATCAAGACATTTAGTAAGTAAAACCATTGAGTTGAAAATCAGTTTAAGTACAAAATACACTTGTACTTTTTGCTTGTAATCCCCCCTGAAAACATTGAAAAACCATTGAAAACACGGAAAAAGGGTAGGGGTATGAACTCACCGGACTCGGAAATGCGACGATTTCGGACACTAAATGTCAGTTCGGTGCCTGATTACTCGCGGTGTCCCTATGTAGAATAAAATAATGTCCATATATATCTAATTAGATTTACAATCACTAATTATATCGAACATTATACTCCAATGAGATTAATCACCTCAAAACGAGTGTTTGGAGTGACCCGGGTGACATCTACGGACGTGTAATGGTACTAAGGACTTCGGATTTGAGTTTACTCCCCAAGAGTAAACATTTTAGGGAGTTTACAACCATAAAACACATACATACATGAGTTCACAGCCATGAACTCATGTTGGTGTGATTTTAAGTGTCTAATGGCTTGATTGGACTTGGGAATTGTTGGAATGGACTTCTAAAATGCCTTGGATTAATTTAAGGGGACTTATACCATGTTTAAGGGAGCTCACGGCTGTAAAATTGGAGTTTACGGCCGTAAACTCTCCCATGGTCTTGAATAATTGATTTAAGGCACTTAGGACAATCACATGTGATTCTAGTTAATTTTCCAAGCCTTGCTATGAAATTAGGGCACCATTTAACTCACATTTAGGAGTTTACGGCCTAAGAGCATGATTTATGGCCGTAAACTCTTATTAAGAGGATGTTTGATGTGTTTAAGGTCCCCAAACTATTTTTACATGGCTCTAGAATTTACCACAAGGCTATTGGTTAAGTTTGAAGGCATTTGGGCATGTTAAAATGAGTTTACTTTCCATTTTTGAGGGATTTACAGCCCAAGCATGAAACTTGGCCGTAAACTCCCATTTACTCCTCAAAATTCATGTTTGTAATGTTCTAAGGCCAATACCATTATTCTAAAATTCATATATAAGCCTTGTTTGAGTCTAGGAAGGGTTTAAGGGCTTAAAACCCTTTTAACTTAGTGTTTACGGCCTAGGCACCTTCTTGGGCCGTAAACTCTTTCAAATCCCTCAAAATCCATGTCTAAAATGTTCTAAGTCCAATCCATGAAGTCATTTAGCCATATCAAAAATCTAGTTGTGGTTTGGAAGGGTTTTGTTGCTCAAAAACCCCCTTTAAATGAGTTTACGGCCTAGGATAGTTCTAGGGCCGTAAAAACAAGATAATGGTCCTAATCCATAGATTAAACTCGAATTTGAAGGCTAAATAGGTTACATAACAAGCTAGGGAAGGTACCTTGGTGATTAGAAGCCTTAAACTTGAGATTTGGACCCTTAAACTTGGATTTAGGAGAGAGGTTAGAGAGAGGAAGCAAAAGCTTCAAATGAATGTTTAAACACATTTAAATAGGTCCTAAAACTTGGACACGGTGGAATTATACCTGATACCGGCACTAAACGGGGCTTTTGGTCGCACCCGATTAAGTTTCCGTGACTCGGCGGGAATGTTTCTAAAATTTTTGGAATAAGTATTTTGGGTTAATTTCGTGAGTTCCTAACAGGTTTGGACACTCATTAGCATCAATTAAACATATAAGTTTAATTAATTTAACCCAAAAACGACATCGGAACGAATCGATATACGGCGAGTTTAACGGGTAGAATGGGTTTTCGGCGATGAACAACTTCGGGTTGTTACATTATCCCCCCGTTAGAGGGAATTTCGTCCCGAAATTCAATGGTTACGATACAAGACATGAATTTGAATGAGATACGGATGGATTTGCTGCTTCGGGTTTTCGCGCTCCCAAGTGACATCGGGTCTCTGCTTGACGTCTCAGCGAACCCTCACTATCGGGACACGTCTTGATTTCATTAGTTAGATACTTCTCAAAGACCGAGACGTGAAGTATCAGATGGGTGCTACTAAGTTCCGAGGGCAATCGAAGTTTGAAGGTTACGGAATCGATTTCACAAGGGTCGCGAAGGGTCTAATGTATCATGAAGGAAGTATTTCGCTTTTCCAAAGCATTTCATGTTTTCCCTAGGATAAGGTTTCCAACAGAAACAAACTCCAACAAGAAGGTACATCTTCATGTAGCAGAGTAACTAAGGGTTTGATGATTCTGAAAGAAAATTATGGGACCTGTGGGTTATGGGCCCACGGTATGGTTGCTTTATTTACTACAAGGTCAAGGAAAATGGTTTGACCGAAGGGTACCACTACGAACTCGTGGTGATCACATCAGGTCCTGGTCGTTGTATTGGATACATCATCTTCCAGAGGTTCGGCTACGAGGTCGTTCCATGAACTAGATTAGTACGAGACTTGACTAGACGTTAGGAAAAGAATTCTCGAGAATTCTTGGAAAGGCATCAGGGAAAAAGTTACAGACTTCCCGTTTTCCCGAATATCATACGGACGGGGAATGGATGGAAAAACTTTCTAAGCTTTGATGCACGAAGAATATGGGAGTTGGGTATAAGGAAAGATATGAACAGACGACCCTTTCAAAGACAAGACTAACCGCATGAATGAGACTAAGTCATTCCATGCCGAGTTTGCATCAAAGTTTTCCATGAAAGGTTTACCTTTAGATCAAATGGAAAGGGATAACCATCCGAATTGAGGATACGATCTAAGGGTATGACGTTAACGCTTTCTTTCTCACTGGTTGCTCATCTCAACGGTGCACGTTTCGATTACTAACGAAGGATTTAATTCAGAAAGATATTTGAATGAATGGTTAGCAAATCCTTTCATCATTAGAATCGAAAGGATTACGGGCACAAGATTTATCAAAAAGAAGTATACCTGTGGCAACGGTGGGATTGGCGGCTGTCCTTTCTTGCCCCATAGTTAGGACTCTCACGGTGTTGCCAGATGTTACTGTCTTTGGACAGTTTCACTTATAGTGCCCGACCTCTCCACAACTGTAGCAGGTTTGACCGATACCTACTCCGGAAGCTTGACTAGTTGACGGGGTTGGGGTTTTGTAGGTTCGTGCGAGGTGACCTTCCTGGCCACAACTTCTACAGAACTTTGCACGACAAGGGCCAGGGATGTGATGGTGGTAGTTACATCGGTCACACCACGGGAGGATACGGGCATATCCGGTGACAGGTACTTGGGATGTGGAATTGACAACAGAAACAGCAGCAGGAATAGTGGCAGCATGGACTGCCACTATTTGTTGCTTCTTTGAGGGTTCCGGGGAAGACTGACTCTTGTTCTTCTTTCTCCAAAACTTTCTTTTCTCACCACTTTTTTCTATTGGCTCGGGAGTGGTGCCTGCTTCCTCTTGATCATCATTGTGATCGATCAAAGTTTGTGCCAGACACTTGGCGCTGTCATAGGTATCTGGCTTTGCTGCTATAACATTCCCTTTGGTCGGCTGAGTTAATCCCAGATGAACCTTTCTACCTTTTTGCTTTCCGGGGTAACCATTCCCTGATAAAGAAGTGCTAAGTCATCAAACCTAGAAGTGTAAGAGGCGATATCGGAACCTTTCATCTTTAGGTTCCATAGCTCATGTTCCAGCTTCTAGATTTCACCCCGAGGGCAATACTCCGCACGTAGTAGTTCCTTCATAACTTCCCATCCCATAGCATTGGCTACAGGTAAAGTCAGGGATTTGACTCGGCCGTTCCACCAAGTCAAAGCCTTATCGGTGAGCGTACAGGCGGCAAATTTCACCTTATCGGATTCCGAACAGGCACAAATCTTGAAGATTGATTCGATTTTCTCTAACCACCGAGTTAGAGCAATGACACCCCATGTGACATCAAAGAATGTCGGTTTTGCGTTCATGAAGTCTTTATAGGGACACTCCTTCCGATGTCCCTGATTACCTTCTTGGTTTTGGTTTTGGGAACCACCTCCTGAACCATTGGGGTTTAGTTGAGGTAGGAGAGCTGATATGGTGGCAGAAATGGTTGCCTAAAGTGTTTCTAGATCGATTTGAAGAGGAGGTGGTGGTGGCGGAGGGTTGTTGGTGTTCTTTGAGCTGGGTCTTTTCCTCGGAGGCATCTTGATCTAAAAAGATCAGGAAAGGGAGGATCATAAGTCCTCTGAATTGAATCGAGAGATATGGATCAGGGGATATCTCATCGAGACAGACATAACATTATATTAGGCGATAAAGTAGGAAAGAGGATCAAAGCATAAAGTTTTATCGCTACAGGAATGATCAAGGAACAACACGTATACGAGGATTTCTTCAAAGGATCGGCTCGAGAAATACTCCCATAGTATTTCATGGTTCGCTGCAGCGACGACTCGTTGTTTGGGATATTAGGTAAGTTTTAGGTATGCTGCTTACCACAGTCACTCCCAAGCACATGTTGGCTGTGTCTCGAATGAATATAGTTGGCCAGGCTATATTGATCCTAGACACGACTACATAACTGCCCAGGTTTAACCGTAGCGTACAACACCTATATACTTATATTTTGTTCTACTTGTAGTTACGGATTTCGACGGTCGGTATACTTGTATACTTTAGAAAATACTTATATTCGTAGAGTATACTTTTAGTTCAGGGCACTTAGGCCCTTTAATGTTTATAGTCTTATACCATGTAAGCTTTGGTTCAGGACGCTCCGTCTTCTCCAAAAGGTTGCGGTGTACCTGTCTATCGCTAACCTGAGAATACAAGCAGTTTGAAAATCAGCATAAAGCTGGTGAGTTCATAAGCGGTTTAGTTTTGAAACGAACGAGTTCCTTTACTTTCTGGAAAAGTTGTTGATCAAGAAAATCCCATATTTTCTTATAAAAACGATTTGGTTATCCTTTGTTACAATTTCGAAAACGGTTGGTTATGTCATTCCAGGAAAATCCCATATTTTCCTTATAGTTTTAGTTATTCGTTTGTTACTTTATCCGTTTATGTGTTGTTGTGCCACCCAGGAAAATCCCATATTTTCCTATGTGTTGAGTTGCCTATTTGTATCTAAGTTCGTTACTAGTTGTTATGTTATCCCAGGAAAATCCCATATTTTCCTATGTGTGGTGGTTGGTTCTTAGGTCTGATTTCGAAGTACTAGTAATTACCATGTGAGTAGTATTAGTTATGTGTTCTAAACCCTTAGTTATTCTACATTTGAATGATTATTAACTACTAGCTTAGTTGTATTTTCGAATATTTGGAATCACACAGAAGCATACATTACAGTATTTTCGAAGTTCTGCTGAGTTCCAAAAGAGTATATTAGTTGTGTATTCGAAGCTCTGTCGACATTCTGAGGCGGATATATTTGAAACTCAGTAGAGGTGCAGAGGCGTATTTTTGTATTAAATTCGAAACTCTGGTGACACTCAAGGAGTACACCAACTGTATATTCGAAGTCTTAGTGCAACCAAAGGCGTCATTTCGCATTCGTAGTGGTATTCGCATTCGTAGTCGTATTCGTATTCGTAGTCGTACTCGTATTCGTAGTCGTATTCGTATTCGTAGTCGTATTCATATTCGTAGTCGTATTCGTATTCGTAGTCGTATTCGTATTCGTATTCATATTCGTATTCGTACTAGATTATATTCGTATTCCTATTGATCTTAAATATGATTAGTATGATTTCTTATTCAAAGAGAATATAGTTATAACACTCTTAAGAGAAATCTATGTTTAACCTGCAATTCGAAACGTCAGTTATCATAAATCTTTGCAAATCAAGACATTTAGTAAGTAAAACGATTGAGTTGAAAATCAGTTTAAGTACAAAATACACTTGTACTTTTTGCTTGTATTCCCCCCCCCCCCCCTGAAAACATTGAAAAACCATTGAAAACACGGAAAAAGGGTAGGGGTATGAACTCACCGGACTCGGAAATGCGACGATTTCGGACACTAAATGTCGGTTCGGGGCCTAATTACTCGCGATGTCCCTATGTAGAATGAAATAATGTCCATATATATCTAATTAGATTTACAGTCACTAATTATATGGAAAATTATACTCCAATGAGATTAATCACCTCAAAACGAGTGTTTGGAGTGACCCAGGTGACATCTACGGATGTGTAATGGTACTAGGGACTTGGGATTTGAGTTTATTCCCCAAGAGTAAACATTTTAGGGTGTTTACAACCATAAAACAGATACATACATGAGTTCACGGCCGTGAACTCATGTTGGTGTGATTTTGAGTGTCTAATGGCTTGATTGGACTTGGGAATTGTTGGAATGGACTTCTAAAATGCCTTGGATTAATTTAAGGGGACTTATACCATGTTTAAGGGATTCACGGCTATAAACTTGGAGTTTACGGCCGTAAACTCTCCCATGGTCTTGAATAATTGATTTAAGGCACTTAGGACAATCACATGTGATTCTAGTTAATTTTCCAAACCTTCCTATGAAATTAGGGCACCATTTAACTCACATTTAGGAGTTTACGGCCTAAGAGCATGATCTATGGCCGTAAACTCTTATTAAGAGGATGTTTGATGTGTTTAAGGTCCCCAAACTATTTTTAGATGGCTCTAGAATTTACCACAAGGCTATTGGTTAAGTTTGAAGGCATTTGGACATGTTAAAATGAGTTTACTTTCCATTTTTTAGGGGTTTATGGCCCAAGCATGAACCTTGGCCGTAAACTCCCATTTACTCCTCAAAATTTATGTTTGTAATGTTCTAAGGCCAATACCATTATTCTAAAATTCATATTTAAGCCTTGTTTGAGTCTAGGAAGGGTTTAAGGGCTTAAAACCCTTTTAACTTAGTGTTTACGGCCTAGGCACCTTCCTGGGCCGTAAACTCTTTCAAATCCCTCAAAATCCATGTCTAAAATGTTCTAAGTCCAATCCATGAAGTCATTTAGCCATATCAAAAATCTAGTTGTGGTTTGGAAGGGTTTTGTTGCTCAAAAACCCCCCTTTAAATGAGTTTACGGCCTAGGATAGTTCTAGGGACGTAAAAACATGATAATGGTCCTAATCCATAGATTAAACTCGAATTTGAAGGCTAAATAGGTTACATAACAAGCTAGGGAAGGTACCTTGGTGATTAGAAGCCTTAAACTTGAGATTTGGACCCTTAAACTTGGATTTAGGAGAGAGGTTAGAGAGAGAGTAGAGAGAGGAAGCAAAAGCTTCAAATGAATGTTTAAACACGTTTAAATAGGCCCTAAAACTTGGACACGGTGGAATTCTACCCGATACCGGCATTAAACGGGGCTTTTGGTCGCACCCGATTAAGTTTTCGTGACTCGACGGGAATGTTTCTAAAATTTTTGGAATAAGTATTTTGTGTTAATTTCGTGAGTTCCTAACAGGTTTGGACACTCATTAGCATCAATTAAACATAGAAGTTTAATTAATTAAACCCAAAAACGACATCGGAACGAATCGATATACGACGAGTTTAACGGGTAGAATGGGTTTTCGGCGATGAACAACTTCGGGTTGTTACAACATTCAAACAACTAATAGCCCTAAATGTATTAACAAACAAGTGAAGAATTGTCAGTTATGTAAAAAATTGGGTAAAGAGAAGAGGCACAATCGTGAGAAGAATTCTAAAAGAGGGAACTTACAAGACATGAGATACGAGAGTCCAATAACGCACATGGACAGGAAAACAATCTGTTTCTTGGCCTCATCGATAAGGTCTCTAGCAGTCACCATTTGCCTACCAGTGCTCATTTTTTGTGACTCTGATCAGATCAATCTTCAACGCTATAAATTCTTTACATAAATTCAACAAAATCGTGACCCAATCTTGCAATCTGATAACTTTCTCGAAGCAATTGCAACAACGATTCTAGATCCATGAATCGATTGTGACGCGTTCGTTCCTGTACGACCCACAGGACCCGCCATTGTTCACATCTTTGGATCTATGAGCGCAATGCTACCGTGTATCTACGATTATTCAACCATCGATGGGTTTTCCACCCATACCTGAAAACCTAGGTGATTTTTCCCGTAGATCCTGCATATGGATTCAAAGACTCGTCAGAAGCCAGAATTAGGGTAGTAATGAACATATGAAGGTCAATGAGGAATATGAATGAATTCAACCGCATGAATACAATCAGCTTTAGAAGAGTAAAATCGATTAAAATAAGCATTTTTCATGTTTCTTCTCTTTTGTCTCTATCTCAGCTGAGATAGAGACGAAATAGAAGAAATTTCTACCTAATTTTCATGTTCATAGGTTAAGGAATCATTAGACCATTAATTATCACCAATAAGTTCATTAGTCTCGCATGTTTTGGTTCCCAAATCAGAAAAAGAATCAAATTCGTCCCAGAGAAGAAATAAGCCCTAGAGAAAGGGCAAAGATAGTTAGAGACAGCGAGGGAGGGAGGCATACGACAATGACAAACTTCATCATCTTCTTCCACTGCCTAGGGGTGTGCGATTCGCGGCGACGATGTGATTTGGGAAAGAGGGAAAAAACCATCGAAATCGACTACGTCATCTCCGAAATTGACCGGAAAGCACCTCCGTTCATCATCACCGGCAGATCCATCCTAGTCTCTCTTTCCGTCACTTCTCACAATAGAGAAACAAGAGGGGAGAGTCTATTGTGAAGATGAAGAAAAGAAGGTAGAAAAGAAAGGCGGGTTTTCAAAATTTTTGGGTTTCGTTTTCCCCCGTTATCTTCTCAAGGCTTGTTTCATTAAATTATAAAGCGACATCGATAGAAGGCGCACGTTTAAGATAAAGCGCCCTCCGTGTTTTTAATTTTTTTTTCTTGAGACACTAATTTAAGGGCATGCAAAAATGCGTGTCTTCTATCCTTCAAATTTTGGAAGTCTGACATTATTTTTAAGGACGCCCAAAAATATGTAACGTGAATCAGCGAGTGTCATTGTTTGCGCGTCATTAAAGGCTATTTTTCTTGTAGTGATTATATTGTTTCATATGGTATGAATTAATAAGTCATGCATAACTTTTTGGACTAGTTGAAAACCGTTTGTCTTTTACTCAAAATACAAATTTATATTTTATAAACCTTGAGTTTATAAAATTTAACCTAACTTTCTTCTTCTTTATGCAATTTTAGAGATTTGCAAAAGAAGAAGTGTATGACTTATTTAATCAAGCTTTAAAGGCATGGGAGACATGCTTTTGACAATGGGGACAAGTTTGCTTAAAGTGCTATGGACTAATGGTTAATACATTCACTTTTTGCATATAAATAAGAGGGCTTTCTTTGGCTACTTGCTCATTCTCTTCCTTTGAAGCTTTTGGCCGAAAGTCCTTTCTTCTCCCTCATTCTCTCTTGTTTTGTTAAGAATACTTGAAGATTAATTGCATTAATACTCTCTAGAAGTTCATACTTTGGTTATGAACTTCAAGCTTGAGGGTTTAAGAGTTTTGCACTAGCATCTAGATCAAGTTGAGTCATTGTTGGTGTCTCAATTGTTCCACATTCTTCATCAACCTCCAAGACTCCCAAGAGGACCCAAAGAACTACAAAGCTTGTTATTTCTTCATCCTTCTATGGTTTGTGTTTTAATATTTCTATAAAGTCTTCCGTTTCCATATTTTAATGTTTATAAAACTAATTTTTGAACTAAAACACAACAGCTGCATAGACATCACATCCTCTTTTGGTTATTCTGAAAGCAACTTTGAAAATTATTTGTAAAACCCTTACTTTGAAAATCATTTTCAAAATGATTTTCCTTAGTTTGAGACTGGATTCACATCAGTGTTCCTCCATTTCAGTCAAACCAAGGCTCTGATACCAACTTGTAACATCCCGAAAATCTCAGCAAATTTAAACTTTTCAAAACAATCCATTTACTAATAAAAGTGTATACAAAACCATTGTTTCCAAAACATGATTTAAAATCAGAGTCTCCAAATATCCAATGAATTGTAAGACCAAGGATGTGTATGGTCAACCATCTGAAGCACCTGAAACAATAACCTGAAATTGTATGCACAAAGATTAGTGAGTTCCCCTAAAGTACCAACACACAAACAGATAACATATACAAATAACGACATGTATTGGGTCGACAACTAAAGATCGGATTACCTCCGATCCCACAACATGAGTCCGGCTTGACCATCGGGCACATAACTCAGAGCTGGCTTGCTCATGAGCCCACAACATAAGTCTAGCTTTCCCTTGGGGCCTACAACATATGTCTGGCTTGCTTCCTGATCCAATAAGTCATCAGAATGGAATACCAACGTTCAGCCCTCAGTACGAGTATGGCATACCAACCGGTCCTCAGCTCGTATCTGGAATGCTATTAATCCCTTAATATGAGTCTGGATATCCCTTCCGGACCCTCAACTCATATCTGGAATGCTCCAGGGTTTGTTACCTACAACAGAAAGCGGTACAACCTCAACCCAACACAGCATGTCAACATATAATAGATAACAAACATATACAAATAATCAAGCATACAAGATAACAGTTAGTCATAAACATCTACCAGACTAACATATCAGCAAATAGCATAATTATGCATATCTATTCCATACTTAACATATAAGTGTATAGCAAGATGTCAATCTGATTGGCCGACGTTGGTGCCTTCGACCTGTAAATCCCCGCACACAAACACTATAAAATATCACCCAATTAAGTATTGAATCTTGACCCATACTCAAGAATTTGAATTGGTTGCCTAATGACCAAGGTAAAAGACCATTTTACCCTCTCCTTACTCGACTCAAAACCAAGGCCCGATATGACCCAACTTTCTAATTGGGCCCAAAAACCATCATGAATGAAATCCCAAGAAAGCACATATCCAATCCAAGGCCCAAGGTTAGAAGTCCAATGGTCCAACACAACCCAAAACAAAAGGTCTAAAATTTCACCTCCAGGAAACTACCGCCCGCGTACCAGAAGTGTACGCTCCGCGTACTCGCCCTCCGTGCGCAATGTACAAGTCCGTGAGCATACTCAGATGTACGCTTAATATACTCATCAGATGCCAAAAATTCACATTAAGCCATTATTGGGTTAAGTAAAATCCATCTAACCATTTCTCTTAACCCTAAATGATGTCTTAACCCATAAAGTCGAAACCTTTTAGCCTTTGCATTGCTAAAGATGGCTAAATCTCCAAAATCCTTTCTTTCACAACACTCAAAACTACTCAAATCTTGCATGGTGTTAGGGAAAAAATCAAGCAAGAATTTAATGACTCATTACACTTCAAGACCTTGGAAAGGACAGCTAAATTGATTTGTAGTACTCCATACTCACAAAGATCCAAACTTTGGGACAAAATCTCATGAAAATATGCCATGAAATAGTCTAAGAAGATATTCATCAAGTTTGAAGCTTTATACCTTTAGAAGATAGATCCTGATGCACCAAGCCTGGATCCAAATGCAACGAGAAATCCCACACTTCTCCAAGATGCTCCTTTTTCTTCTATGAACACCAAGATGCCTGAAATTCCACCAAGAACTCAAAAACTAAACCAATGGAGGCTAGGGATTCCTTTTTAGGGCTAAAGAGGATGGAGGATGAAGATACTAGGGTTTTGTGGTGATTTAAGGTGCTTAAATAGGGTCAAAGACCTTAAATTAGGGTTTGGGATTGGATAGAGTACGATCATCAACATAGTATGCCCATCATACTCCCAAAGGCTTCCCCGAACATCAGCATAGTGTGCCCAATGTAGACCAACGTACGCCCCGCGTATTGGACTTCTTAACAGTACGCCATGCGTACACTTGTGTACCCCCTACATACCCGGATAAACCCTAAAATCACCCCAAACTTCTAATCCAAGAAAAGGTAACAAGAAGATCTACACTTTTATCAAATCATCCTTGCCTTAAAACTTTCCAAACAAAAATCCAAAATTTATAAGTGACCCGACTGCCACTTTATGGTTATACCCTTTGGGTTCCACATCACAAATCGAACTTCTCGGATCATCTAACCTACCTTACCCACACCCAAAGGGTCTAAATATCCCTTTCTCAAAGGACCTAAGCCTTAGGATGAACGGTCTTCGGGTTGCAACCCTAAACTAGGAAACGATTCGGGACAGGGTTTTTATAGATTTCTTGACATTTTGAGCATTGTATAGTCTCAAATTTGTCTGCTCTTACACCTTGGGGAAGAATTTGTATCTTAGTGATGGATTTACTAGAGGTCTATGGTGATACCAGTTTTGAGTGAGATACCGCAGAGTATGTGATGCTCACCTTTCCTGGGATATTTGGCTTTGGGGAATCTTTTGGTTCATCTATTATAATTTGTTCGTCCAAGTTAGATCCTGAGCCAGGACATATAGATCCAGGGACTGATATGGATTGTATATTGTTTTGAAAGTCCTTAGGATTTTGGGACAATTTCTTCAGGAACACAGTTGTTGTTTAGGACATGAAGTTTTCCAAAATGACATTGAATGTCTTCGGTATACGTCTTATCATTGACTAGGAAGTGAAAGTTCCTATCAAGTGCGATACAGGGATGTTCGGCATGAAACCAAGGTCGAGATTTCCCTTTGATATTGTAACCATTTGACCATCCCCAGTTATCGGTCCTGTGTACGGTCCCATTATTGACTAAATTTTCAATTGCTTCACTTTCATTAAAGATCTTTTCTATTAATTTATTTAAGTGTACAACTTTATTTCGGGCTAGTTCCCGTTGATTAAAAGCAATGTCTAACTGAGTTTCACTAAGCAATCTAGCATCTTTTTCTAGTTTTAATTATGCTTCTAACAAGATGACCTTAAGCTTTTTGTCTTCTAGTGTTCCTCTCAAGTGGTATAGCTCTTGGGTCGCTATGTTCTTCTCATCTACGCCCTTGTTGCAGTCTGAAAGGAAGTTAGGACATATTTGACTAATTTTACAATATATGGTTCACAGTCATGCATGATGTATTTATTTGACTTAATCATAAGTTTTACCTGTTCAATGATGATAATGGTTCCTTCCTTTTCCATGAAGCAATAGTTTGTTTCATCTCTTTAGTGTTATCCTTTGCAACTAGACATAGCTTGCCTATTTTCCGTTTTTTGTCATTGTTTTCATCTTCATCTCCCGAGAACCAAACTTGATGATCTCTTCTCACTTGTTCCACAAAGGCTTTCTCAATCTTCTCCTTATCTTCAACTTCTTGAGATATTCTAAGGTAGAATGCTTTTTTCATTTAAGACATTAGCTTTGCAGTCTCTAGCAAAATGATTTTCATTGTGACATTTCTGACATTTGAGAACTCCTTCCCTTTTCTCTTTTGTATCTTCTACTATATTGGAAGATTTTTCTTCTTTTGAAGCTTCAGAGGAGTGTGAGATCATTACTGGTGTGTTTTGAGACTGAGGTTGATAAGATGGATTTCTAGGATATCTTGAAGACTGAGGATAGTGTTGAGGGGAGTTGTTTTGAGGACGGTATTTGCAATTAAATGTAGTTCTTGTAAAGTGTTGGTTTTTATAGTAGTTAAAAGGAGGGAGTTTGTTGAACTGTTGGCTAACAAGGGCTAGTGCATGTTGAAAAGCTTCTTCATCTTCGTGTTGTATTTCTGGTTCATATGACTGTAGTGTGTCGTCATATGATGTTTGGTATTGGGTTTCTCTCGTATGATGATATTGATGAGATGGGTTGGTAGTCTATGGTGAATGGGCGACTAAGGGGAGTGTTCCGTCTAGATCCATGTAGTCTTTCTTCACCATAGACTCTTGAGCTTGTAGTTCACCATAGAGTTCATATAATGAAAGAGTTTTGATTTTGCTATCACCTTGAATTATCATCTTCACAATTGTTCATTGTTTTCCCAATCCATTTAGCAATTGCAGGTTTGTTTCATGATAACTACGAGTGATTCCTGCATTCGAGAGTTTGGTGACGATGAGGTTGAATCTTTTGAAGGAGTTATCGAGGCTTTCACCAGGAATTGATTTAAAGCTACTAATCTTGTTTAAAGTAGTTATCAGATTTTTCACTTGAGCTTGCTTTGTACCTTCATAAATATTTTAAGAACATCCCATATTTATTATGCCGATTTACAATTGATGATAAGATCAAAACTGTCAGGTGGATCTCCACAAGAGATTTCATAGAAAGAAATTTCATCTTTCTCTATCTTGCTTATGTCATCGTTGCTAGGTCTCGTCATGTCTACTTGACCACCTCCAAGTCTGAATTGAGCATCAGCAACAACAATGGGAGTAAGGACATGTACATGTGGTCCTTTTTCAATGGATCTCCAGACTTCTTTATCTAGTATTTTTAAATATCTTTCCATACGTTGAGACCAGTGATGATATTCATTTGGAACAAGTATTAAAGCTTTATTAGAACCTCCAACACTATTGTATATATTTAAAGAGTAAGTTTGTGCCATATTTCCTTAAGAATAACGAGCTAAGTTGTATAGAAGGCTTTTGAATCAGAGTTCTTCTTTTGGAAATGAGTTTTATTTAAAAAAAAAATAAAAAGCAACCATTGTAGCTATGATACCAATTTTTGAGTAAAAAATAGATTTTAATCTTTGAATGATATTAACATAAGTAAGGAATTAATGGATACTTTAAAGAGGCTCAACTATAACTAGATTGAGGAATGACAATGAAGAGATATAGCAACAAGTTTACCTAAAATATAGGCAAGTAAATAACACTTCAGTTTAATTGTAAGAAGGCCTGCATTCAACACTAGGTTAGAAAGTGATGAACAACTAAATATGAAAGATAATCTTGATAAAGAGACTTTTGTATTAATATAATGATTACGCAGAGAAAAGATATCATAAGTGAAAAACCTTAAATATATTGATCAACAAGATCATCTATTTATAGGACAAAGTAGTACACATTAAATTACAAAATAAGAGTAGCTTGGGCGACCCTATTGCCCATGACTGATATGTTAGTATAAAGTTGATCATTTTTTTATCACTGAGGAGACAGAACAACATCTTTATACTCAAGTACACTTATCCTCTTCGGTATAGCTCAACAACAAACAAGGATTTGGTAGGCCTTATCTCTTCTCCGATTCCTTTGAATCAACTATGCGATATTGCATATATACTTCAGCTGTCGAGGGTCACTTTATGTCTTAACACACACACAATCTCTCTCTATCTCTCTCTATCTCTCTCTCTATCATTCTCTCTTTCTCTCTCTCCAAAACCCATGAAGCCAAAGCTTCATTTGTTCTTCACTCATGAACGTACCTCCCACTTCCTACCTACCACCAACACCAACACCATCGTCCTCCTCCTAAAACCTTCATGAGTAAAAGCTTTTTCTGCCAATTAAAGTCTTCCAAAACACTTAAACTAGAAAAAAATAACTCAAGAACATTTAAAAACAAAATATTTCTAAAAACTTGATTTTTTAGATCTCAAGAACAATAATAAATTTTCCAGATTTGAAAAATCAAGAACCCTAGAATTAAGAACTAAATTTTTCCAGGTCTTCAAACAAAAATTCTGAAAAACTTAGTTTTCCAGATCTGCAAACCTCCTGAAAATGAGAATGAAAAATAAATCAATTATATGAAACCTCACTGTCGCCCTCTCATCATTGTCACCCTTCATCTCCCGTTTCTTCCGGTTCAGTTTTCATCAGGCGCAACCCTTCATCTTCTCCCTCTTATATTTTCAAATCCACAAACCCTCATCACTTGAAGATCTGGAAATCCTAACCTTGTCATTTCTAGCCACCACCCTTCATTGTAGTTATGGAACGTCGTTATTGTTGGTAGTGGAACCTCTAGATCTCCGTTAGCTAGCGGGGAGGTGGCATTCTGGCGCAGATATGGAACATCGTTATCTGTCTCGCACACATAAAGGAATGAAGATAATTGCAGCACAAGGTATGTCAAGAAGATCTCGTTTCGTCGTGAACTAGATCTGTTAGAGGTGGCGGATCTCAAATCTGGAAGAATAAGGTCCATCTCTTCGCCAGAGTTCATATCTGGAAAGACTCGCTAGAGTTCAGATCGACATTTTTGTTTATGCCAAACAACTCAAGTGAAGCGAAAAAAAAGGTGGTGGTGACCTACTTCAATTTTCTCATTCCTTTAAATTCGCAGGAACCCACTCTGCCGCAATATATAGTCGTTGCAAGCCTCACCGATTAGTATTCTTTTTGTTAGTATTCTTTTTGTAATAAAAATTTGAAAAGGAGAAAATACCAAGGGTAATTTTGGTCTTCCTAAAAAGTTTTGAAAAAATTGGACCAAACTCATAAGAAAATGAAACTTTTGGATTACTGGTGCTACTCCAAACTTTTTTGGACTAAACATATGAGTTTTGACCTACCATAGGGACCATTCTTGCAACTGTGTCTAAAGTATATTGAAACAGATGTACATTTTTTAAGAGTAATAGTTTTTATAATATTTTTGTTGCCTCTTTTAATTGATTTTCGGCTAGGGATTATAAAGTTAGAGTATATTGGTCTTTGGGTTTACAAAACCATATGTTTTGTATTCTCATGTAGTTTGCTAGCTTCTTGGTAGTGGCTTGTTTTTTTAATATAATTTGGTCGTTAAAAAAACGGATTAGCATTTCATTCACAATAGGTATTACATTTTCACTCTATACTATTTTCAACTTTTTGCATCTAATATGTATTGCTTCATTATCATTTGATTATTTTTTCAACTTGTATATCTAATATTATATTGTTTGTATTTCATAATCTACTTAGTTTTGTGTATAACATAATTATATATTGTTTTCGTAATATGAGAGAACCTCGTAAATAACCGCAAGAAATTACCCGTATTTCATAAATTATGTTTACTCATTGGTATTTAAATATAATAAAATATTTGCACTAAATGATATTGTTGGCAAACCTATCCGATAATAAAACTTAAATAAAGTGTATATATATATATATATATATATATATATATATATATATATATATATATATATATATATATATATATATATATATATATATATATATATATATATATATAAAAGTTCAATTGTGAAAATTAAATAATTTGACAATGGGGGAATAATTCTCAGCCAATTATTATTTTTGTCGCAAAACCCTCACTTGAACCCGCAGAAAGAGAAAATGAATACACATGTCTTTTCCAACCAAACATCTTTTCGTTAAAGTATATTAATCCTTATCTTAATATATACAAAGACATACATTTTTTACGGAGTAATTTTTTATTGAAAAATTATTTTAAATATATTAAAATTCATCCTAACTTTAGTTTTTTACAACATTTTTTCTCAAAAAAATTTGAATATATTTTATGTTTATAAAATCATATTTTAAGATAAAAAATCTTATTTTTTTTGTATAAAAACTCATTTTAAAAAACTTTTCTATATAAAAAATACCTAATTATAAAAATAGGTTTTTATTAAGTACATAAATGTATACAAATCCATTTTTATAAAAAAAAAATATAATAACACGTATTTTATAAAAAAAATGTCTACAAATATCTATTTTATTATAAATACATATTGTAAAAACATATTTATATGCACCCAAATAAGTGTTTGTATGTATTTCTTTTGTAAAAACATATTTATATATATTTTTATAAACACAAATTTTATAATAAACGTATTTGTATTCAAACACATTTATATATAAAACGTATAGAAATAGGTATTTTAAAAAATATATATTCAAACACATTTTTATAAACAAATGTACACAAATATGTTTATATATGTCACACCCCCGAACCAGAACAGCGGAAACGTCCGGGGGTTGGGTGACTTTATCTTGTAATATCATCATAGTTTAAATAATTGAATCAAGAGAACATCATCATCACACATACAATAATAAGTCGCATCATTGTTTACATAAGTATGTATTTGATTGCAAATTACTTTCCAAATAAACAAGTGTATGATGATAACAAAAATACAACAAAATCCATGAGTTCTTGGTGACCAACCCGCTTAACGATTTCCTGAGAATATAAGTTATTTTTAAAACGTCAACATATATAATGTTGGTGAGTTTATAAGCATGTTTGTATAAATAGTTTTGTATCACTTTGTAAACACCAGAAAATCCGACATTTTCTGTAAAAATGGTTTGAATGTTTTGTTTCAAACCTTGTATTAATGTATGTGTGCTTCTGTTTTGAAAATGTATAAAGAGAGTATTCCAGAAAATCCGATATTTTCTGCTTGTTAAAGTATTGTGGTCTTAAAACCCTACGACCCGAGTGTCGTAGAAATGAATAACTCGCACGTGTATCAAAAGTATCGTTTATGTATTCCAAAAATTTGTACAGTGTTTGTTAATTTCTATGTGAGTCGTTATAACCATGCTTGATATGACTGATCTGCATGTCATGGCATTTTTCAGGCGTTGCTTGTTTAAGGTAACACATTTGTCACCCTAGACTGGCCTAGTCTAGCTGTAGCAAACAACTCAGGTGTGGGGCTGTCAACCCCGTATAGATCTATACACAAACTCTCGCTTCCCCTTCCTAGAGACTCTGGATATAACTACAGTACTTAAGGCTGAACACTAGATAGGTACGAATGAAAGAACGTCTTACAAGAACCTTAACTATGTATACACGAATATTGTAACATACAATTTAATGTTTTAAATAACGTTTCCGTGTATGTATTTAGGTTACAAGGCCCAATGTGTATGTACATGAATGAATGAGCCCCAATAAGCATGAAATGTGTATAAAAGGTCTGTCGAGCATGTAAATGGGTTAACAAAGCCGAATAAACATGTAAGGTGTATACAATACCTATCAAGCATGTAAATGGGTCACTAAGTCCCAATAAACATGTAAGGACAGGCCCATTAAGCATGTAAACGGGTCACTAAGGCCCAATAAACATGTAATGAATGTGTCGGGCCCAATAAGCATGTAAATGGACCACGAAGGCCCAATAACATGAAAATGAGTAAACAAGGCCCAATAAAAGTGAGAATTACGTAATTAGCCCGTTTGTTATTATAATGCTTGTTTTAGCTCAATTATTTACCAAAATGACATAAAAGGACCACTTTTTGTAAAAATGACATTCTTGGCCCATTAAGTCAAAACTTTACATTTTTTCCCATGCTTGTTTAAAATGACAATTTAATCCATAAAAAGTCAATAATTGCTTTTTTAGGCCCATGAACCCGTGAATTTCTAAATTAGACTCATTTTTGTGAAAATTGACAAATTTAGCACATTAAAACCGTAAAGGCCTAAATAGAAGCCCGTTTTGTGAAAATTAACACTTTTGTCCCCTTTGAAACTGTGAATATCATAAAAATCCAATTATATTTAAAAATGACTATTTTGTTCCTGTCAAAATCGTGAGCGTCATAAAGGCCCTATCTTTTGGCCCCTTTAATCATTTCAACTTCAAAGTAAGTCACATAAGATGGTTTAGTTTACATACATCACCAATTTTAGTAGATATTTCGAGTTTGGGGAAGATTTAACATGTTTTCATAACATAATCACAACATATAACATGAAAACACACATATACATTCATAAATACATAGATTTAACCAAAAAGCAACTTATATCCTCCTCCAAAACTTATTGAAAATAAAAAACAAGGGGGTATGAACTCACCTTGAATGATGGATCAATTTTGATGAAGAAATGAGAGGTGATTCTCGGCCTTAGCTTGCTATCTTGAAGAGATTTTGAAGATGTGGGTGGTTCTAGGGCCTTATATATAAAAAATTAAGGTTGTAAGAACAAGGATCTTGCTATAGACTTGAAACAAAACAATGGGGGTTTAACCAAGACTTACCACTTTTATGAAGCTTGAAAGAAAACTCCTTGAAGAACAAGCACCCACACGAATTTTAGAGACAGGAGGTGAGAGAGTTTCTTGAGAGTTTTTGAGAGGAACGAGATAAAATGTGAAGTGTGAATGAATTGTGGGGTGGGGGTGGGAGGATTCGGTCGATGTACAGAGAGGGAGGGGTGGAGTGTGTAGAGTTTGAACCTAGTGATGTGAAGCTTATGTAGATACATTGGATATTGCATGGTTATATGGTGGATTACTTTGAGGTGGCATGCATTTAGCTAGTTATCTTTTCTTTCTTTTTTTATAACCGAGAATGAGAGAGAAGGAAATAAAAGAATAGGTGTTGGGTTGAATAGAATAGCAACCTCAAATTTATGGCCCAATAAGAAATCATTGGCCCATTTGGCCCACATACAAGTTCTCGACCCAAAAGAGGTAAAAACAATGGGTTTTCAACCTAAAGAGATGTGTTGAATGGTTTTTGGCCCAATCATAAATTTTTAATGACTTTCGGCCCAACTAGGGCCGAAATGTCGTTCTTATCCCAAATGAATCAAGGTGAGGGTGTATTTGGCCACTAGGCCCAATAAGAGGATCTTGGTCCATAAGAGTTTGAACTGGGAAATTAGGGTTACAAGCCCAAAGTCGAGTGAGTGTAGTGCATTGAATTAGGTTTAGGGCTTCACGAGTGACTTTTGATTTGCATAGTTGTTTTTGAAATAAATAACATGTATAACATCAATCTTAGAGTTAAAAGATACATCAAGAGTTCATCATACATCATTTGAATTTCCTAGCCAAAAATACATGTTGTGACATCATCCCCCCGTTAGAGGGATTTTTGTCTCAAAATTCATTTGAAAGTTATTCCTAGGAACTAGAAAAAAGGTGAGGGTACTTTTGCATCATTTGTTCTTCGCGTTCCCATGTGAATGCCAGTCCGTGCTTTGCGTTCCATCGAACCTTCATAATCGGAATGTGGCTTTATTTTGTATGCTTCACTTCCATGTCCATTATCTCAACCGGTTCTTCGATGAACAGGAGATTCTCGTTCACATCAATTTCCTCCAAGGGAACATCAAGGGTTTCATCTGATAAGCACTTTTTCAGATTTGACACGTGGAACAAAGGGGTGTACGTTGCTGAGCTCTGCAGGTAGCTGTAGCTTATATGCCACCAGACCAATTCGGGCAAGAATTTTGAATGGTCCGATGTATCGTGGATTTAGTTTTCCTCGCTTCCCAAAATGGATCATCCCTTTCCATGGAGAGACCTTCAATAGTAGCCGATCTCCGACTTGACATTCCATAAGCTATCGTTGTTTGTCAGCATAACTCTTTTGTCGGTCTCGCAATGCTTGGAGTCTTGCCTTGATTTGAACTATTTTATCTGTCGTTTCCCGAATGATCTCTAGTCCTATAAGAGTGTTTTTTGGTGTTTGTCCTCTTGCCAACTGAGTGTCTCCCACCTCAGCCCAACAAAGAGGTGATCTGCATTTACGGCCATACAAAGACTCAAAAGGAGCAACCTTAATGCTCGAGTGATAGTTGTTATTGTATGAGAACTCGATTAAGGGAAAGTGGGTATCCCATGCTTTACTAAAATCAATCACACAGGCTCGGAGCATATCTTTAAGTGTATAAATGGTTCCCTTGCTTTGGTCGACAGACTGGGGGTGGTAGGCAGCGCACATATCTAGTTGTGTTCCCACTGCATTCTGGAGCGACTGCCAATACCGAGAGGTAAATCTACTATTTCGATCGGATTTAATATATATCGGCAGCCCATGTAATCTCAACACTTATTTTATGTACATTCGCGTTAGCTTCTCTATTTTATATGACTTTTTTATTGGTGGGAAATGGGCGGATTTGGTTAACCAATCGACAATCACCCAGATAACGTCCAATCTGTCCGTTGTCTTAGGTAATTTGGTTATGAAGTCAATTGTACTCCTTTCCCATTTCCACTCGAGTATTACTGGCTGTTGTAACAATCCCGAGGGCTTCTGATATTCCACTTTCACTTTGGCACAAGTGAGACACTTGCCCATATAAGTGGCAATATCTGCTTTCATGTTCGGCCACCAATAATGTTGTTTAATGTCTAGGTGCATCTAATCGGAACTTGGATGGACGGAGTTTCGTGTTTTGTGCTCTTCGTTCATGACTACATCCCTAAATCCTCCAATATTTGGGACCCATATTCGAATCATGAAATAGTAAGCTCCATCCTCTTTGACTTCAAGATTCTTATCCATTCCACACAGTGCTTCATTCACGACATTCTCCGACTTCAATGGATCTAATTGAGCTTCCTTGATTTGTGAAGTTACGTGAGAGTAGATGGTCATTGTTAGTGTTTTCACTTGGTGACCTGAGTATTCTTTGTTGCTTAAGGAATTAGCCACCACGTAGCCTTGACTGGGTGACACTTGATCTCGCATTCATAATCATTTAGCAGCTCAACCCACATTCGTTGCCTCATGTTCAAGTCCTTTTTGATTTATAGTATGTTGGAGGCTTTTGTGGTCCGTAAAGATGGTGCACTTTGTAACATAGAGGTAGTGCCTCCAAATTTTTAGGGCGAAGACCACGGCTCCTAGCTCGAGATCATGGATGGTGTAATTTACTTCGTGTGTCTTTAATTGTCTGGACGCGTAAGCTATCACTTTTCCGTACTGCATAAGAACACAGCCTAACCCCTGATAGCACTAGAGCACTATAGAGGGCTCGCTTCAAGGTTTGAAAAGCAGCTTCTTGTTTGTAAGTCCAATTGAAGAGTAAGACTTTTTGTGTTACAGTGGCAAGGGCTCGGCAATCTTGGAGAAATTCTGAATGAACCTTCGGTAGTAGCCTGCAAGGCCCAAGAACTGTCTGATCTCTGTTGGCGTTTTTGGAATCGCCCAGCCTTCAATAGCTTTGATCTTGAAAGGATCCACATGAATTCCCTCCTCACTGACTACATGACCCAATAAATTCACACTGCGAATCCAGAACTCGCATTTGGAGAGTTTTACGTATAGCTTTTCAGCTCTCAGAGTTTCCAACATATGGCGTGGATGCTGATCATGCTCCTCCTTACTTCGAGAGTATATGAGTATGTCATCAATGAAAACAATTACAAAATAAACAAGGAATGAGCGACAAACTTGATCCATGAGGTCCATAAATGTTGTAGGTGTATTTTTCAGACCGAAAGGCATCACCACGAATTCATAATGACCATATCAGGTTCTAAAAGCAGTTTTGGGGATAGCTTCTTCCCGAACTCGCAGCTGATGATAACCGGACCTTAGATCTATTTTAGAAAAGTAACTGGCTACTTGAAGATGGTCGAATAGATCATCAATCCGTGGGAGTGGATATCGATTTTTGATGGTGAGTTTGTTCAACTACCGATAGTCGATGCGCCTTCTGAAGGATCCGTCCTTTTTCTTGACAAACAAGACTGGAGCTCCCCACGGAGAGAAGCTCGGCCCGATGAATCCTTTGTTCATAAGTTCGCTTAATTTATTGGATAACTCCTGCATTTCGGTGGGAGCTAACCTGTAGGGTGATTTTTCAATTGATGTGCCTCCCGATATTAGGTCAATTCGAAATTCGACATGTCTTTCTGGGGGTATTCCCGTAAGGTCTTCAGGAAATACGTCCGGAAGATCACATGCCACTGGGATATCTTTGATGTTTATTTCATCTTTTGTTTTATCTACCATGTGGGCGAGGAAGCCATAATTTTTCTTGTACAGGCATTTTTGTGCCTTGATGCATGAGATTAGACGGATATTGGCGCCTGGTTTATCAGCATAGATTATTAGGGTTTCGTGGTTGGGGAGGTGAAGGCGAACGACCTTCTCGTGACAAATAATATCAGCATGGTGGGGTCTTAACCAATCCATTTCGATTATAACATCAAAGCTCCTAATATTAACCGACATAAAAAATATTTAAAATAAGTGGTTGTTTAATGTTAATGTGCATCCTACGTAAACGTCCTTGGTTGTTTTGGTTTTCCCATTAGCCATCTCCACCACGAAGGCTTCGCTTAGTTTTTGGGGTTGTTGGTTTTGTAAGTGTTTCAATTTATTACTCACGAAACTCCGCTCAGCCCTACTATCAAATAGAATGCATGCGTAAGTGTTGTTGAAGGGAAACATACTAGTAGCAACCTTCGGTTCTTGTATTGCCTCTCCTTGACCAAATGTCAGGACCCTGCTTGATCATCGTGCTCCTTAGTTGTTTGCTTTGGGGCAATTTTCCCTAAAATGGACAGTTCCTCCATATCCATAACAAGTATGACTAGCCTTGACGTTATTGTTGTTGTTGTTGTTGTTGTTGTTGTTTGGCTGTTGGTTCTGTTGCGGTTGAGATCTGCAGTACCTGGCGGTGTGCCACTTGTCGTTGCAGTTTGTCACACCCCAAAACCGGAACACCGGAAACGTTTTTTGGGCGGAGGACTTCATGTTCAGCATCACAACACTGAAATATATTAAATAAGCAAACAACATCATCCATTGCTTTAATAATGTATTTTAATACAAGTGTGTTATGTATAGTTTATAAGACACCAAAAATATGAATCAAAATAAAAGATGAGACTTGAAGTATGCTCCATCTTCTCAAAATCTGGTCCCTGTACCTGTCTACTGATGACCTGAGAATACAAGTTATTTTGAAAGATTTTATCAGCATTAAAGCTGGTGAGTTCATAGGTATTTAGTGTCGTAATTTGTATGAAAATGTTTGTAATAGTTTGAATGTAAAAGTATTTAAAATGTTGGTAGTAAATGTTTGTATCTCCTAGAAAATAGTATATTTTCCATTCAAAGCAGCCTTCTACCAAGGCATCAAGTGTATTGTATCTTTGTTCATTATGAAAGTGAGTATTTTTCCCAAACGCGACTATCATTAGTAAAAATATAGTTTTATATTACCCTTTATGTGAGGAGGTCACAAGGTAGATATAGTGGGAAAATAATGAAGTACTGCAGTATAATAATATTATAACTACTATTGTACTAGCTACCTTAAACCAATTGTTAATTATGGAATAATGTGATATAATTGTAACCATACTTGATCGAGCTAGCGAAACACAACGCTCGAAGACGTCGAAATGTTATGACATTCATCACCCGAAGACCTGTAGGTCTCACTGTAGCTAGCAGCAAGGTGTAGGACGGTCAGTCCAGTATAGATCTATACAAGAATTCACGCTCTCCCTTCAGGAGACTCTGTATACAAGACGAGCCATGACAGAAATGCCATGCCCCGTGATTGTGCCTCACATTTATGACATAGTGCATGTAGTGTATGTACTAGTGTAGTGTATGTCTCCCCTGATTCTCATTATAGTAAGTTCTCTAGTATGGTATATAGTGTGTATGACTAGGATGTATTAGTGTATGTTCTCTCTGTCTAGTGATGTTCTCTCTGACTCTTATTATAGTATGTTCAGTTGTATAGTGTAGTGTACGTATTGTTTATAGTGTGTATTGACTCATGTATGAACTGACTCTTTGTATGTTTCTTTGTACATGAAATAGTAAGTAGTATACCTCTAAACTGTACCTATTATAGTTTACTAGAAACGCTGTTTGTATAACTGAGTGTATTGAAATAAGACAATAAGATTTTACGTCTATACATATATACAGGATATATAAGTAAGAAATAAGACACCATGCAGTCGTACGATTTCTCGAATGTAAGTTCTTGTAAGCTTCTCCATCTTGTCAGCCTCCTTGATTGGTAAGAAATGCGCGGATTTGGTCAATCAATCGACGATGACCCAGATGGTATCGGCGTGGTGCACAAGGCTCATTTAAAAATTGAAATGGCTTTTCTTGTTCCTCTTCCCTGTTAAAGGCCATGCCTTTATGGGTCAATGTTGTAAGAGGCTTCGCAATTCGGGAAAAGTTATGTATGAATCTGCGTTAGTAGCCAGCGAGGCCTAGAAATTGACGAATTTCGGTAGGCGTCTTCGGTGCTGACCAGTTCTCAATGGATTTAATTTTGGAAGGTTCCATGTAGATTCCTTCTTCACTAACCACATGTCCTAAGAATTCGACCCTTCGGATCCAAAATTCGCATTTAGAGAACTTTGCGTAGAGCTTCTCTATTCGTAGGGTTCCTAGGACTTGCCGCAGATGATCACTATGTTCCTCCTCACTTCCTGAGTAGATAAGTATAACATCCATGAAGATGATGATGAACTGATCCATGTAAGGACAGCACACCCGATTCATTAAGTCCATAAACACTGCGAGCGCATTTGTCAATCCGAATGGCATCCCTACGAACTCGAAGTGTCTGTAACGAGTCTGGAAGACTGTCTTCAGAACATCCTCCTATAACACTTGCAACTGGTGATACCCGGACCTCAGATCAATCTTTGAAAAGTAAGACGCCCTTTGAAGTTGGTCAAACAAATCGTCTATGCGAGGCAAAGGGTAACGATTTTTAACTGTTAGCTTGTTGAGCTCTCTATAGTCGATGCACATACGAAACAATCTGTCTTTCTTCTTGACGAACAAGATCGGTGCTCCCCAGGGTGAGAAACTTGGTCTAATAAAGCCCTTGCTGAGCAGTTTGTTATGTTGATCGGATAGTTCCTACATCTCAGCTGGTGCTAGTCGATAGGGCGATTTGGCTCCAGGGGTAGCTCCTGGAACTAAGTCAATTCTGAACTCGACTTGTCGCTGTGGGGGTAACGCTGGTAGTTCTTCTGGAAAGATTTCAGGAAAGTCTCATTCTACGGGGATGTTTTTCAGGTCTTTGGTTTCTTGGCTCGTATCAACGACGTGTGCAAGGAATGCCCGATATTCCTTACGTAGGTACTTTTGAGCTTGGATACTTGAGATGGTGTTAAGGCTAGTGTCGGGTTTGTCGCCGTATATAATAAAAGTTTTGTCAGACGCAAGATTAAGGGGAACGGCCTTTTCGTAGCACATGATGTCGGCACGGTGCAGACTCAACCAATCCATGCCGATGATGACATCGAAAGTTTTAATTGAGACCGGCATGAGGTCGATGGGAAATGAATGGTTATATAGAGTTAGGGTACATCCTATGTATATGCTACTAGTGCTTTCAGTCTTCCCATTATCCATTTCTATAGTAAATGGTTCTGTAAGTGTGTGTGGTTGTTGTTTAAGTAAGCATGCAAATTTCTGGTTCACGAAGCTTCTATCCACTCCACTATCAAATAGTATGCATGCGTAAGAGTTTTCAAGGAGGAACGTACCAGTCACCACCGAAGGGTCAACAACTGCTTCCTTATGCCCTACAGCCAAGAATATCCCGCTCCACCAGCATTTCCTGCCTTGGGGCAGTCTCTTTTGTAGTGGCCCACTTCGCCACACCCATAACAAGAATGGGTCACACCAGATCCTGGAACCTGGTTGATTGGCTTTGTCGGGGCTCTACAATAGCGGACAGTGTGTCCCTTTTTGTTGCAGTTGGAACGCTGCAATTCCCGGCAGGGTCCATTGTGGTGGAACGCTGCAATTCCCGGCAGGGTCCATTGTGGTGGAAGCTGCATTTGTTGCGCTTAGGTACATTCCTAGCGTACTTCTGTTACCTCTATACATATATACAATATATATAACTAAGGATCAAATGACACTTGGACAGATAATAGTGTACTCTAAGTCTACAACCAAACAAGGAACAGGAAAGAGAGTGCATTATCAGTCCTAAGTCCTTCAAGCCTTACTTATATAACTAAATATGTATTAGACATGATTTGACAATATAAGAGTTTAATGAATTAAAAGTAAAGATTTGGAAACTAAAACTAAGTTTTATAACGAGGTTAACATGTAAAAGGGGTTTGATAATCATTTTCAAGTAGTTTTGTTGACAAAACAGTTTAAAGCATAGTAATTCCATTTGTATGCTAGTTATTAATCACATGTGATTGATATAATAACTTGTGTGATTCAACTTGTATTCCCCCCCCCCCCCCATAAAATCATTTAAAAACATTTAAAAGGTTAATTACGGGGTATGAACTCACCTGTAGTGAGTGGATTATATGGAAGTGTTGGACAAGGTGCTAGGTGTCAAGTGAAGACTTGAACACACACAATGATCCTGTTAACATATAAAGACATATATACACATCTAAATAGTGATTATAACACTAATTAAGTAAGTATAAACACCCTAAAGTGTGGAAAACACTTTGGTTTAAGGGTTAAAAGGCCATTGGGTTGCATCAAAGGAGTGTAAGGCATTGCATTTGAGTTTACGGCCCAAGGAGCACTTCCCTTGGAGTTTATGACCCAGGGTTTACGACCGTAAACCCATAGCAAACCCCATAAGATTGAAGTTTAAGGCCCCTAGTTCAATGGTGGAAGATTCTAGTCTATGTTCTAAGCATTAGGAAGGAAATTAGGGCAACAATGGACCCTTATATGGAGTTTACAACCTTGGGAGATGCCTTGGCCATAAACACTCATCCATTCCCTACTTTATGATGTTTCTAAGATGTAAACAAGTTCATTCAAGCACACTACAAGCTAGGACAAGAGTACTTACAATCTAGAAGCTTTTTTGGGTGTTTTAGGTCCAAGAATACTAGTGTGTTCTTGGTGTTTTGAAGAACACTTGAAGATCTATGAAAAAGTGGAGAATTCATGGATGAAATGATGTATAACAACTAGATGAAAGGTTATAACAACAAATCAAGTGAAGAAAGACTTACATTTTTGGAAGATTGGAAGATAGAGGTTATGATACTTGAGAGAGACAGTGGGAGTTCTTGAGTTAGGAGGTGAAGAATGAGAGAAATGGGGAGTAAACTCATGCTATATGCATGATTTTACAGCCAGAAGGAGTTCACGGCCCAAACCCCATTTGTTTGGCCGTGAACACCTAACCAAGGTGTTGGTTGATTTGTTGATGCCCCATAGTCCTAGAATATACTTCCTTTTATTTGTTCATTTGAAGAACAAATATTAAAAACACTCAAACGGACTTTTAACCGGCAAAAAATTGCAGAAAAATACTTGACTTTTATTTGGAGTGCATGACTGTAGGGTTCGTACAAATAGAAATTTCGGGTTGTGACACAATTGGTACACTGCATTTCTTTGCACTCACAATTGTGGTGCTAGATGAATTTGTTACATTTTGGTAAGTTGTTGGCACAACTTTAGCGGTACAAGCATGGACTGCTATAGTTTGCTGCTTTTTGGAGGATCCTTGGTTTTTGTCTCCCCCTTCGTTTGTTCTCCCTATTTTTCTTGTTATCCCCTTCCTTCTTGGTCTCAGTCTCAACAGTTTTGGTACTCTTTTTCTTGCCGTGATTATAAAGCTTCTGAGCTATCCTTTTTGCACTGTCAAAAGTCTCTAGGTTTGCCGCAATCACGTTTCCTTGGATTGGAGATGTTAATCCCCAAATGAATCACTCCATCTTATTTCCCTCTGATGTGATCATACCCGGGCATAATAATGCTAATTCAATGAACCTTGAGATGTAAGCCTCGATGTCTGAGTTTTTGTTGGATTAGTGTCTAAGTTCAAAACTATATTTGGTATGTACTTGACCCGATTAGCATGGTCTATTTGGGTTGCATGACATCATGCATTTGGATTGACTAAAATGAGAGAAATAACATTTAAGGTTTATTAATATATTATAAGTTCTAATATATTAATAAGATTATTTAATTAGTGTTGATCAAGAATTTATCTGGAATTAATTAAGTGATCAAAAGGAGACTAATTAAATATATGAGTTGATTATGTAAATCATCCATACTTGTAAAGTGGGTTAATGCTCCATGGATTATCAAGTTGGGCTAAAACCCATAGGATGCTCCATGGTGTTTTTGTACCCATGGATCATGGAAATGAAAGGCCATGTCAATTAGGGCTTACATGGTGTAACCCTAATTGTGATACACTATATAAGCATCTTATTGTTCCAAAAATCAGGCACTATGAATGAATGGTGAGGGCTAGACGATTTCATGAAGTGTCTCATTTCTCTCAAGTTATTCCAAGTGTATTTGATGTTGTGTGAACCATTTGAGGTGTCACACTTGGGGCACTAGGCTCTTGAGCTCCATGGAATCAATCTACATGAAAAAGGTATGTATTCTATCTAGTTTGCTATACTTGTACTTATGATTGTATGCTAGTTGGGTTAATACCTTGGAATATTCATATTTGCATATATAATAGAGAAAACATAGATGCAAAGTATTTAGGGTTGCATGTACACTTAGGAGTGTTAGAATGCTCAAAACCATACAGTGGTATCAGAGCCTAGGCTTGTTTTCTTTTTATACTTGAAAAATTGGCTGAAAAGTCAATGTTTGTTGCTGTCTGCTTAGCAGACTCGCTGAGTCCATGAAGGGACTCGACGATTCCAAGGCTAAACTCATTCAACTCATCGAGTTGGTTCATGCACTCAACATGTTGGACTCCCATACAGCATATCTTTGACTATTTTCGCTGGAAATGGACTAGGAACATTACCCTAATTTGTTTTTCAACTTATAAACTTATAAACCTGTTTTTGATGTGGTAATGTTCATGCTAATCCAATTTCAAAGATAATTATCAATAGATTCATGTTTTGTATTAGTTTAAGGTTTAGGCTAATTACATGAAAAAGTTTGAATGAATTATCTTGTTCTTATGAGTTTCTTAGATTAATAGAAATTTTATGTGAGATTGTTGTTTTCAATCCAAATTAATCTAAGAGTTGATTCTAAAATGTGTTTTTGTAACTTGTCCTCAAGTTATATGAAAAGTCACATTTAAGATACATAAAACTCATAAATATCTCCTTAGGTTATAAATAAAGAAAAGTCATATTATTTTAATAGTTTAAAGTCTTCCACAACTTGTCTTCAAGTTATGGAACTTGAAGAGTTTTTTGGATTAAAACTACTTTAAACACATAGGTTATGGAATTGAATAGTCTTGAATATTTTCAAAACTTGCCCTCAAGTTTTGGAATTTGAAAAGCTTTCCCTTATGAATACTTTAATTCCAGGTTAAGCCCTTAGAATTTTAAAAGTTAAAATTCAACCCTTATACTTTATAGTATTATAAGTTAATATATATATATATATATATATATATATATATATATATATATATATATATACATATATATGTATAAGAGAAATTCAGTCGTACCGTTAGTAGGCCTCATTCACAAAGCCGATCTATAAGCGGGTATAAGGTTACTACCTATAAAATGGCAGTTTAATGGGTGTCCACTCTCACCCACCGTTTCCGTGATTGGTGGAGGGTCGTTAGCCGAACGGCTAAGGACAAGGACTATAATTCTCCCTTCATTAAAAGTATTAATGACAAATACTATGTAACTAAGCTTTTATAAATTCCCAATCTTAGTTACTTAGGAAAATCTGAATTTGGTGCTAACCCATGAAATTACACTTTGCACTTTGCTTAAGTCGGTTAGTGGAGCGTGTTTGGGTAACCGACACACTAACTTGGATTTAACAACGTAGGCTAAGGGTAACTTAATGTTTATCATAGTATCGGTGGAGCGCGTGTGGTTCACCAACACATAGATTGAGGGGTAACTATTAAGGGTACAAAGTATATTAGCATGGTTATTCACACCATGTTTTGTGTTCCTCGGCATCCCAGTCACAAAATTTGAAAGGGCACAATCGAGATTGAAACATGCCATTGAACAGTTCAATGAATCTCAAAAAGATCTAGGAGTTTCAAATCCAAGTAAAACCTAGTTAAATTATTTCGTTTTGATGGTGGAAATTGGTGAATCATCATTCGCCTGCCTTCAAATATTTTATAGCTTGGAATTTAAATCAACTATCTTGAATATCTCCCAAAAGATGTCTAGTTCAGACATCTATGATCTTCCCAAATCTCTTGGAACTTCACTTCCTCCACCTCATCCAATTATTCTCCCTAACCCACAAGTTCAAGATCACTCTAGCCCTATTGGCAAGCAACGTCTATGTGTGGTTGCATCTTGGAGATGAAGTCACATATTGACAAGCTGGGAGAGTTGGGTGTCAAAGTCTTAAGAAAGTTGGATGTTCGATCACTTTCTAAGTCACATAGTGAGTTACCTTTGGGACTACTATGAAACCGACTGTGACATGGCCCTTAATGATCTTATCTATTTGCTTGGTGCTGCTGAATCAACAATGATTTGGAGCTTCGGTAAAGCAAATTTGATTAGTAGATCAACTTCCCAAACTACCAGGGACATTTACAATGGTAACATTGGATATCTAGAAAAGCCTTCTCTTCCCAAGGAAAGGGATTGACCATAGTCAACTCAGTTGACCAAGTGGTGAAGACAAAGGCAAGTTTGCGATAGTCCCATGTACCATTCCCAAAGAGTCCATATGTTTATCTGCCCAAAGGAAGGGGCATTGATTGTGAAGCTGCATATTTACCTGAAAGATCATAAGGTTGATCAAGTCAAGAAGTTTGACACTACTTCTGGTAAAGTCCACTATCTGACTCTGTTAAGTTTCTATTCTGAGATTCTTATTACATGATGTGACTGCGTCACATGTTGATGTGTGAAGAATCAATGAAAAGTGAAGAAACTTAAAGGAAGTATATGTTGATTTTGATCACGAAGATGGATTTAGATCGCATGGTCTGGTGATCAAAATTTTGATTTGTTGCTTAAGATTTATGATATATTGATTAAGAATAGGTAACAACAAGTTTTTCATATGCTTTTGCACTGTAAGGATAAGGTTTTCCGCAAAGCTTTAAAATAAAAGGGAAAAGTTTTGATTCCGTTTATTCTAAGTATCCTTACAATGGTATTTGTGAAAAATTGTTGCTTATATGATTCCATTGATAGCAATAATGGAAATATGAATTTGATTCTTTCAGTTGTGGTAGTGTCTAAATTTACAAAATAAGGAATGATTCTCATCACCCAAGTTTTTAGTTGGATAGAAACTTCGAATCGTAGAAGTTGTATAGTATGATGAATGAGAATTTTCATCTTTGGAAAACTAAGACTAATTTCTTGTTCACATGTATATGTGAGTCAACTGAAGGACTAAAGGATCGAGTACACATTCTTGTGCACTGGTCAAGTCCACCACAAAAGCTCGATAAGACTATTCATTATGATTTACTAAATTTTAGTAAATATGGTTATACTTACAAGTTTAAGTATAATACTGAAACATTGGAAAAGTTTCGATGTATGGCAGAACGACTGAGAAGACTCAAATTAGGCAGAAAGATAAAAGTTTCTCAAATCTGAAAAGATGGGAGAGTACTTTAGTATCATGTTTTGTGATTATCTTAATGATTAAAGAACCATATCATAATCGGACTTCTAAGGACATCTTAGTGCATTCTTATGGCTAAGAAGAGGAGTCATGAATTGTTAAATTGGTTAAATCAAGAAGACGAGTCATACTTCGTTCCAAAACTAGTCTTAGAGCTATACTCCAAGATTGTAACTTGAGTGACATATCTTAAAGAAAGGTTTATGACACTTGTCAAATGTAAGAGTAAAAGTGTCCTACTCTTGTGCATGTGAAATTGGTAAGTTGTGATATTTTGGATAAAACAAAGACCAACTAAGGCCAACTGTGTAGAGTGATTGTCTTGATAAAGAATCCGCACTATCACTTGAATATTTGGCAAGAGAGTCTTATATGTCAATAGGATAGTGGGAGTCTTAAAGATCTTGAAAAGGCTTCAAGTTCTAATCAAGAGTAAAAAACTTGTAGTTTATCACTAGCACACGACGTGAGGTTTACGACCTATCGTGTTGACATATTTCTATTTATGTCCCCATTCCAGTTAAAGTTTGCTTTGCATATGATTTCTAAGAGTTCTAAATTGGTTGCATAATAACTTGGAAGCAATGGCAGGCCCTTCAGCTGCCAGGTGGCAAGAAGTTAAAATTGCACAAGTTCAATCCATAAGAGTTTGGATTTGTCACTAACCTTGTCTTGTGAACATGGTTTTGACAAATTCACATGGATAAGAACACATGCACCTTAAAATCTAAGTGTCATAAGTTTGCTCTCCGATTCATGAAAATGATGGTGAGAAAACACTTTCACTATGCAGATTTTAATTAGATAACAGTTGTGATATTTGCATTCTCAAAGTCGTTAGTGGAGCGTGTGTGGTTAACCGGCACACTAACATGGACTTGTAAGGAATTGCAAAGGTCTAAACAATAGAGACTATGATTACGGCATCCCTTTTCATAGTTCTAAAATTGTTTAGACACACATTTGAGCTATCTAAGGAAAGGTGTGTGATTTTGATAGTCTTATCAAAACATCTCATATAAGAAATCTGAACTTTGGTAAGAAACTCAATAAAGTATTTATTTCTAGAAGTTCAGCTGATTTCTGAGTACGTGTCAAAGCTAGTGGGAGCATAAGTGTTATGCTAATAGTCATCATGTTAATGGGAGCATGCTAATTATTATTAGTATTGCAAGATAACAATGTTAATTATAGAAAACAAAAATTTCAATTCGTGAAGTCGCAGGGGTTGAAAAGTTGTTTTGCTATAATTAAGGGAGAGGAAATTATACTTCATTTCAATTCTAACAGCTTAGATTGAGGTTTTAATCATCTTTAGTCAAGGATATATATGAATTTTGTGTTGGAATGGCTCAACATAAGGAAATTCTATATATGGGTCCATTATTTGCGTTCTAAAATTCGATTATGATTACGACAACCCTTTTCATAATCTAAATTATGAGAACTTGGAAAATAGAAATACTGTAGCAAAAGGACTGTCTAGTATCATGTCTTTAGGTGAGACATCATTAATCGTGTCCCATATGCTTCAGATATAGGATCGATTGCATGTGCTATAATAATCATCCTTTCTAAAATTTTCCAAATGCCCAAGGCATTAAGAAGGGAAAAGGTCTAGAATTGGATATGACAAAAATGATTAAGCAATTGTTGAGGACAATCTAAGGTTTACCAAATATTGGTTGCTCAAGGACAATTGGAAGTATCGTATTAATTTTGGAATGACCATATTGACATATTCTGAAGAGAGGCAACTCTTGTTCAAGAGTAATAGCAAAACGGGGAATATGGAAATGTTCATATAGGTGGAAGTTATTCAAGAAATTTGTGTAAGATTAAGAAACTTAATGCAAGAAGAATGTTCAAATGCAATGAACTTTGAATATGAGACATCGGTTCCATGGAGTTGGTCTCCATTGTAATACTCTATAATGTATGTTGACAAGTCTTTGTGACTTTGTGCATAATCATTAAAAGAGGATCAATGCATATAAGTTTAGAATCTAACAGAGTTAGGTAAATGGTAGGACTTGGAATTCTTGCATTTGCGGTAAGAATTTGGGATTGTGAAATGAGAATCATTGCAATTATATTCAATCGATCTATTTCACAAAGTAAAGATCATAGACAAACTTAGTATGCATACTTGGTGTATGGCATACTAATATTTGGACAAACTTAGTGTGCATACTTGGTGTATAGCATGACTAGTGTTTACAAAAAACATAGTGTACATGCTAGGAGTGTCACACCCCGAAACCGTAAGGCGAAAACGTTCCGGGGCGGAGGACGTCATGCGTAGTATCACAACCATTACATTACATATGAATATTTACATTTGTTTGAAAGTGGAGAAATACATAGTTTATATATACATCAATATAACAAAAGTATAGACGAGACTTCTATATGCACCGTCTTCTCCAAAAGTAAGTGGGATACCTCTCTAATGAGAACCTGAGAATACAAGCAGTTTTAAAAATATCAGCATAAAGCTGGTATGTTCATAAGTGGTTGAGTTCTGGTAAAAGAAAACGTTCCTTTGGTTTCATGAAAAGTTGTTATCCAAGAAAATCCCATATTTTCTTATAAAAGAAGTGGTTATCCATTTGTTAAACAGCCTGTTTATGAAAAGTTAAGTTATCCTAGGAAAAACCCATATTTACCTTAAAATTCAATGGTTGGTTATCGATCCGAAAATGAAATGTACAAGTATCTACCATACTTGTATTGTTAGGCGAAGTTCCCTTAAAAGCTAGGTTAATCTTGATAAAGTACATTAGTTTTAACACATATATAAAACTAATAAGTAAGTAGTGAACTAATTCCTAAGGGTATTGCTGATACCCTCTAGTAATCAAAATAGTTATTACTTTAAGGTTAGTTCACTAGGTTGATTATTACTAAAAGTAAATCTCCATTATCTAAATTGCGAGTTCTATAACCATACAATAAACTAGATATGGCTCGTAACGGAGACTAGTATCATTTTATGACTTTGTCACCCGTAGACCTGTCGGTCCCACTGTAGCTACAAGCAAGGTGCGGGGTAGTCGGTACCGTATAATTCTATACACACAAGTCACGTTCTCCCTCCAGGAGATTCTTGTTACAGGGTCGGTCCTCCACTCTCGTATCTATGGGGAGCATTACCGAGGACTTGTCTCCAATCTTAAGAATAACAAATTTACAAGTAATAATATGGAAAATTCCTTTATATGATTGGTGTGAATCCTTTGTAAATTATGAAATATATCATAAAATATAACCTTTTATGATGATATTCACAAGTTCCTTGTTTTGGATTTGAAAACAAACTCTACAAGTTAATTTCTTATTCGATTGATTAAACGATTTTCTGTGTCAAAGCATGTTGAACATGTAATCATTTCATACGAAATAATAATTTTTGAGTACAAGTTCGCTTGTACTTTTTCTTGTATTCCCCCCCCCCCTTGAAAACAAGAAAAACTCGGAAAAAGGTAGGGGTATGAACTCACCTGACGTGGGTGTGCCAGGTTAGAACGCTAGGTGTCAATTTAGGACTTGAACGCACACGAGGGTCCTAGGTAACATGAAGTGATACATAATTGTATCTAATTAGTCATTAACCACCAATTAAGTAAGTAAATACACTCTAATGCGAGGAAACACTTTATTTCAAGTGTTAGGAATGGTACGGGTTGCATGTAAGGAGTGTACGGCCTCGTTAAGGAGTTTACTCTTCAAGTGTAAGCCCTTAGGGGTGTTTACGGTTTCAGGACCTTATCCCCATGAGTTTACGGCCGTAAACTCATGGGAGTGGTGTAATTGGGTGCTCAAAGGTCTTATGCTTCACAAATAAAGGTCCTAGGGTTGAATCAAAAGTCATGGAAGTGTTTGGGGCTTGAAATGGACCCTTTATGGAGTTTACGGTTTCTGAACCACTCCTTGGGGAATTTACGGTCGTAAACACATGCGTTTATGGACGTAAACTAATTTTTGTTCATTTTTCATGTGTTTTGGTGGTTGTAGGTTAAGCATGCAAAGTTATAGGCCCAAATATAAGCTATACAAGGTGTTAAGGGCACTTAAACACCATTTGGAGGTGTTTACGGTTTTGGGAGATCCCCAAGTCGTAAACTCATGCTTACCCCCCTTCAATTCATGTTTTCGGGTTCCTTGATCATTCATGCAAGTTTCTAGGTCATAATCCAAGCATTGGAAAGGTTTTGGAAAGGTTTTGGGGCATAAAAACCACCTTTTAGGGTGTTTACGGTTTTGGGATGTTCCCAAACCGTAAACACATGTTCTTGTGGTTTTTCGATGATTAAGTCAGGAATTTGCAAGTATGTTAGGCTAAACCACAAGCTAGGAAGGTTAACTTACAGTTGTGAAGCTTGAAGAGGCGTTTCTAGATCGAATCCCAAGTTGTAGAGAGAGAGTAGAGAGAGAAAGCTCTAAGTTGGGTGAAAAATGTTCAAATGGAGACCACTCAACCCTTATATAGGCTTGAGTTCACGGCCAGGTGGGGATCCACCCAATCCCGACATTAAACGGAGTTTAAGACTGTACTCGATTAAATGGACGTAACTGGACTTAGTCGTGAACTAGTAATTTTTCCGAAAGAATTCGAGGGTATTTCACGTGATTTTATTGCTTTCAGACACATATGAAAAATACAAAAATAACTCAAAGGGATTTACATATCTCAAAAGTTAACAGAAAATTCTTAATAAAAATAAATTTTATTAACGGAAGTGGGATACATTGACGGAATAAATTTCGGGTTGTAACATCATCTCCCCGTTAGAGGAAATTTCGTCCCGAAATTTGGAAATAAGATTCAAATCATGGATTTGAAAAGAGATGCAGATATTTCTGTTTCATTGAATCTTCGCGCTCCCAAGTGAATTCGGGTCCCCGCTTGGCATTCCAACAAACCTTCACTATCGGGATGCGACTTTCTTTCGTTCGTTTGATTTCTTGATCCATGATTTCGATTGCTTCTTCCACGAAGTTCAGATTCTCGTTGATCTCGATCTCATCAAGAGGGATCACAAGGGTTTCATCGGATAGACACTTTTTAAGATTAGAGACGTGGAAGACAGGGTGGATGTTGCTAAGCTCTTGAGGTAATTGGATTTTGTAGGCTACGGGATCGATCCTAGCAAGGATCTCGAAAGATCCTATGTACCTTGGATTCAATTTTCCGCGCTTTCCAAAGCGTATCATGCCTTTCCAGGGCGAGACCTTCAACAGGACACGATCTCCAACCTGGAATTCCAAGGGTTTTCGTCATTTATTGGCGTAGCTCTTTTGTCTGTCTCGTGAAGCTTTCAGTCGTTCTTGGATTTGGATGATCTTTTCGGTGGTTTCGCGGATGATTTCAGGACCAGTGAGAGTACTGTCGGGGACCCGACCCTTGGCTAGCTGCGTGTCCCTTACCTCGGTCCAGCACAAAGGGGATCTGCACTTGCGACCGTAGAGGGCTTCAAACGGGGCAGCCTTGATACTGGTGTGGTAACTGTTTTTATATAAGAACTCAACTAAAGGTAAGTGGGTGTCCCACGACTTTCCGAAATCGATGACACATGCTCTCAACATGTCTTCCAAGGTCTAGATAGTTCTCTCACTCTGCCCATCTGTCTGAGGATGATAAGATGTGCTCATGTCTAGCTTAGTTCCAAGAGCCTTTTGTAGGGACTGCCAAAATCTTGAGGTAAACCTGCTATCTTGATCAGAGATAATGGACACAGGTACACCATGCAGTCAGACCACTTCTTGAATGTAGATTCGCGTGAGTCTTTCCATTTTTAACGTTTCTTTGATCGGTAGGAAGTGAGCGGATTTTGTCAATCGATCGACAATTGCCCAAATGGTATCGTACCCACTCGGAGATTTGGGTAATTTGGTGATGAAATCCATAGTAATCCTGTCCCACTTCCACTGAGGTATCTCGGGCTGCTGGAGCAGACCTGAGGGTTTTTGATATTCGACCTTCACCTTGGCGCAATTCAGACACTTACCCACGATGGTAGCGATTTCGGCTTTCATGTTTGGCCACCAGTATAGTTTCTTGAGATCCAGGTACATCTTATCTAAACCTGGGTGCACGGAGTATCTAGTCTTGTGAGCTCCGTTCATGACAACCTCCCTGAAACCATCGAACTTTGGGGTCCAGATCTAGTCCATGAAACAATAGACTCTGTCACTTCTGATCTCAAGATTTATATCCATTCCCCTCAAGGCTTCATTCAACACGTTCTCTGGTTTTAGGGCTTCCAACTGAGCCTCTCGGATTTGTGTGGATAGATGGCAATGGATATTCATTGTCAGAGTCTTCGCCTTGTTGCCTGAGCTTTCCTTTCGGCTAAGGGCATCTGCCACCACATTGGCCTTGTCGGGATGGTAGTGGATTTCGCACTCATAGTCGCTGAGCAGCTCTACCCATCGCCGTTGTCTCATTTTAAGTCCTTCTGATCGAAGATATGTTGTAGGCTTTTAAGGTCGGTGAAGATCATGCACTTGGTCCCATAAAGGTAATGTCTCCAAATTTTCAGTGCGAAGACCACTGCTCCTAACTCCAGGTCGTGAGTTGTGTAGTTGACTTCGTGTGCCTTCAGCTGTCTCGAGGCATAAGCTATAACTTTTCCTCACTGCATGAGCACACAGCCTAAGCCCTGATTGGACGCACCGCTTTAGACAACGAAGTCCTCCGTCCCTTCGGGCAGGGACAGGATAGGTGCGCTACACAAGGCTCGCTTCAACGTTTGGAATGCATCGTCTTGCTTTTCACTCCAACAAAAGGGTACACCTTTCTGTGTCAGAGTAGTTAAGGGTTTGGGAATTCTAGAAAAATTCTGGATGAGTCTACGATAATAGCCGGCAAGACCCAAGAATTGACGGATTTCTGTGGGTGTCTTCGGTGCCGACCAATTCTCTACCGCCTTGATTTTGGAAGGGCCCACGTGTATGCCTTCCTCTCTTACTACGTGACCTAGGAAAGTTACCTTCCGAATCCAGAATTCACACTTGGAGAATTTCGTGTATAGCTTCTCCGTCCTTAGGGTTTCCAACACTAATCTGAATTGTTGTTTGTGATCTTCCTTGCTTCTGGAATAGACGAGTATATTGTCAATGAACATAATAATGAACTTGTCAAGAAAAGGATGACACACCCGTTTCATCAGGTCCATGAACACTGCCGTTGCGTTGGTTAGACCAAAGGGCATCACTACAAACTCGTAGTGACCATATCGAGTCCTGAATGTTGTCTTGGAAACATCACTCTCATGAACTTGCAGCTGATGGTACCCTGATCTAAGGTCTATTTTCGAGAAGTAACTGGCTCCCTGAAGTTGATCGAAAAGGTCATCTATTCGAGGAAGAGGATAATGGTTTTTAACAGTCATCTTGTTCAGCTCACAGTAGTCTGTACACATCCGAAAGGATCCATCTTTCTTCTTTAGAAATAAAACTGGGCCTCCCCAGGGTGAGGAACTCGGTCTGATGAACCCTTTGCTGAGTAGCTCATTAAGTTGACTGGATAACTCCTGCATTTCTGCTGGCGCTAAGTGATATGGGGACTTGGCTATGGGGGTAGCTCCTGGAATTAGGTCGATGCGAAACTCGACTTGGCGTTCGGGAGGAATTCCCGGCAGCTCTTCGGGAAAGACATCAGGAAAGTTGCAGACTTCGGGGATGCTCTCGAGGTCTTTAACTTCCTGTTTCTCATTAATTACATGAGCTAGGAATGCATGACACTCCTTTCACAAGAGCTTTTAGGCTTTGAAGCATGAAATGATGCGAAGATTCGAACTAAGTTTATCGTCGTAGATCATGAGGGTCTGGCCAGAAGGAAGATTGACACAAATAGCTTTTTCGTAAAATATCAGCATGATTATGACTCAACCAATCCATGCCAATGATAACATCAAAGCTCTTTATGGACACCAGCATAAGGTCGATGGGAAAGGAATGGTTGTTTAGGGTAAGGGTGCAACCTATGAATATATCATTAGCGTTCTCTTTCTCGCCGTTAGCCATCTCGACGGTAAACGTTTCGGTTAATTGTTGAGGACCATGTTTAAGAAGATGTTTGAATGAATGGCTAACAAAACTTTGTCCCGCACTATAATCGAAAAGGATGCATGCATAACAGTTGTCGAGAAGGAACGTACTCGTGACAACGGTGGGATCGGCGACTGCCTCCTCTTGCCCCATAGTTAGAACTCTCCCGGTGTTGTTGGTTGTTGTTGCCTTGGGGTAGTTTCGCTTGTAATGCCCAACCTCACCACAACCGTAGCAGGTTTGACTGACACCTGCTCCGGATGCTTGATTTGTTGGTTGAGTTGGTGTTTTGTAGTCCCGAGCAGTGTGGCCCTTTATGCCACAGTTGTTGCAGAGCATCACACGACATGGGCTGGAAGTGAGATGATGGTAGTTGCACTTGTCGCACCTAGGGAGGGTACCAGCATATCTACCGGTATGTGCTTGAGTGGCAGGAGTAGCTGCAGGGGTAGTAGTAGCGTGGACTGCTATTGTTTGTTGTTTCTTTGTGGGCTCTTGCGAAGACTAACCCTTCTTCTGTTTCTAGAATTTTCTTTTCTCACCACTCCCTTTAGCCGGTTCAGAAGTGGTGGTCACTTCATCGAGATCGACTCCATGATCGATCAGGGTCTGCGCCAAGCACTTAGCGTTGTCAAAGGTGTTTGGCCTAGCAGCCAAGACATTTCCTTTGGTTGGTTGGGTTAGCTACCAAATGAATCTTTCAATCTTTTTTCTTTCTGGGGTGACCATTCGTGGACAAAGGAGCGCTAGGTCTTCAAACCTAGAGGTGTAGGCGGAAACATCGGAACCCTTCATCTTTAGGTTCCAGAGTTCATGCTCCAGTTTCTGCATTTCACCCAGCGGGCAGTACTCGACAAGCATTAACTCCTTCAAGCTCTCCCAACCCATGGCGTTTGCTACTGGCAGGGTTAAGGGTTTGACTCGGCCATTCCACCAAGTCAATGCTTTGTCGGTGAAAGTGCAGGCGGCAAATTTCACCTTCTTGGCTTCCGAGCAAGAGCAGATTTCAAAGATAGACTCGATCTTCTCGAACCATCGAGTCAGGGTAATGACACCTTCAGTACCATTGAAAGATGTTGGTTTCGCCTTCATGAATTCTTTATAGGAACACTCCTTCTGGTGTCGTTGACCACCTTCCTGGTTTTGGGGCTGAATACCACCTCCTGACCTGCCAGGACTGTCGAGGTTCATCTGTGACATTGCAGCAGCCACAGCAGCAGTAACGGCTGCTTGGGACATGGCAGGATCAAATGGACGAGGTGACGGAGGATAATTGTTGTTCTTTGAGTTGGGTCTTTTCTTTGGAGGCATCTTGATCTAAAATGATCAGGAAAGAGAGGATGGTAAGTCCTCTAAATTTAGAAGATACGAAACAATATGCAAGTAAACTATCACTAAGGAAAGGATGAGTAACAACACTTGGAATGAATTTCTACAACGTATTCAGCTCTAACTAAAATACTCCTATAGTATTTTACGTTTCGTTGCGACGATGACTTGCTGTTTGGATAATTGGTAAGTTTTAGGCATGTTGCACAACACAATCACTCCCAATCACATGTTGGCCGTGTCTTAAATGAATATACTTGATCAGGCTATATTGACCCTAGACACGAGTACATAACTGCCCAGGTTTAACCGCAATGCCCAACACCTAATTACATTTGTTTTGTTCTACTCGTGGTTACTATTTCTGATATTTAGGTATTCTTGTATATTTTTGTAAAATGCTTGTATTTTAAAGAATACTTTTAGTTCAGAGCACTTCGTCCCCTTAGTGTTTATAGTTATATACCATGTAAGGTTCGGTATACTTAGTTCACTATAAACAAAAGCTCTAATACCAATCGATCACACCCCGAAACCGTACGGTGGAAACGTTCCGGGGCGGAGGAAGTCATGCATAGTATCACAACCATTTTACATAGTAAGCATAGTAAACACAACCATTACATTACATATGAATAGTTACATTTGTTTGAAAGTGGAGAAATACATAGTTTATATATACATCAGTATAACAAAAGTATAGACGAGACTTCTATATGCACCGTCTTCTCCAAAAGTAAGTGGGATACCTCTCTAATGAGAACCTGAGAATACAAGCAGTTTTAAAAATATCAGCATAAGTAAGTGGGATACCTATCTAACGAGATTATAGACGAGACTTCTATATGCACTGTCTTCTCCAAAAGTAAGCGGGATACCTATCTAACGAGAACCTAAGAATACAAGCAGTTTTACAAATATCAGCATAAAGCTGGTAAGTTCATAAGTGGTTGAGTTCTGTTAAAAGAAAACGTTCCTTTGGTTTCATGAAACGTTGTTATCCAAGAAAATCCCATATTTTCTTATAAAAGAAGTGGTTATCCATTTGTTAAACAGTCTGTTTATGAAAAGTTAAGTTCTCCCAGTAAAAACCCATATTTTCCTTAAAATTCAATGGTTGGTTATCGATCCGGAATGAAATGTACAAGTATCTACCATACTTGTATTGTTAGGCGAAGTTCCCTTGAAAGCTAGGTTAATCTTGATAAAGTACATTAGTTTTAACACTTATATAAAACTAATAAGTAAGTAGTGAACTAATTCCTAAGGGTGTTGTTGATACCCTCTAGTAATCAAAATAGTTATTACTTTGAGGTTAGTTCACTAGGTTCATTATTACTAAAAGTAAATCTTCATTATCTAAATTGCGAGTTCTATAACCATACAATAAACTAGATATGGCTCATAACGGGGGCCAGTATCATTTTATGACCTTGTCACCCGTAGACCTGTCGGTCCCACTGTAGCTACCAGCAAGGTGCGGGGTAGTCAGTCCCGTATAGATCTATACACACAAGTCACGTTCTCCTTCCAGGAGATTCTTGTTACAGGGTTGGTCCTCCACTCTCGTATCTATGGGGAGCGTTACCGAGGACTTGTCTCCAATCTTTAGAATAACGAATTTACAAGTAATAATATGGAAAATTCCTTTTTATGATTGGCACGAATCCTTTGTAAATTATGAAATATATCATAAAATATAACCGTTTATGATGAGATTCACAAGTTCCTTGTTTTGTACTTTTGCTTGTATTCCCCCCCTGAAAACATGAAAAACTCGGAAAAAGGTAGGGGTATGAACTCACCTGACGTGGGTGTGTCGGGTTAGAATGCTAGGTGTCAATTTAGGACTTGAACGCACGCGAGGGTCCTAGGTAACATGAATTGATGCATAATTGTATCTAATTAGTCATTAACCACCAATTAAGTAAGTAAATACACTCTAATGCGAGGAAACACTTTATTTCCAGTGTTAGCAATGGTATGGGTTGCATGTAAGGAGTGTATGGCCTCGTTAAGGAGTTTACTCTTCAAGTGTAATCCCTTAGGGGTGGTTACAGTTTTTGGACCATATCCCCATGAGTTTACGACCGTAAACTCATGGGAGTGGTGTTATTGGGTGCTCAAAGGTCTTATACTTCACAAAGAAAGGTCCTAGGGTTGAATTAAAGTTCATGGAAATGTTTGAAATGGACCCTTTAAGGAGTTTACGGTTTCTGAACCACTCCTTGGGGAGTTTGCGGCCGTAAACTCATGTTTGTCCATTTTTAATGTGTTTTGGTGGTTGTAGGTTAAGCATGCAAAGTTCTTGACCCAAATATAAGCCATACAAGGTGTTTAGGGCACTTAAACACCCTTTCTTTCTAGAGGTCTTAGTGTATGCCTGACACCACACATAATTAGTAGGGTATAATCTGCACATTATTTTCAACAATTACTATATGAAAAAAAAAGTTGTGTAGTGTATTAGTAGGGTATAATCTGCCTGACACTTTGAACTTTGCCATTGATGAGGAAATGGTTGCTGAAATTAACGTCTTTGTAATGGGGGAAGAGGTAAAGCCCTAAATTAATTAATTGATTTATTTATTTATTTATTTATTGTAGTGTTTATCTTCTTTTGGGTGGGGACTGCACTGTGCAGGTAGGAGAATACCAAGGTGTATACAAGGTTAGACTTTGCTTCTCTCAAATTTCTCAAAACAAGGGATTAGTGGACAAATATGGTCCTGAAAGGGTTGTGGATACCCTATCACAGAGGTTTGAGTCACAGTTAATTTAAGTGCATAAAATATCTAAAGGTTTTCGATCTTTCTTCTAAATGATTTCTATACTATCTGTCATTGATGTTATAATTCAGGTATATTTTAATTCAATGTGTTTATATTTAATAACAAATATTAAAAAAATGAACATTGCATTAATGGTTAGAGTTGTTGTATTGGCAGTGTTTTGCTTCTAATGGGCCACAACTGATCAATAGTACTCTACAGGTATTTGTTTTTGTTTTCTGTATTATACTTTATAAAATTTATATAAAATAAAATTTATATAAAATGTGTTTGGATTATGCCTTGTTGATGTATGGCTTAACCAAGTTAGTTCTTAGTACTATTTATTTCCATTGATGAACAGACATAACATGCCTACAAAAAATGACCATTTTGCCCTTATTATTGTTATCACAACTGAGGGCAAAGTATCTTCCACTGAATCTGTGACAACCCGATATTTCGAGTCAATGTAATGTAAAACCGATCAAAATTAGGTCAAAAAGTAACCTTCCTAAAATCTTGTTCGGATTAAATAAAGTAGTAGGAATCATATCAAGGTTTGCGTACATAAAAAGAACGTCCAAATCTGACTTCGGATGAGGAAGTTATGAAATTTTGAAGAAATTCCTTAATCATGTCATTTTAATAAATAAATAATAAAAATAATTTCGGAAGTTGCCAACGGAATCTAAACGAAAGTTGTAGATCATGGTCTCACCTTCGTGTGGATATAAAGAACGTCAAAAACGGAGTTCGTATGAGGGAGATATGAATTTTTGAAGTTTATTTATAATAAATATAAATTTAATTATAAATTCCCGGTAATATCCAAAGGGGAGTCATCGGATTGGACCGAAGTACGCCCTGCGTACCTTCGTACGCCCCGCGTACTGAGATCGAGGGTCTCGGATCGTCCACGTCGCACTATCCGAAGAATTCTAAACCGTCCGACCCGTCCGAAGCTCCGACCCATCCGACCCGCTGTCCCGTCCGACCCGCCGTCCCATCCGACCCGCGTACCCAGCAACCCGTCCCATCCGAACCGAGGCAGTCGAGGCTTCGGTCATGCATGACGTACGCGTACGCGCTGCGTACGAGCGTACGCCCCGCGTACGGAGGCAGTTCAGCCTTCCTATAAATAGGATGTGAGGCTTTCTAAAAATGTTGCTCATTTCTCTTCTCTCTCTCACAACCTTGCCTCGTTTTCCGTGCCCGTTATAACCCGAAGCTCTGGTCTTTTTGCTCAAGTCCCGAGGGTCGATTTTACTCCCGAGATTCCCGAGAATCCCGAGAAAAATCCGTTTTCCGAGACGAAACTCTGCCCGGTTTTCCATCTCGCTTTCTTCAACCAATCAAGTGAGTTTCATACCCCTTAATCAACATGTTAAATATTCTAAATGCTTTTATATGCTTTCAAAGGGGAGGAATACAAGTTAAATACTTATAGTTATTGTTTCAATCACATGTGATTGCACTAATCACATGTGATTAATAACTAGGGAAATCAGTGATTTTATCACTATTCAAACTATCTATCAAACTGTTTTACTTCTAAATGTTTTCCAAACCCATTTACTTTTCGAATTTACACTGCAACTGTGATTTAAACAAATGTTCCTTATACTTAATCTGTTTTAATCAAATCTACGCCTTCAAATTGTTTTATAGATTGACATCAAGTCAATCTTTCTTTAAAAATAATACTTATGTTTCAAATGTCTTATAAATACTTATTTATGTTTTTTTATATTATAAATTGCATGCCCATACATGTATAGACGTATAAATAATGTTTAAAGGGCTTAGGAAGGCCATCCACCCTATTTCCTTTTCCTCGATTTGGATGTGGTCTGGTGGGATTTTGGGTGACCATCCGAAGGTCGTTTCCATGTTAAGTATATATCAAATATACATATATAGACATAAAAGTACTTCCATAACCATACGTACTAGACGCACCGTTAACAAGTTACCATCGGGGTAACACAGAACCATACTATTACAACTGCTAGATCAATGAGTCAGCTCATTCATGAGTCTATACTAGGAAGAGAATATATACAACTATACTACGAGAACATATACAACTATACTAGAACAAGAAACATTTCATCACATATGCAAGAATACGATAACAAATGTGACCCACTGTATCGGAGCATGCCTTAAATGTCATGGCCCGAGTTGTAGCCAGAATTCTCTTGGAGGGAGAGCGTTGAGTTTGCGTATAGATCTATACTGGATTGACTATCCTACACCTTGCTGCTAGCTACAGCCGGACCTGCAGGTCTGCGGGTGCCAAACGTCATTCCGTTATTACGACCGTTCTTTATGTCGTTGTTATCAGTAGATAGTATGGTGCAATTATCACATTATACCTTAATATAAATCCGGTTTAAGGTAGTAGTAATTAGTACAACAGTAGTTCTTATTATACAAAACTACAGTACTACAATGATTTACCCATTACATATTTTGGTGATAATCTCACTTAAGCATTAATGTATGAACTATATTTTATCAAATGATAGTTATACTTGGGTAATTACACACTTTTACAACAGACGAGTTTACAAAACATTTAAGCCTCGGTAGAAGGTTACTTTTATAGAAAATATAGGATTTTCTGAGAGATTCAAACTTTTGCAAACACTTTTAAACATTTACTTACATTTTTACAAACTTATACATTGAGACAGGTTCAAACGTTTTTGACAACGAACATTGACACTAAAATACTTATGAACCCACCAGCTTAATGCTGATAAACTCTTTCAAAATAACTTGTATTCTCAGGTCATCAGTAGACAGGTACCGATGCCAACTTTTGAGATGATGGAGCGTACTCAAAGACTCATCATTTTATTATTTTGATTTACGTTATATTTTTGGTGTCTAAAACTGTACAGAACACGCATGTATTAAAATTATATATTTAATGCAATGGATGATGTTGTTTGCCCATTTACATTTACTGTGTTGTGATTACCTTACATGACGTCCTCCGCCCCAGAACGTTTCCGCCGTTCTTGGTTTTGGGGTGTGACAGATTGGTATCAGAGCATTGTTTATAGTGAATTGAGTATATCAACCCATAAAAGATATACTAAACTATAAACCCATTAGGGATTAAACTCTGACCAAGAGTCTATGCTTTAAATAATAAAATATTTAACTAAGTATACTAGTCTGCATTCATACTAAAATAAGTGTCACAATGACAAGAACAAAAGTATTACGATTGTTAAATATCACAAGTGAGCTCGGGGATGTATGGTCAGTCCTGGGAATGGCATAGCCTGATCAACTATGCTGATCCTAGGAGTGATTAGCACATGCCTTAGAATGGTTGTGATAGGTTAACAAGTCTAAAAACTTACCAACAATACCACAAGAAGATCAATAGAACTTAAACTTAAAATACTATAGGAGTATTTTGCGCTACTGGTTACACGTATACTATATTCTTATACCTCTATTCTCGCGTAGATCTTGATGGCTAGATATCCATCATGGCGACCCGTACTTTCCTAATGAAGGCAATGCCGGGTGGATCGATGAAGAGCCCGAAGTTGATCATCCAATCCCTTTGGATGATCACCTTGCAGAAGGCTTTTCAGATGGATCCGACTCCGAGCCTAAAGTCAACAACCTGAACCGCTGGAGTAATAATCAGGGTCAACCCTTACAATACTTTGGTGACCGAACCTTTTACAACGTCAGCGATGGTGGCTCTACTGACCGGGCTCTGCCTGTCATTATCCGCAGAATAGCTCATATGGTCGAGCAAGGTGGAGCAGCCGTCGACCGGGTCATAGAGATTGATGCCGACTCAGGTATCAACACAGTCAGCATCCGCTGTCTTGAAGAAGACATGGAACGGACCCAGAGGACAAATAAAACCCTGCAGTAGCAGTTGGCTGCCTCACGAGCTGAAATATTGGAACTTCGAGCTCGTCAGAGGACTCATTCAAGAGGTGTTTCATCAAGTATCCGACCGCAGTACTTGCCCGGGACTTTCCCATCGCCGTTGGTTGATGTCTAGTACATCTCCGTCTTTTAATTAAAGGATAGCCTTTAACATCTGTGCTCCAAGTAACACTTGTGTGTAAAATGTTTCTAACTTCCGTACTCAAATTTGAAAGCTAAGAACTGTCAAACTTTTCTATATGGTATGATGTATGACCTACTGTTAGGTCGATTTTCCCTGAACTTATTACATCAGTAATGCCAGTATTTTTGAGATCTATCTATCTGGGAAAAATCTATACACTTATGCTTTCCTTCTAATATTTCTTATTGTGGTTTCAAGCACTCTTTCAACTGTTGGACTATGGTTAGTTAGTCCATGTGTCACTCTCACGTTGCTTACAAATTGATTCTTACCATCTTTCTTATCTTTATAAACTTATAGCTGAAGGATGCCTCCTCGCAAGTCTCCCAGGAATAGGAATAATCCTGCACCTCCACCACCTCCTTCGCCTCCGGTCATCGATACTGTAGCCCTGAATGCTGTCGTAGCTGCAGCAGTGGCAACTGCCATGGCTCAGTATCACTCTTCTGATGCCAGCAGAGGTGGAACCCCTGTGGAATCTATCCCGATCGAAATCCCTGTGCGCTCAAGGGAGTGCTCTTACAAGGATTTTACAAACTGCAAGCCGAAGCCTTTCTATGGCACCGACGGAGTCATTGCTCTCTCGCAATGGTTCGAGAAGACTGAATCAGTCTTCGAAATCTGTTCATGCCCTGCTGCGTGCAAAGTGAAATATGCCGCATGCACCTTTGAGGGTAAAGCCCTAACATGGTGGAACGGCCACGTCAAAGCCCTAACTCTCGTCGTAGCCAACGACATGGGCTGGGAAACAATGAAAGACCTCATGACTGAGGAATACTGCCCGAGGGGCGAGATCCAGAAACTGGAGCAGGAACTCTAGAACCTGTCAATGAAGGGCACCAATGTGGTCGCTTATACTGCCCGCTTCAGCGAGCTGGTGGCCCTCTGCCCCAATATGGTTCCCACCGAGGGGAAGAAGATCGAGAGGTACATATGGGGGCTAGTGCCTCCGTATCAGGGGAATGTGCTAGCGTCAAACCCTGCTACCTTCGACAGTGCCAAACGATTGGCACAACGACTCATTGACCATGGAGTCAAAACCCCTGCAACCACAACCACCCTAGCCATCCCGGAACCCTCCAAACCCGCCGATACTAAGCGGAAATTCTGGGATGAAAGGAAGAAGCAGCAGGCTGCCAAAAAGCAGCAATTGGTGGCAATTCATGCCGCAGTAACCCCTACTGCTACTACTACTGCTCCGGTGAGTCGGTATGCTGGAAGTTCGCCCAAGTGCAACAAATGCAGCTACCATCACAACGGCCCCTGCCGTGAATTGCAGTGCTCTAACTGCAACAGGAAAGGACACACCGTCCGATTCTGTAAGTTCCCGGCACAACCTATCAACCAAGTCCCTGGCTCTGGTGCGAGCCCAACCTGCTATGGATGTGGTGAAGCAGGCCACTTTAAGAGGGACTGCCCCAAAGCGAGGAATGCGGGAGGAGCAGGGAGGGTACTAGCTATTGGCCACGGGGAAGCAGTTGCTGACCCGACAGTGGTGACCGGTACGTTCCTCCTCGATAACTCCTATGCATGCATTCTGTTCGATAGTGGAGTGGAGCGAAGCTTCGTAAACCATAAATTTGCTCGCATGCTTAATCAACCACCGCACGCACTCAAAGAACTATTCACAGTAGAAATGGCTAATGGAAAAACTGAAAATACGAGTAGCATATACTTAGGTTGTACCCTAACTCTAGATAACCATTCATTTTCAATCGACCTCATGCCAGTCTCAATAAAAAGTTTCGACGTCATCATTGGCATGGACTGGTTAAGCCTTCATCGTGCCGACATCATGTGCTTCGAGAAAGCAGTCCGTCTAAACCTTCCGTCTAACGAAACTCTTATAGTCTATGGCGACAAACCCGGTGCAAGTCTTCGCATCATATCAAGTATTCAAGCACAGAAATACCTGCGTAAGGAATACCACGCATTCCTTGCTCACGTCGTCGACACGAACCTAGAAACGAAAGAACTAAAGAACCTCCCAGTAGTGAGCGACTTCCCCGACATTTTCCCAGAAGAACTACCCGGGTTACCTCCGCAACGACAAGTCGAGTTCAGAATCGACTTAGTCCCATGAGCTACCCCAGTAGCCAAGTCGCCCTACCGCTTAGCACCAGCTGAGATGCAGGAACTCTATGGTCAACTTAACGAACTGCTCAGCAAGGGCTTTATAAGACCGATTTTCTCACCTTGGGGAGCACCGGTCTTGTTCGTTAAGAAGAAGGACGGATCCTTCCGTATGTGTATTGACTACAGAGAACTCAACAAACTGACGGTCAAGAATCGTTATCCTCTACCACGCATAGATGATCTATTCGACCAACTGCAAGGGGCGAACTATTTTTCTAAGATTGATCTGAGATCCGGATATCACCAGTTACGAGTGCTAGAGGAGGATGTGCCGAAGACCGCCTTCCGAACTCGTTACGGACATTACGAGTTCGTGGTGATGCCATTCGGATTGACCAATGCGCCCGCAGTCTTCATGGATCTGATGAATAGAGTATGCCGACCCTACTTGGATCAGTTCGTCATCGTTTTCATTGACGACATCCTAATCTACTCCCGAAGTAAGAAAGAACATGGCGATCACCTACGACAAGTTCTAGGGACATTACGAAAAGAGAAACTTTATGCGAAGTTCTCGAAATGCGAATTTTGGATCCGAAGAGTCGAATTCTTAGGACACGTGGTAAGCGAAGAGGGAATCCACGTGGACCCATCCAAAATTAAGGCCATTGAGAACTGGTCAGCACCGAAGACGCCTACAGAAATTCGTCAATTTCTAGGTCTCGCTGGCTACTACCGCAGGTTCATTCAGAACTTCTCACGAATAGCGAAGCCTCTTACAACCCTAACCCAGAAAGGCGTGGCCTTTGACTGGGAAGAGAAACAAGAAAGAGCGTTCCAAACGCTCAAACGAGCCTTGTGCACCGCACCGATACTATCCCTTCCAGAAGGAATAGAAGACTTCGTAGTTTATTGCGATGCATCGAATCAAGGGCTCGGATGTGTTCTGATGCAGCGAGGTAAGGTCATCGCCTACGCCTCGAGACAATTGAAGACACACGAGGTTAACTACACGACCCACGATCTTGAACTAGGAGCAGTGGTGTTTGCTCTGAAGATCTGGAGACATTACTTGTATGGAACGAAGAGCACTATCTTTACCGACCACAAGAGTTTACAACACATTTTCGATCAGAAGGAGCTCAACATGAGACAACGACGATGGGTCGAACTACTCAGTGATTTCGAATGCGATATTCGTTATCATCCGGGTAAAGCCAACGTAGTAGCAGACGCCCTAAGTCAGAAGGAATATTCTGGTTGCAAAGTCAAGTCGTTATCGATAACCATCCATTCACACCTGACTAAGCAAATTCAGGCGGCTCAACTTGAGGCCATGAAACCTGAAAATGTGTCGAATGAATCCCTTAGAGGAATGGACAAGAATTTAGAGGCCAAGGGTGACGGAGCTTTACATTTCATGAACCGGATCTGGACACCGAAACACGGTGGTTTCCGAGACTTGGTCATGACCGAGGCGCACAACACTCGGTATTCCGTCCACCCAGGTTCAGATAAGATGTATCGGGATCTTAAGAAGCTATACTGGTGGCCTAATATGAAAGCAGAAATTGCTACCTTCGTAAGTAAATGCCTTACTTGCGCGAAGGTTAAGGTTGAGTACCAGAAGCCCTCTGGCTTACTGCAACAACCAGAGATCCCGGAATGGAAGTGGGAGCGGATCACTATGGATTTCATAACCAAGTTGCCCAAGACAACGGGTGGACTTGACACCATATGGGTCATCGTTGATAGATTGACCAAGTCTGCACACTTCCTGCCTATCAAAGAAACCGACAAGATGGAGAAACTTACGAGAACATACATTAGGGAAATCGTACGACTGCATGGTGTACCTATGTCCATTATCTCCGATAGAGATAGTAGGTTCACCTCAAGATTTTGGCAATCACTACAACATTCCCTAGGAACAAGGCTGGACATGAGCACAGCCTACCATCCTCAGACCGACGGACAGAGTGAGAGGACCATCCAAACTTTGGAAGATATGTTGCGAGCCTGCGTGATTGACTTTGGGAAGGCATGGGATACTCATTTACCCCTTGTCGAGTTTTCCTATAATAACAGTTATCACACGAGCATCAAGGCTGCTCCATTTGAAGCTCTCTACGGCCGTAAGTGCAGATCCCCTCTGTGCTGGGCTGAGGTGGGTGATACCCAATTAGCCAGGGGGCAAACTTCCAACAGTACTCTCACCGGTCCGGAGATCATTCGGGAAACAACAGAGAAAATCGTTCAGATCCGTGAATGATTGAAAGCCTCTAGAGACCGACAGAAGAGCTACGCTGATAAGCGAAGGAAACCTTTGGAATTTCAGGTGGGAGACCGAGTCCTCCTCAAAGTCTCACCCTGGAAGGGCTTGATACGCTTCGGCAAGCGTGGAAAGCTTAATCCGAGGTACATAGGGCCTTTCGAGATTCTTGCAAGAGTCGGCCCCGTAGCTTACAAACTCGAACTACCAGACGCACTTCGTAACGTACATTCTACATTCCACGTATCTAACTTGAAAAAGTGTCTATCCGACGAGACTCTTGTAATCCCACTCGACGAGATCGAAATCAATGAGAGCCTCAACTTCGTGGAAGAACCTGTAGAGATCATGGACCGTGAGGTCAAGCAGACAAAGCAAAGCCGTATCCCTATCGTGAAGGTTCGCTGGAATGCCAAGCGAGGACCAGAATTCACTTGGGAACGTGAGGATCAGATGAAACTGAAATACCCTCACCTTTTTGCTTAGTTATTTGTAATTTCTAACTTGCTTAAAATTCTAATTTCGGGACGAAATTCCTTCTAACGGGGGGATGATGTGACAACCCGATATTTCGAGTCAATGTAATGTAAAACCGATCAAAATTAGGTCAAAAAGTAACCTTCCTAAAATGTTGTTCGGATTAAATAAAGTAGTAGGAATCATATCAAGGTTTGCGTACATAAAAAGAACGTCCAAATCTGACTTCGGATGAGGAAGTTATGAAATTTTGAAGAAATTCCTTAATCACGTCATTTTAATAAATAAATAATAAAAATAATTTCGGAAGTTGCCAACGGAATCTAAACGAAAGTTGTAGATCATGGTCTCACCTTCGCGTGGATATAATGAACGTCAAAAACGGAGTTCGTATGAGGGAGATATGAATTTTTGAAGTTTATTTATAATAAATATGAATTTAATTATAAATTCCCGGTAATATCCGAAGGGGAGTCATCGGATTGGACCGAAGTACGCCCTGCGTACCTTCGTACGCCCCGCGTACTGAGATCGAGGGTCTCGGATCGTCCACGTCGCACTATCCGAAGAATTCTAAACCGTCCGACCCGTCCGAAGCTCCGACCCATCCGACCCGCTGTCCCGTCCGACCCGCCGTCCCATCCGACCCGCGTACCCAGCAACCCGTCCCATCCGAACCGAGGCAGTCGAGGCTTCGGTCATGCATGACGTACGCGTACGCGCTGCGTACGAGCGTACGCCCTGCGTACGGAGGCAGTTCAGCCTTCCTATAAATAGGATGCGAGGCTTTCTAAAAATGTTGCTCATTTCTCTTCTCTCTCTCACAACCTTGCCTCGTTTTCCGTGCCCGTTATAACCCGAAGCTCTGGTCTTTTTGCTCACGTCCCGAGGGTCGATTTTACTCCCGAGATTCCCGAGAATCCCGAGAAAAATCCGTTTTCCGAGACGAACCTCTGCCCGGTTTTCCATCTCGCTTTCTTCAACCAATCAAGTGAGTTTCATACCCCTTAATCAGCCTGTTAAATATTCTAAATGCTTTTATATGCTTTCAAAGGGGGGGAATACAAGTTAAATACTTATAGTTATTGTTTCAAACGCATGTGATTGCACTAATCACATGTGATTAATAACTAGGGAAATCAGTGATTTTATCACTATTCAAACTATCTATCAAACTGTTTTACTTCTAAATGTTTTCCAAACCCATTTACTTTTCGAATTTACACTGCAACTGTGATTTAAACAAATGTTCCTTATACTTAATCTGTTTTAATCAAATCTACGCCTTCAAATTGTTTTATAGATTGACATCAAGTCAATCTTTCTTTAAAAATAATACTTATGTTTCAAATGTCTTATAAATACTTATTTATGTTTTTTTTATATTATAAATTGCATGCCCATACATGTATAGACGTATAAATAATGTTTAAAGGGCTTAGGAAGGCCATCCACCCTATTTCCTTTTCCTCGATTTGGATGTGGTCTGGTGGGATTTTGGGTGACCATCCGAAGGTCGTTTCCATGTTAAGTATATATCAAATATACATATATAGACATAAAAGTACTTCCATAACCATACGTACTAGACGCACCGTTAACAAGTTACCATCGGGGTAACACAGAACCATACTATTACAACTGCTAGATCAATGAGTCAGTTCATTCATGAGTCTATACTAGGAAGAGAATATATACAACTATACTACGAGAACATATACAACTATACTAGAACAAGAAACATTTCATCACATATGCAAGAATACGATAACAAATGTGATCCACTGTATCGGAGCATGCCTTAAATGTCATGGCCCGAGTTGTAGCCAGAATTCTCTTGGAGGGAGAGCGTTGAGTTTGCGTATAGATCTATACTGGATTGACTATCCTACACCTTGCTGCTAGCTACAGCCGGACCTGCAGGTCTGCGGGTGCCAAACGTCATTCCGTTATTACGACCGTTCTTTATGTCGTTGTTATCAGTCGATAGTATGGTGCAATTATCACATTATACCTTAATATAAATCCGGTTTAAGGTAGTAGTAATTAGTACAACAGTAGTTCTTATTATACAAAACTACAGTACTACAATGATTTACCGATTACATATTTTGGTGATAATCTCACTTAAGCATTAATATATGAACTATATTTTATCAAATGATAGTTATACTTGGGTAATTACACACTTTTACAACAGACGAGTTTACAAAACATTTAAGCCTCGGTAGAAGGTTACTTTTATAGAAAATATAGGATTTTCTGAGAGATTCAAACTTTTGCAAACACTTTTAAACATTTACTTACATTTTTACAAACTTATACATTGAGACAGGTTCAAACGTTTTTGACAACGAACATTGACACTAAAATACTTATGAACCCACCAGCTTAATGCTGATAAACTCTTTCAAAATAACTTGTATTCTCAGGTCATCAGTAGACAGGTACCGATGCCAGCTTTTGAGATGATGGAGCGTACTCAAAGACTCATCATTTTATTATTTTGATTTACGTTATATTTTTGGTGTCTAAAACTGTACAGAACACGCATGTATTAAAATTATATATTTAATGCAATGGATGATGTTGTTTGCCCATTTACATTTACTGTGTTGTGATTACCTTACATGACGTCCTCCGCCCCAGAACGTTTCCGCCGTTCTTGGTTTTGGGGTGTGACAGAATCTATTGTTTTACATTATTACAGGTTGACAATGTAAATTATATTCAAAAAAAAACATTTGGATTGGCACTTTCTATAATTCTAACATTATGGTTGTCTCAACTACTTGATAAATTAGATCAAATACTAAGGTACTTACATAACCCTACTACTCACCTTTCATTATTATTATTATTATTATTATTATTATTATTATTATTATTATTATTATTATTAGTGTTATTGTTGTTGTTGTTGTTGTTTTTCATGAAATACTTTAATGTGTGCGTGGCAGTGTAAGTACAAGTGTCATATTGGGCAAATTAAATTTTGATTAAAAAGACAATTATCACTACATCTGTTTTCCTGGCTGATTGTTATCTTTCTCTGTTAGGCAAATTAAATTTTGATTAAAAAGATTGAAGATGATCAGTTCTTAGACCTTATGATTGTGAAAACTGAAGTGTGTTTTGTCTGTAAGGAACCTTATAGGTAAGGTGATGGATCAACCTCTTTTAAAGTTTCATCTACATCTAGTTTTATTCTTCTGACATGCTTTTTGTATTTGGTTTAACAGCTAAGAATCATAATCAAACCTAGGCCTTGTGTTGGTGTAGGGCCTTTATGTAATGCGCGTCAGATTTCCATGATGGCATGAAAGTGGTATTAAGTATTTGCATTCTTATTATATTATACCCCTCACATTTTCCCAAATTACCCTTCCTCTGCAATGTTTTTTTGTTTCTGTGTACTCTGTGCATCAAGTAAAGTTGATGGAAGAAAGGAATATGAAGCCACTTGATTCAAATCTTGTAGCATTATCAGCAAGATGCAGTAAAGACTTGGAGTTGAATTTGGCTAAGTCATTCTTGAATGAGATGGGCCAATGTACAACTGCTTATCCATATAATCAGCTGCTTATAGCATTGGTCTTAAAGAATTATGAAAGGCAAGATGAAACTTTACTTAGTTGGAATTTGATGTATGAAGTAGATTAGATGCAAATTTATATATTGTAACAAATAGAAATGTATGACATTAAATTTTATGCAGCGGATTGTATTTTTTATATATGGTATTTTATTTCTATTATGAGACATTAAATGCAAATTTAATTTAAAAATTAATAAATATGTAAAAATATTTTTTTTAAACATTTAAATTTACGATAGGCAAAAATGTGTCATCTTCATTTATGACATAGCCTTTCTTGACAGCGACTTTAGTGATACGCGTTGCGTGTCATAAATGCACGTCGTAAATGCGCGTCATCTGTAGAGGATGCGCAAAACCACGTCGTCTCTCGTTATGACAGGGCCTTCCTTGACGCGCATTTGCGCATCGTCTGAGCGTTTTACGACGCGCAATGAGCGCCGTAAAAGGTTGTTTTTCTAGTAGTGTGTTGTGTTGTTATTTCTACGAACTGGTCTCCTAGGCATCTTTTGTCATGGACCAGAAGGACGATGAGCACATTGTTATTGTCTAGAGGTTGTAATGTTTTCAGTTATAAATATAAGTGAATTTGTATAATATCACGAAATAAGAAAAATAGGACACATAGCAGATAACAACATCACAATAAAACACATAACTACTTCATTAATGATATAATATTCGTAGTACAGAGCATGAAAATTTGCCTTTTAAAAAGGCATATAGTACATAGAGAAAATATATAATCCGACAGCATAACGGCTTTATGAGTAGTGTAGTCACTTAATCATAAAGTCAGTCCTACATACAATAGTACATAAAAGAAGACCATAACAAAAGTGGTAGTGGGTAGAGCTGATCCTAGTTGTGACGGGAAGTGTCAGGTGGTACTGATGATGACGTGGATGCAACCTGAAGTTTGTCCAGATGACGCTCGTTGGCACGCAGTCGGGCCTCTAACGGTGCATGTCTCAACTGGTAGTCACTAACCACCTCATTAGTCAGTATCTTTGCACGCTCAACCGCATATCTCATTGCAACCATCTAACCGGCGGTTGCCTGTGCCGGCTCACCTATATCATGCGTCTAACTGAACATCGGGGACACACCCCCTGCTATCGACTCCACCTCCAGATCTCATGTGCTCATGGGGGCGTAGGGCCGTTGGAACTTATCATATACGGGGGCACCCTAGCTACGTATGGTGAATTGATGACTTCGGACTCCGCGTCCGAGTCATCTGCATCGCCCCCGTCAGACTCCTCCTCCTCTGAGTCCACCACCGGTTCTGTTGGACCTTCTTCGGGTTCTTCTTCTGGTTCATCTTCTGCTTCTGGATCCAGCTATCATCCATTCCCCAGGTTTAGGAAGTAAGGATCTTCGGGTAGTTAATATCCGGCCATAGGGTCTGCACAGAACTATATGAATGCAAGAAAATGGATACCATGTGAGAATATTCCTATAGTATTTTAATTGTTTATGTTTGATTTTCTAAAAACTTTTTGGATATAGGGTTGGTAAGTTTCTGGTTTCATTGCCCATCATGATCACTCCCAAACACATGTTTGAGTTTCTATAAATGACGGATTTGCCCATTTCCATTTTTTTTGCTTCTTATTTTTGTTACTTAATCATTTTCTAACTAAAAAATAAAAATAAAATAAAATAAAATAAATTAAAATCTCTCTCTCTCTCTCTCTCTCTCTCTCTCTCTCTCTCTCCCCCCCCCACCTCTACAACCTCTTCCCCTTCTACCACCTCCATCATATGAGTTCAAAGAACAGCGGATTTTCCAGTAACCACCAACATCAATTGGATTTTTCGGTAACCACCAACACCAGCCGGATTTTCCGAAAACCATCACCACAGTCTGCCACCACCATCGTTCGACATCACCCACAGATGAACAAACATACACGAAAGCATATGAACACATAAACACATAAAGTTTGAAGAAAACATAAACAAATCAATGCAAACATACATCGATTTTTCAATAGATTCACCACAGACACACAAAAGCCAAAAATCGGTTCTCTATCTCTCTCTCGAACAGATTTGAAATGCCATTTTTCTTCTTATTCTTCCCTCTCATAGAACAGAACCACCGCCTCCTGAGAATCAAAAAGATGAACATAACACAAGCCCTAGCACCGTCGGAGTTCGTGGGTAACGAGGGTTTGCAAACGATTAGTGTGTCGCAACCTGGAACTTTTAGGGTTAGGTTTTCGCTGCCAAAGGTGGTTCAATCTTTCTGGTGAGAGTGAAGCTTGGGGGAAAAAGTGGGGTGGTGACGTTCTCTTAGTAGGAGAGAGAGAGGGAGGGGAGGAAGGGACAGAGTGTGAGATAGAGATTCTCTTCTTTTATTTTGTTTTTATTTTTTAGTTAGGTAAACAATTAAATAAAAAAAGGGAAAGCAAAAAAACAAATAGAAAGGGATAAAATCGTCATTTTATAAAAAATAAACCAAAATGGACCAAACTCGCAACAAAATTAAACGTTTTGGACCATTAGTGCTAGTCCAAACATGTTTGGCCCAAAGAGGCAATTTTCGATATACCACAAAGACCATTCTTGCAATTTTTTCTTTGAATAAATATGGTTGATCAGGCTATAATTATCCCCAATAGGACTACATAACTATCCGGGTTTAACCACGATGTTCAATTCCTCCAAAAACTTTTATTGTTATTGTACTAATGCAAACATAGATATGTATTTTATTTTTGTTCAGAGTAGTTTAGTCCCAATGTAATTATAGTTGCATATCTTTTATGATTAGATATGCCAGTTCACTATAAACATTGCTCTGATACCCATCTGTCACACCCCCAACGAGAACGGCGGAAACGTCCGGGGGTTTGGTGACTTCATCTTGTAATATCATCATAGTTTAAATAATTGAATCAAGAAAACATCATCATCACATACGATAATACAACCATCATTGTTTACATAAGTATGTATTGGATTACAAATTACATTCCAAATAAATAAGTGTATGATGGTAACAAAAATACAACAAAATCCATGAGTTCTTGGTAACCAACCCGCTTAACGATTTCCTGAGAGTAAAAGTTATTTTAAAAACGTCAACATATATAATGTTGGTGAGTTCATAAGTATGTTTGTATGAAAGGTTTTGTATCACTTTGTAAACACCAGAAAATCTGTTATTTTCTTTTAAAATGGTTTGAATGTTTTGTGTCAAATCTTGTATTAAAGTATGTGTGGTTCTGTTTTGAAAATGTATAAAGAGAGTATTGCAGAAAATCCAATGTTTTCTATTGTATGTAGAAGGTAATGTATAATGTAAGTTTCCTAGAAAATATGATATTTTCTACATGTAAAAGTATTGTGGTCTTAAAACCCTAAGACCCAAGTGTCGTAGAAATGAATAGCTCGCACATGTATCAAAAGTATCATCTTTGTATTCTGTAAATTTTTATAGTGTTTGTTAATTTCTATGAGAGTCGTTATAACCATTCTTGATATGACTGATCTGCCTTTGTTGACGTTTTTCAGGCGTCGCTTGTTTAAGGTAAGATGTTTGTCACCATAGACTGGCCTAGTTTAGCTGTAGCGAACATCTCAGGTGCGGGGCTGTCAACCCCGTATAGATCTATACACAAACTCTCGCTCCCCCTCCAGGAGACTCTGGTTATAACTACATGACTTACGGTTGTACACACTATTTAATGTTTTAAATAACGTTTCCGTGTATGTATTTAGGTTACAAGGCCCAATGTGTATGCACATGAATGAATGAGGCCCAATAAGCATGAAATGTGTATACAAGGTCCGTCGAGCATGTAAATGGGTTAATAAGGCCCAATAAACATGTAAGGAGTATACAGGACCTATCAAGCATGTAAATGAGTCACTATGGCCTAATAAACATGTAATGAATGTATCAGGCCCAATATACATGTAAACGGGTCACTAAGGCCTAATAAACATGTAATGAATGTATCAGGCCCAATAAGCATGTAAATGGACCACGAAGGCCCAATAACGTGAAAATAGGTAAACAAGGCCCAATAAAAGTGAGAATGACGTAATTAGCCTGTTTGTTATTCTAATGCGTGTATTAGCTCAATTATTTACCAAAATGAAATAAAAGGCCTACCTTTTGTAAAAATGACATTGTTGGCCCATTAAGCCGAAAATTGATATGTTTTTTCGCATGTTTGTTTAAAATGACAATTTGATCCATAAAAAGTCAACAACTACCTTTTTAGGCCCATGAACCCGTGAATTTCTAAATAAGACCCATTTTGTGAAAGTGGACTAATTTAGCCCATTAAAATTGTGAAGGCCCAAATAGAAGCCCATGTTGTGAAAATTAACAATTTTGGCCCCTTTGAAACCGTGAATATCATAAAGATCCATTTTTAATTAAAAATGACTCTTTTGGTCCACTCAAAACCGTGAGTGTCATAAAGGCCTCATCTTTTGTTTATTTGTCAAATATGGCCCCTTATACGGTTTTATTTAGTTTTCAAACATCCTTAGTATGTTTAATCCTTTCAACTTCATAGTAAGTCACATAAGATGGTTTAGTTTACAAACATCACCATGTTTAGTAGATATTTAGAGGTTGGTGAAGATTAAACATGTTTTCATAACATAATCACAACATATAACATGAAAACACACATATACATGCATAAATACATCGATCTAACACAAAAGAAACTTGTATCCTCCCACAAAACATAGTGTAAACCGAAAACAAGGGGAAATGAACTTACCTTGAGTGATGGATCGGTTTTGATGAAGAAATGAGAGGTGATTCTCGGCCTTAGCTTGCTATCTTAAAGAGATTTTGAAGATGTAGATGGTTTTAGGGCCTTATATACGAAAATAAGGTTGTAAGAACAAGGATCTTGCTATAGACTTGAAACAAAAAATGGGGTTTAATCAAGACTTAGATGGTTTATGAAAGTTGAAAGAAAACTCTTGAAGAACAAGCACCCACACGAATTTTAGAGAAACGAGGTGAGAGAGTTTCTTCAGAGTTTTTGAGAGGAACAAGATGAAATGTGAAGTGTGAATGAATTGTGGGGTGAGGGGAGGGGGAGAATTTGGTCAATGTAGAGATAGGGAGGGGATGAGTGTGTAGATTTTGACCCTAGTGATGTGAAGCTTATGGAGATACGTTGGATATTGCATGGTTATATGGTGAATTACTTTGCGGTGGCATGCATTTAGCTAGTTAATCTTTTCTTTCTTTCTTTTTTATTTAACCGAGAATGAGAGAGAATGAAAGAAAAGAATAGGTGTTGGGCTTGAATAGAATAGCAAACTCAAATATATATGGCCCAATAAGAAATCATCGGCCTATTAGGCCCACATAACAGTTCTCGTCCCAAAAGAGGGAAAAACATTGGGTTTTCGGCCCATAGAGATGAGTTGAATGGTTTTTCTCCCAATCATAAATTTTTAATGACTTTCGGCCTAACTAGGGCCCAAATGTGGTTCTTATCCCAAATGAATCAAGGTGAGGGTTTATTGGGCCATTAGTCCCAATAAGAGGATCCTGGTCCAACAAGAGCTTGAACCGAGAAATTAGAGCTACAAGCCCAAAGTCGAGTGAATGTAGTGCATTGAATAAGCTTTAGGGCTTCACGAATGAGTTTTGATTTGAATAGTTGTTTTTGAAATAAATAACATGGATAACATCATTCTTAGAGTTACATGACACATCAAGAGTTGATCATACATAGATAGAATTTCCGAGCCAAAAATGCTAGTTGTGACAATATATATATATATATATATATATATATATATATATATATATATATATATATATATATATATACAAACATGATTTTTGATAAAAAAAAAAACATCATTTGAGAAGTAAATTATTGACTATTAAATTATCCTTTTAAAACTATACTCTAAATAATAGTTATACAAGAAATAATACAATAAAGTAATAACTCGCATTCAAAATTCAAAAAGAATTTTGATCATTGATATATAAAAAATGTGTGTCTTCAAATTAAAAAACAAAAAGAAAAATTTGTCATACAATTTCTTTTTTTCAACCCACACAACTTTATAGTTTTGCTTTAAACCCAAAACAACATATTAAAATGGGCTAATTTCGAATTATAAGTTACCATCTTCCAAAGTAAATGATATTTTACTGTTACGAGTTTACCTTTTCATTACCATCGTGTTAAAGTTTGGTGCCCAATTATACATGCTATCGAATAGAAAAAAATATTGAAAGAAACTATTTGCATCGATCGTTTGGTGTGGGTAAAAGGCTAGTGTTTGTGTGTGTATATATATATATATATATATATATATATATATATATATATATATATATATATATATATATACACACACATTTACAATGACACTATTTCTATTGGGTCATATGGTTCAATATTAAATCTCTTATGTATTTTGAAACATGTTCATATTTAATAATGGAATTTAAAAGCAAAAACATCAAAGTTTCTGCAAACTATAGCCCTAGTTAAACTCCAAAAAGGAAACCATTTAGATTCATTTGTGCTACCACAAAAATTAATGATGGAATGTTATTATTTGTCCAATTAAATCTTTAGAGTAAATTACACGAATCGTCCTTTGTACATGTGCCAAAATGCACGTTCAGTCCCTATTTTCAAAATTAAACTCGGACCGTCCATCGGTTTATTAAAAGTGTCATGTTTCATCCCTCGTTAGTTTAAATTAGCACGTTTCATCCCTTGCGAGACATAAAATGACTATAATACCCTTTTCAATTTATTGTTCATTTATTTTTTATAATTCTGATTATTTTTAATTATTAAATTTTTTTAATTAAATTTAATATATATTTCTTTTTTGTTTTGCTAAAGAAAGCTTAAACACTACCACCATAAAAATGGACCACCACTGGACTCCTCTTGACTACCGCCACTGACCACCACTACATTTCCTTTCATTTGTTCACGTCCGAAAAGTACCACCTCTGTCAGAGATGTGGAATACCGTCGGAAAAAACATCACTACTATCGGTTTCTCTTCCTCTCACCTGATTTTCTCCTGAAACCCTTGAGCATTCATTACCATCTGTTTCCTCAATCTTCTTCCCAAACAGAGCAAAGAAACACAAAACACACAGACACACACAACTTGTGTGTTTCTGTTGATACAATACAGATAGAGGGATAGAGAGAGATAGAGCAAACGAGAGGTCACCATCACCACCTGTGCGCTAGGGTTTTGAGAAATAGGGGAGATGTAATTACGAAAGTATATCAGCAGGAGATGTTTGGTTTCAAATCTAGCATTTTGTGGGTTTCATGATGGATTTCACTTTAGTGCTTTCAGATTGAGCATACCACGACCAATAATCATAGATGGTGAGACATGATTAGAATCTGCAAATCCGATGGTGGTGATGAATTAGAACCTACTTTGAGTTGCGGTGATGCATTGGAACCAAGTCACCTCCTCTCAATCTTCTTTTGTAATGGGAGAATCAATCACCAGAAAGATATGGTGAACACATCTCATATCTTTCATTATTCTCTCGAATCCTTCAAGAACTTGTTGAGATTTGCAAATCTAAAACTGTTTTCGAAGTTCATGAAGTTGAAGTTGAAAACTTTCTTGAAGTTAAAAGTTGAAATTGTTGCACTTCTGAAGACCTGTAATGATGGAGATAGTATTGTCGGAGAAGGATAAGGGGATCACCGATTTTGTTCTGGGTGGAGTTCGAAGAAATTAGGAGAAGGAGACGAAGTGCTTAGGGAGTTAGGTTTTACAGGATATTTCTTTTATTAAAGATAACAAATAATTATTTTATATAATAAACAAATCAAAAAATAATAAATAAATAGAAAAAAATGAAAAATAAATAAATAAGGGAAAAATTGTCTTTTTATGTCTGGAGGGATGAAACGTGCAACTTTTAACCAAACAAGGGACAGTCCGAATTAGTTTTCGAAAATAGGGACTGAACGTGTATTTTGGCACCTACACAAGGGACGATTCGTGTAATTTACTCAAATCTTTATAAGAAACCATAACAATCCCTTATCTTTTGTAACTTTTACCCAAATGTATCTGAGAATTTATTCTCGATCAAACGTAAGAACCTATAGAAACATAGCAATATACCCACATTATAGCCATTATCATGTTTTGTTGGAAAAGGTTAGTGGCTTTAATAAAAATTTTAACAAAATATTGACATCAATCTTTTTTATTAAAGCCATTAAACTTTGATAAAGGAGTAAATTACACGTATGGTCCCTATGGTTTGGGGTAATTTGCGCATTTTGTCCCTAACTTATTTTTTTTAACTCGAAAAGTCCTTAATGTTTGTTTTTGTTACGCGCTTGGTCCCTACTTTTTGTTTTTGTTTCATGCTTGGTCCCTGTCTTACCTAAAAAGACTATTATTTAAATAGGGAAAACTGGTATGTTTGGTAGGGTAATGTGAGGGGGTTAGGGTTGGGGATGTGTTTACTTAAATAAGTTAAAAAATCAAGGGCAAAATAGTCTTTTTAGGTGAGATAGGGACCAAGCATGTAACAAAAACAAACAGTAGGGACCTTCCGAGTTAAAAAAACTGAGTTAGGGACTAAACACGTAAATTACTCTAGCCATAGGGACCATTTGTGT